>NC_081324.1:42720887-43029102 GCF_026419965.1 Kogia breviceps | reverse complement strand
CTTTTTTAGTCTTTGCAAGAACCTGGGTCTTGATTATGAAGATGGCACAAGAGAGTTATGATGGTGGCTGAGACTTGATCCCTGAGGGTTAAGGAAAGGAAAATTCACAGATAATTTCATTTTGTGACCAGCACTAGTAACTTGCATGGGTCGATGTGCAAAAAGGAGCAAGGTTGATGGATTTACTATGCATGTTTCCTACTTCAGACATTTGTTAGTAATCAAACTTTAGCTCTTGTATATCTGAGATGTGTGAGTCTACATATAGAAATAAATACTATGTTGTAATTCAATAGACAGGAAAATGGAAAAACAATGAATCTAAATCTTAATTTTGTATGATAAATCTAACTAGGCTAAGTCTTCCTTTAATAAATAGCTAATTACAATTGTGATCTGCATAATAAAATGCCAGTTTGCTTTCTGTTAATTTTCAATTAACATTATGATTACATTTCTGATATGTAGGAGCGCTTCTAAGGTGCTCAAAGAGTCCATTTGCTTAAGTTTGTAAACACTTCTTTCATATTGTGTTTTCATTATTGATTAGGGAAGTAAAATCTTTTTCATGGTGAAGATCAAATCCACTGTCAACCCAAGCCCTGTATGAATTATTAAGAAAAAGAAGACACACTTTTGAATGAATGAAATTTGAAATAAGATTTATATTTCTGTGAATGTTTGCATAAGGTTTGTACTTGGTCACACTTTCAAAGCTATCTTTCATGAATTTTTATCCACTTTTCTTCTTTTGCACCTTGCAAACTTCTACTACTTTCTACCTTGCAAACTGTATCTACTACTATTATTTGCTGATTGATACAAGAGAGAAAGGTATTTTATATTTTGTCCCTAAATTAGGATCCTATTCCTATATTAGTAATAGTCCCTACTGTGAGCTATTTTTAAAAATCCACTAAAATGTATATAGGACTGTAAAAAAAAGTCCAGGTTGTCCCCATGCAAACATTGATCAGAGAAAGTGAAATCAGAATCAACTTTCCATTCTAAACCTTTTGGATTTGCTTTATGTAGGAAATGGTTTTCCGGAGTGTTCTTAGTAAGGTAGTTGGGTGCTATGCATAGAAGCAGAAGGGGGTGGAGCTTCTCAACTGGTAGATACTCAAGAATATGGGCTTGAGAGGCAGGGAATGAGATTTGAAAGGACAGCAAGGCACATACTTTCCAGACCTAGAACTTCCACAGTTTAATGATTTTTTTTTTCTACCTTGAAAGACACTTACAAAGTTGCTTCAGACCTCACAGTCCCAAGGGCAAGACAGAACTTAACTCTGCAGGTCTGTAATGTGACGTGCAATTAATGCTCTATGAGCCGTTTGCCAGAAAAGAGTTCAATGGTCATCAGTTAAAACACTGTGATGATAATTTCAATTACTCGCTAATTTCTAGATTTGTGGATCTACTTTATTTTTTAAGTATGATTACATTCCTTTCTGAAGCCTCGTATGAGCTGAGAGTGAAAATCTTTGGCACTTGACTATTCAACAGGATCATTCTGCTATAGGAAAACAATAAAAGTAAGGAACAATTGAACAGAAAAATATGATTTTTTCAGGAGTGTTGTTTGGCAAGAGGAGCCCATTTTTAAAAGGAATGTACTGGCAAATTAGCCAATAGCTGTCTAGATAATTTATTAGAGACTTTATTACATTTCATCAAGAAGGAATCACTAACGTCATCTTTTAACTGAAGCAGTCAAGTTAAAAAAAAGATCCTTTCAAAGAAACCCAACACAAAGAACTCAAAAAAGCATGCTATTTCATCTCTTTGATTCTTTAGATCAGAATGGCGCCTGCTTGAACAGCAGTAGGGTGGGTGGAACAGATGTCTCCAGAGGTCTGGAAAGTTAGGTCACGCTATGAACTTAAACCAAAGTTCACCACATTCCAAAACTTTTGAGGAAGGAGAAATATGAAAGTCAAGTTATACTGTGTCCACTTTGCTTCTTAACTCTATGTTTGTGTTTGCTTTGGTATAATCACATTGATGAGTGAACTTGCCATAGAAAAAAGACAAACTTCCTAAAGGTAAGGACTGATTAACTTCTCTCTGATAAACTAGCACAGTGATCTGAATAGAGTAAGTCCTTAATAAATTCTTATAGGTGGTGATAAGAATTAATCCACTCAAAACAATAAGATTTCTCTTTCAATTACCCTTCCATCTAGTTGACCACATAGAGAGAAAATGGGGGCTATGGAGGGATCAGTTTAGTAGCTATGGGGATCTTTTCTCCTAACTTAATAAATGGTTTGAGATTCACAATTGTTTGAAGTCTTTTGCCCTGGAGTTTTCCAATAGTAAGTTGTTATGCATATTTGTGAGAACACATAGAGTGATCCACCAGAGCTTTTCTTCCTACATTGACTTCTTTTGGAATACTACCATGTGTCCTGGATTTCACTTTAGAACCAGCTAAGATGAGAAGCAGACACAGAGCTTGACAAACATACCACTTCCAGATCAATCTTAACAGCTCTCTAAGTGAGGTGTAATCACTGTAAATCTTTTTTGCAGTTGATTTATATTGTAATTAAGGCAGAGAAGAAGCACATACAAGGCCAAAAGTGGAAAAGTAGTACCCATTTTTCATGGAAAGTTTTTCCCTTATAAGTCAGAGCACAAGAAAGTATTAGAAAAAAAAAACTACAAGGAACTAGTCACGCTCACTAACATGATATGGGAGAAAGTTAAGTCATCTGTATTTTAGGTTTAAATGTATATATTTCAAGTGATTAAAAAAGCACATGGAGAATCATCTCGCAACTTATAAAAGCAATATTTCAGCTTCGGTGTTTTTTATTCTTTTTTTTTTTAATCAAATGATCTCCCAAAGCATTTTGACTGAAGTTTATTAACAAGGCAATGCAGCTATTAGTGTTTTGCAGTGCACTCTTGCAAAATGAAGTAAGAGACATGACTTTTCCTATGCATACCGATCATACCTTTTGAAGGCCTAAAAGAACTAAATATTGCATAGCTGAGTGGTTTTGAAGAAAGAAAATTGTTACTTGTCTTTTTTAATGCAATGTTATTAGACTTTTGGCGGGGGAGCATTCATAAGAAACACTATATTGCTAGATTTTAACTGGTATTTCAGATATTAGCAGATTTCTAAAAAAGTAAGTTAGAAATTCAGAGAGACCAAAGCAGCTACAGGTCTTTGTGCTGGGATGGAGGAGATTGGGAGGAGAATCATGAACCTTTGGTGGATAACCAGGATGCCTCCTAGAAAATGTAGTGTGATATTGTTTATATTAACCAGAAAAATAATCATAACTTTGACAGCATACCAAGTGATGAAGAGGAAGTGATGCTTTAATTTTGCATTTAACTTATTAACAGTTTAAAAAGAGGACTTAATCCTAAACCAATATATTCTAAGGGAGGAAAGTTTTCAAGAGAGCCCTCTTCTAGCCAGGTAGGAAAAATAATTCCACGTGAAACCCCACAGAACAAATGGTCAAGCTTTGTGATCTTGCTAGATTCATGGAAAACTAAATATTTGCATAAATATGAGCTCTAAGGCTTTTTTACCTACAATTACACATGAGAAGTAACCTTTCCTCAAATTATTCATGTAAATAAAATTGACTACTACTTCTTTTTCACAAAGAATTCTTCACAAAGAATTTTGTGAAGTAGGAATACTGAAAAGAAACCAAAATGATGCACTGTTGGTGGGAATGTAAATTGATACAGCCACTATGGAGAATAGTATGGAGGTTCCTTAAAAAACTAAAAATAGAATTACCATATGACCCAGCAATCCCACTACTGGGCACATACCCAGAGAAAACCATAATTCAAAAAGGCGCATGCACCCCAATGTTCATTGCAGCACTATTTACAACAGCCAGGTCATGGAAGCAACCTAAATGCCCATCAACAGACAAATGGATAAAGAAGATGTGGTACGTATATACAATGGAATATTACTCAGCCATTAAAAGGAACGAAGTTGGGTCATTTGTAGAGATGTGGATGGACCTAGAGATGGTCATACAGAGTGAAGTGAGTCAGAAAGAGAAAAACAAATATCGTATATTAACGCATATATGTGGAATCTAGAAAAATTGTACATATGAACTGGTTTGCAAGGCAGAAATAGAGACACAGATGTAGAGAACAAAAGTATGGACACCAAAAGGGGAATGTTCGGGGGGGGGGGTGGTGGGATGAATTGGGAGATTGGGGTTGACATATATACACTAATATGTATAAAATAGATAACTAATAAGAACCAGCTGTATTAAAAACATAAAATTAAAAATATATGGGGGCATTAAAGTGCAAGTCTCTTTTATTTGAGAACCTAAAAAAATCAAATTGGCTTGATGAGGGCTTTCACTGGGCTCCTCTGAGCACTAGGTCCTGTGGGACTGAGGATGGCACTCTCAGGTTGGTCACCAGGGTCTTCAAAATAAATAAATAAATAAAAAAAATTGAATACTACCTCTTTTTTTCTATTCCCATGTTTATTGGTAATTTAATTAGCATTAATTTAATCCTACATGTGCTTTTCTTCTCAGAGTACAATGTTTTTTTAACTGAGAAAACCTGAAATATTTTGTGGTCAAACATTTGGTAAACATTAAATATTCTATCCCACTTTTTCAAGAGTTATAAAGCACAAGAGCATATTAGATGATCTCAGATATTCTGAAGTTTTAAAAAAGTGCTTAATGTTTTAATATCCAGCATTTCAGAGATTTATTGTCCACTTGATCTTTTACCTGGTGCCATCTACTATGATCCCAAAGGATATATTCTGGAAAAACTATTGGTTGGAAGAAAATAATTAAGTTAAAATGCAACCTTGTGCTTAGATTTCAACACTTGTAAGGACAGTGTATATTGCCTTTCCTTTTCTTTATTCACTCAACACTTACTTGCACTTGTTATGCCTAAGGCATCCCCCTCTGATACAAAGGCAGGTAATGTGGTCAGAAGTGGAAAAGTAGCATACATTTTTTCAGGAAAGGTTCTTGCCACTACCGCTCCCCACCCCCAGCTCTTAAGTCAGAGTACAGAATACAGTTTGGCCTCAAGGAATATGGAAATAACAGTTTACTGCAATATAGAATGTGATATGGCCACAGGTAAGTGGTAGGTTTCAGGAGGGAAATGACACACTTCTATCTGTGAAATCTCATGAAAGAGATGCCCTGTAAAGTAGACCTTGAAAGATGAGGCAGGAGAGCATGGGATCTACATAAGGACCAATGAATAAGTGTTTCTAGGAATACTAGCTGATAAAACTGAGGGGAGTTCAGTTTGGAGCTGTAATATTGAGGATCTTGAATGGTACACTGAAGGGTTTATTTAAGGGGAAATGGGGGAACTCCCGATATACATGAACAATGAAATGACAACATCAAGGCTAAATTAGTGAAGGACTGTAAGTTCCATATGGGTGAGACATGTGCTTTATCTTGGGTATCACATGATCTGACATCCATTCATCCATCAATGGACACTTCGGTTGTTTCCATTCTTTGGCTATTTTGAACAACGCTGCAATGAACAGGAGAGTATAGATATTTCCTCAAGATAATGGTTTCATTTCCTTTGGATATGTACTCAGAAATGGGATTGTTGGATCATATGGTAGTTCTTTTTAAAATCCACCAACAGTGCAAAAGGTTTTCCTTTTCTCTACATTCTCTACAGAATTTGTTATCTGCCTTTTTGGTAATGGATATGCTAACAGGTGTGAGGTGATATCTCATTCTGGTTTTGAATTGCAATTCCCTGGTGATTAGTGGTGTTAAACATATTTTGATGTACTTGTAGACCATTTGTATGTCTTCTCTGGAAAAAATGTCTATTCAGTTCCTTTGCTTATTTTAAATTGTCTTTTTTTTTTTTTTTGCTATTGAGTTGTATGAGTTCCTAGTATATTTTGGATATTAACCCATTATTGGACATGTGGTTTGCAAATGTTTTCTCCTATCCCATAGGTTGCCTTTTCATTTTGTTGATGGTTTCCTTTGCTGTGCAGAAGCCTTTTAGTTTGATGTAGTCCCACTTGTTTAGTTTTTGCTTGTATTGCCTTTGCCTTTGATGTCAAACCCCCAAAAATCATTGCCAAGACCAACGTCAAGGAGCTTATCCCATGTTTTCTTCTAGGAGTTTCATGGTTTAAAGTCTTGCATTCAATTCTTTAATCCATTTTCAGTTGATTTTTATGCATGGTATAAGATAGAGGTCCAGTTATATTCTTTTGAATGTGGCCGTCCAGTTTTCCCAGCACTACTGAAGAGACTATTCTTTCCCCATTATATTCTTGGCTCCAAAAATTAATTGACCATATATGCATGGGTCTTTGCTCCTCTGTCAATTCTGTTCCATTTATCTACGTGTCTGTTTTTATGCCAATACTATACTGTTTTGATTATAGTAATATTTTTATACCTTTGCAACATAGTTTGAAATCAGGAAGTGTGATCCTTCCATCTTGTTCTTCTTCCTCAAGATTGCTTTAGCTATCCAGGGTCTTCTGTGGTTCCTTACAGATTTTAGAATTGTTTTTTCTATTTCCATGAAAAATGCAACTGGAATTTTGATAGGGATTGCATTGAATCTGTACGTCATTTTGGGCAGTATGGATATTTTATTTTATTTTATTTTTTAAGCATTTTTGATGTGGACCATTTTTAAAGTCTTTATTGAATTTGTTACAATATTGCTTCTGTTTTATATTTTGGTTTTTTGGTCCCAAGGCATTTGGGATCTTAGCTCCCCAACCAGGGATTGAACCCTCACCTGCTGCATTGGAAGGCAAAGTCTTAACCACTGGACCACCAGGGAAGTCCCTGGATATTTTAATAATAATTCTTTCAATCCATGAACATGGAATCTCTTTTCATTTATGTCTTATTCAACTTCTTTCATCAATGTCTTATAGTTTTCAGTATATGGTCATCCCCTTGGTTAAATTTATTCCTAAGTAATTTATTCTTTTTGATGCTAATGGGATTTTGTTAATGGGATTATTTTCTTAATTTCTGTTTCTGAAAGTTCATAGTTAGTATATAGGAAACAGCTGATATTTGTATATTGATTTTGTATCCTGAAGCTTGACTGAATTTCTTTATAAGCTTTAACAGCTTTTGGTTTTTTTTGGTGGAGTCATTAAGTTTTTTTATATATAGGATCATGTCATCTGCAGAGATGATTTCACTTCTTCGTTTCCAATTTGAATGCCTTCTATTTCTTTTTCTTGCTTAATTGCTTTGGCTAAGGCTTTTAGTATTATGTTGAATAAAAGTGGTGACAATGAGCATCCTTGTCTTGCTCCTGATCTTAGAAGAAAAGCTTTC
The DNA here is from genome assembly GCF_026419965.1 of Kogia breviceps. Taxonomy (NCBI): domain Eukaryota; kingdom Metazoa; phylum Chordata; class Mammalia; order Artiodactyla; family Physeteridae; genus Kogia; species Kogia breviceps. The sequence goes on along the minus strand of NC_081324.1, from coordinate 43,021,756 downwards.
AGCTCTTCACTGTTAAGTATGATGTTAGCTGTGGACTTGTCATATATGAACTTTACTGTGTTGAGGTACATTCAATCTATACCTACATTTTGTTTAGAGTTTTTTTTTTTTTTTTATCATACATAGATGTTGAAAATTTCAAATGCTTTTTCTGCATCTATTGAGATGATCATATGATTTTTACCCTTTATTTTGTTAATATAGTGTATCACATGTATTGATTTGTATATTGAACCATCTTTGCATCCCAGGGATAAATGCCACTTGGTCATGGTATATGATACTTTTAATGAGTTCTTGATTTGGGTTTGCTAATGTTTTGTTGAGAATTTTTGCATCTATGTAATCAAGAATATTGGACTGTAGTTTTCTTTCATTGCAGTGTCCTTATCTGGTTTTGGTATTTGAGTAATGCTGGTCGCCTAAAATGAATTTGGAAATATTTCCTCCTCCACTTTTCTAGAACAGATTGAGAAGGATTGGTATTAATTCTTCTTTAAATGTTTGGTAGAATTCACCAGTGAAGCTATCTGGTCCTGGACTTTCCTTTGTTGAGAGGTTTTAATTACTGATTCAATTTCCTTACTAGTAATGTAACTGTTCAGATTTTCTATTTCTTCATGGCTTGGTTTTTGTAGATTGTATGTTTCTAGGAATTTATCCATTTCTTCTAGGCTGTCCAATATGTTGGCATGTAATTTTTCTTTTCTTTTCTTTTCTTTTTTTTTTTGCAGTACGCGGGCCTCTCACTGTTGTGGCCTCTCCCGTTGTGGAGCACAGGCTCCGGACGCGCAGGCTCAGCAGCCATGGCTCACGGGCCCAGCCGCTCCATGGCATATGGGATCTTCCCGGACCGGGGCACGAACCTGTGTCCCCAGCATCAGCAGGCAGATTCTCAACCACTGCACCACCAGGGAAGCCCCTGTAATTTTTCTTAATAGTCTCTTATTAGTATTCTTTGTATTTCTGTGGTATCAGTTGTAATATCTCCTCTTTCATTTCCTATTTTATTTATTTGAGGTTTTTTTTTTTTTTTTTTTTGGTGAGTGTAGCTAAAGGTTTGTCTACTTTGTTTATCGTTTCAAAAAACCACCTCTTAGTTTCATTGGTCTTTTCTATTGTCTTTTTAGTCTCTTTTTCATTTATTTCTGTTTTGATCTTTGTTATTTCTTTCTATCTATTAACTTTAAACTTACTTTACTCATTTTCTAGTTCCTAGAGGTGTAACGTTAGACTGTTTGTGATTAGTTTTTCTTAATGTAGGCATTTATTGATACAAATTTCTCTCTTTGAACTGCTTTTGTTGCATTGCATAAATTTTGGTTTGTGTATTTCCACTTTCATTTGTCTCAAGATATTTTTTGACTTCCTTTTTGGTTTCTTCTTTGACCCACCAGTTGTTCAGGAGTATGTTGTTTAACCCGCACATATTTGTGAAATTTTCAGTTTTCTTCTTTAATTCTAGTTTCATACCATTGTGGTGGGAAATGATGCTTGATATGATTTCAGTCTTCTTAAATTTGTTAAGACTTGTCTTGTGGCCCAAAATATGACCTATTCTGGAGAATGTTCCTTGTGCACTTGAGAGGAATGTATATTTTTGCTGCTGTTGGATAGAATGTATATATCTGTCAGGTCCATCTGGTATAACATGTATTTGAGTCCAATGTTTCCTTACTGATTTTCTCTGGTTAATCTACCTATTTGCTTTTTTTTTTCCAGAAAAGTTTCTGTATACTGATCCTCAAATTACTCATGCCTTATATGCTCCTTGTGGGCAAAAATTGCATTTGTCCAACTTAACATCTTAGAACCTGGTCCACTGGTTGGTTTATAGGCACTCAATACAGATTTTCTGAATTGAGTTATCATTATTATTATCAGATATAAGTGGGGTAGTATTTTTGTATCTTGTTGTTTAGACTGTTAGTCTTTCTTACAACTGTCTAGTATATTGTTTGCAGGGAAGAAGGCATGACCAATGGTACCTGGAGATGGAAGAGTAGATTGTTTAGAGGAAATCCTTCTTAGAGATGAAGAGTACATGGAAAGCCTGAGTTCTGGACCATGGAAGAAAGAGACAAGAAGGTCAGAAATCTGATGCCCTCTAGGTTGACATCCTTTCAACCATTTAGGGAGTAAATGATTGAAACATCCAGATAGAGGTAGTAAGAAAAACACTATTCTTCCTTGGGTGTAGCCTAGGGGAGACACAAAGAAGAAGGTTCTTACAGAGCTTATTTGTCATTTGTATTTTTTTTGTGTGTGTGAATTTTCCATTCAAATATTTTGTCCATTTTTTGTTGGGGCATTTATTTACCTAACATTGAGTTTGGAGAGTTTATTTTTTTAATGTATATGCTGGTTACAAGTCCTTATTCAGACACCTCCTTTACAAATATTTTCTCTTTGTATGTGGCTTGTTGTTTGATTTTTTTAAAAAATAAAATTTATTTATTTATTTATGGCTGTGTTAGGTCTTCATTGCTGCATGAGCGGGCTTTCTCTAGTTGTGGCAAGCAGGGGCTACTCTTCATTGTGATGCATGTGATTCTTGTTGTGGTGGCTGCTCTTGGTGCAGAGCACAGGCTGTAGGTGTGTGGGCTTCGGTAGTTGTGGCATGCAGGCTCTGTAGTTGTGGCTCATGGGCTCTAGAACACAGGCTCAGTAGTTGTGGTGCATGGGCTTAGTTGCTCTGTGGCATGTGGGATCTTCCTGAAACTGGGCTCAAACCCGTGTCCCCTGCATGGTAGGTGGATTCTTAACCATTGTGCCACCAGGGAATTCCTTGTCATTTGATTTTAACAGTGTCTTTAGAAGAGCATAAGTTTTGCATTTTGATGAAATTCAATTTATTATTTTTTTCTTGTCATTTTAGTGTTGTACCTAAGAAATGTTTGCCTATTCCAAGTACACAAAGATTTTTTTCTATGCTTTCTTCTAGAATATTTGTAATTTTAGGTTCTACACTTATGTTTATGATTCATGTTGTTAATTTTTGTATATGGTCCAAGGCAAGCATCACATTTCATTTATTTGTATATAGATATGCAATTTTAACAGCACCACTTTTTGAAAAGACTCTTCTTTATTCACTGAATTGTCTTTGCAGCTTTGTAAAAAATCAGTTGTCAATAAATGTGGGTGTATTTTTGTACTTCCTATTCGATTCGATTGATTTATTGGTAAATCTTGATCCAATGCCATGTTGATTTTGATTACTACAGTTTTATAATGAATGTTGAAATCAGGTGCTATAAGTCCTTCAATTGTATTCTTCCTTTACAAATTTGTTCTATGTCTGCAGAATTTGGATTTAGTGAACTTAAGGTTTTGCATACATTAAAAAAAACTTGAAAAAACACTCTACACTATGAAATATTTGAATAAAATTTCAAAATTGCATGAAGAGTATCTTGCAAATTGAAAATAGATATGAGGTTCCATGATTATAGAGTTCTTACAAATAATTGATTTATATGTATTACAACTATTAATAACTACATTTCTTGGTTTAAACTTACATTCCTCAGAGATTATTTACAAATATAATAAAACTCACTTTTGAAATATTATTTGAAAGAATTTAAATTTTAAAGGAAGCTTGCATAGTGTCATTGGGATAAACAAATTTTAGCTAAACATATTAGAATTATCTGTTACAGGAATAAAAATGCTTTGCTGTATCACAAGTATTTAAAAGTATCATTTTTAGAATTATTTCCAGAATATAATGGTTCCTCTGTTCTGAAAGATGTCTATCTAATGTACCTAAAAGAAGCTCTTAATAAAATGATTTACTGTACTTTGTTGTTTCCAGTGCTTATTTTTGCTTTAGCACCCTTGTAAAACAAGGTCATTTTTTTCCTCTTATAGAATTTTGTTGCTCCTACTGTGGGACAGTTGTGTGTCTAAGTACTACAGCTTTATTTGTTTCATCAAAAGAAAAGAAATTGTCTGTGAAACTAGATTTACTAATATCGCCAATAGCGATTGTTCTACAATTCAGTTATCGACTTATTCTTTTTTTTTGGTTAATACCTAAGTCAACCTATGCTTGAAGGCACTTTGCTGGTATATAATCTTACTAAAATTATTCTGCCTTGTGGGATAATCTGGAGGTATCATGATATAATATCCTAACAGTTTAACTGATCACATTAAATATTTTCTGCATCTATCAATTGGCTTAGCTGGTAAAGTCACAGTGGTAATGGGCTTTAGTCTAAAACTACAGGCTTGATCTATTTAAGCAGTCAGTCATATTTCTTATAGAAAAAAAAATCTCACATCTACAAACTTCATCAATATTTTGGGCCATTTGTCTTGCAAACACAGTCTCTGAGAGCCTTGCCATTGGGCAAACTGTAGCCTATTTTATTTAATAATAATATAGGACAGATATTTATGCCATTCCTGAACTTATCTTTGTTACTCAAAATGATAGTAACCTGGCTCAATAAAAATGATGAAGAGAATGCACTTTTAGAAATATTACATTTAATGACAAAAGTTAGAAACCGTTTATAGCTCATACAGATCTAGAAACTTTTCTTCTCTTGTAAAACAATGTGGTAACATAATGCGTCGCTGTTAATTTCTGAAGTCTTGAAATTCTTTTTTCATTGGACTTCCTTATTTTTACTCTCTGAAGTTTTTGCTATTGCACGTTTACTGTAAATAATGAGCTCATGAATAATGCAAATTGGTAAGTTTTCTTTACATTTATACTTCTGAAAATGTTAATTCATAAGCTTCCTTTTATGTATTATCTCATGACTTTTTGATTTAACACAATTTCTTGATTCTTTTTCTAGCTTTAAGGGCATACTGGAACCAGGAAAATTATTACACAAGAGCTCTCCCAAATACTATTTAAAAAAAAAATTGTCCTGTACCAGCCTTAGAAAGTCCACTGCCTCCGGGGCATATCTTGTAAAAAAATAAAAATAAAAAGATTTCTTCAAGTATGGGAAAACTGAATCTGATATTGTTCTTAACATTGCCCTGATCTATTTGTCTATAATTAGTTCAGTATCAGATTATATCCTGGACATTATCTCAGATAATCCTTTGATAAAGCTGCCCCTTTTATTAACCAAATATTTTTAGAGAGCCTATTAAAATGATGCCCTCTAAGTGCTCTACAAGGTATAATGCTAAATAAATCATGATGTCGCCCACAAGAATTTTAGGGACGCCTGAAGGAAATATGTGTATATCATATAAACATGTTGTAGGCATATATCATATAAATGCTGTAGGTACATATTTGACATGTATGTCAAGCAACTTGCATTCCACATTGTGTTTGGCACTATGAAAATATAAAGCTGAATATGACATTATTTTCTGAGTCTGAATCTATCTGGTGAAAGAAATTCAAGCTGTTAGGCTTTAGCAAACAATGTCTATGATAGAGGTATGAAAAACACACAGAGGCAGGAAAGATATTCACATTCTATGAAATAAGAGAGTTGAGGGTACCAGAGAAAACTGGGAGCCAAAAGACTTCAAAGAAATAGCAAGCAATATCAGATAACACCCAGGAGGGAAAGAGACATATCTATCTTGTTTCCCACTCTATCCCTTCCATCCAACTCTGTAGCTGTTCAAAGAATACTTAAGAAAGAAATTAGAACACTCCCTAACACCATACACACAAATAAACTCAAAATGGATTACAGACCTAAATGTAAGGCCAGACACTATTAAACTCTTAGAGGAAAACATAGGCAGAACACTCCATGACATAAATCACAGCAAGATCCTTTTTGACCCATCTCCTAGAGAGATGGAAATAAAAACAAAAATAAACAAATGGGACTAATGCAACTTAAAAGCTTTTCCAAAGAAAAGGAAACCACAAACAAGACGAAAAGACAACCCTCAGATTTGGAGAAAATATTTGCAAAAGAAGCAACTTACAAAGGATTAATCTCCAAACTTTATAAGCAGCTCATGCTGCTCAATATCAAAAAAACAAACAACCCAATCCAAAAATGGGCAGAAGACCTAAATAGACATTTCTCCAAAGAAGATATACAGATTGCCAACAAACACATGAAAGAATGCTCAACTTCATTTATCATTAGAGAAATGCAAATCAAAACTACAATGAGGGCTGGAGGCGAGAAAATGGCGGAAGAGTAAGACGCGGAGATCACCTTTCTCCTCACAGATACATCAGAAATACATCTACACGTGGAACTTCTCCTATAGAACACCCACCGAACGCTGGCAGAAGACCTCAGACCTCCCAAAAGGCAAGAAACTCCCCACGTACCTGGGTAGGGCAAAAGAAAAAAGAATAAACAGAGACAAAGAATAGGGACGGGACCTGCACCAGTGGGAGGGAGCCGTGACTGGGAACCCCTTTGCGGGCGGAGGCTGTGGGTGGCGGAGGGGGAACCTCCGGAGCCGCGGAGGAGAGAGCAGTAACAGGGTGCGGAGGGCAAAGCGGAGAGATTCCCGCACAGAGGATGGGTGCCGACCGGCACTCACCAGCCAGAGAGGCTTGTCTGCTCACCTGCCTGGGCGGGCGGGGGTTGGGAGCTGAGCCTCGGGCTTCAGTCGGATCCCAGGGAAAGGTCTGGAGTTGGCAGAGTGAAAACAGCCTGAAGGGGTTAGTGCACCACGGCTGGCCGGGAGGGTGTCCAGTTGAAGTCTGGAGCTGCCGACGAGGCAAGAGACCTTTTCTTCCCTCTTTGCTTCCTGGTGCTAGAGGAGAGGGGATTAAGCGAGCCGCTTAAAGGAGCTCCAGAAACGGGCGCGGAGCTGCCGAAGAGACAGGAGACTTTTTCTTGCCTCTTTGCTTCCTTGGGCGCGAGGAAAGGGAATTAAGAGCACCGCGTAAAGGAGCTCCAGAAACGGGCGCGAGCCGCGGCTGTCGGCACGGACAGTAGAGACAGGTGTGGGACGCTAGGGTTGCTGCTGCTACCAAGAGGCCTGTGTGCGAGCACAGGTCACTCTCCACACCGCCACTCCAGGGAGCTCGTGCAGCCCGCCACTGCCGGGGTCCGGGGATTCAGGGACAGCTTCCCTGGGAGAACGCGCAGCGCGCCTTGGGCCGGTGCAGCGTCACGCCGGCCTCTGCCGCCGCAGGCTCACCCCGCATCCATGCCTCTCCCTCCCCCCGGCCTGAGTGAGCCAGAGCCCCCAAATCAGCTGCTCCTATAACCCCGTCCTGTCTGAGCGAAGGGCAGACGCCCTCGGACGACCTACATGCAGAGGCGGGGCCAAGTCCAAAGCTGAACCCCAGGAGCTGTGCGAACAAAGAGGAGAGGGGGAGGTCTCTCCCAGCAGCCTCAAAAGCAGCGGATTAAAGCTCCACAGTCAACCTGAAGTGCCCTGCATCTGTGGAAAACCTGAATAGACAGCGAAATATCCCAAGTTGAGGAGGTGGACTTGGGGAGCAAGATATACTATTATTTTCCCTTTTTCTTTTTGTGAGTGTGTATGTGTGTGCTGCTGTGTGAGATATTGTCTGTAGAGCTTTGCTTTCACCATTTGTCCTAGGGTTAGACCGACTCGTTTTTCTTTGTTTTTTTTTTAATAGAAATTTTTCTTCTTAATAATAATTTTTTATTTTAATAACTATACTTTATCCAACTTTATTTTGTCTTCTCCCTTTCTTTCTTCCTTTCTTCCCTCCCCCTCCTTTCTTCCTTTTGTCCTTCCTCCCTTCCTTTCTTCCTTCCTTCCTTCCTCCTTCCTTCCTTCCTTCCTTCCTTTTCTTTCCTTTCTATTTTTTCTCCCTTTTATTTTGAGCCGTGTGGATTAAAGGATCTTGGCACTCCAGCCAGGCATCAGGGCTGTGTCTCTGAGGTGGGAGAACCAACCTCAGGACACTGGTCCACAAGAAACTTCCCAGCTCCATGCAATATCAAATGGCGAAAATCTCCCAGAGATCTCCATCTCAACACCAAGACCCAGCTTTACTCAAGGACCAGCAACAAACAGTGCTGGACACCCTATCCCCAACAAAGAGCAAGACAGGTCTACAGCCCCATCCATTAGCAGAGAGGCTGCCTAAAATCATAATAAGGCTACCAACATCCTCAAACACACCACCAGACGTGGGCCTGCCCACCAGAAAGACAAGATCCAGCCTCATCCACCAGAACAGAGGCACTAGTCCCCCCAACCAGGAAACCTACTCAACCCACTGAACCAACCTTAGCCACTGGGGACAGCCACCAAAAACAACGGGAACTATGAACCTTCAGCGTGCAAAAAGGAGACCCCAAACACAGTAAGATAAGCGAAATGAGAAGACAGAAAAACACACAGCAGATGAAGGAGCAAGATAAAAACACACCAGACCTAACAAATGAAGAGGTAATAGGCAGTCTACCTGAAAAAGAATTCAGAATAATGATAGTAAAGATGATTTAAAATCTTGGAAATAGAATAGACAAATTGCAAGAAACAGTTAACAAGGACCTAGAAGAAATAAAGAGGAAACAAGCAACGATGAGCAACACAATAAATGAAATGAAAAATACTCTAGATGGGATCAAGCGCAGAATAACTGAGGCAGAAGGACAGATAAGTGACCAGGAAGATAAAATAGTGGAAATAACTACTGCAGAGCAGAACAGAGAAAAAAGAATTAAAAGAACTGAGGACAGTCTCAGAGACCTCTGGGACAACATTAAACGCACCAACATTCGAATTATAGGGGTCCCAGAAGAAGAGAAAAAGAAAGGGACTGATAAAATATATGAAGAGATTATAGTTGAAAACTTCCCTAATATAGGAAAGGAAATAGTCAAGTCCAGGAAGCACAGAGAGTCCCATACAGGATAAACCCAAGGATAAACACACCAAGACACATAATAATCAAACTGTCAAAAATTAAATACAAAGAAAGAAAACATATTAAAAGCAGCAAGGGAAAAACAACAAATAACATACAAGGGAATCCCCATAAGGTTAATATCTGATCTTTCAGCAGAAACTCTACAAGCCAGAAGGGAGTGGCAGGATATATTTAAAGTGATGAAAGGGAAAAACCTACAACCAAGAGTATTCTACCCAGCAAGGATCTCAATCAGATTCGACAGACAAATTAAAACCTTTACAGACAAGCAAAAGCTGAGAGAGTTCAGCACCACCAAACCAGCTCTACAACAAATGCTAAAGGAACTTCTCTAGGCAAGAAACACAAGAGAAGGAAAAAACCTACAAGAACAACCCAAAACAATTAAGTAAATGGTAATAGGAACATACATATCGATAATTACCTTAAATGTAAATGGATTAAATGCTCCCACCAAAAGACACAGACTGGCTGAATGTATACAAAAACAAGACCCATATATATGCTGTCTACAAGAGACCCACTTCAGACCTAGGGACACATACAGACTGAAAGTAAGGAAATGGAAAAAGATATTCTATGCAAATGGAAATCAGAAGAAAGCTGGAGTAGCAATTCTCATATCAGACAAAATAGACTTTAAAATAAAGATTATTACAAGGGACAAAGAAGGACACTACATAATGATCAAGGGATAGATCCATGAAGAAGATATAACAATTGTAAATATTTATGCACCCAACATAGAAGCACCTCAATACATAAGGCAAATACTAACAGCCATAAAAGGGGAAATCGACAGTAACAATCATAGTAGGGGACTTTAACATCCCACTTTCACCAATGGACAGATCATCGAAAATGAAAATAAATAAGGAAACACAAGCTTTAAATGATACATTACACAGGATGGACTTAATTGATATTTATAGGACATTCCATCAAAAAACAACAGAATACACATTTTTCTCAAGTGCTCATGGAATATTCTCCAGGATAGATCATATATTGGGTCACAAATCTAGCCTTGGCAAATTTAAGAAAATTGAAATCGTATGAAGTATCTTTTCCAACCACAACGCTATGAGACTAGATATCAATTACAGGAAAAGATCTGTAAAAAATACAAACACATGGAGGCTAAAGAATACACTACTTAATAACGAAGTGATCACTGAAGAAATCAAAGAGGAAATCAAAAAATACTTAGAAACAAATGACAATGGAGACACGACAACCCCAAACCTATGGGATACAGCAAAAGCAGTTCTAAGAGGGAAGTTTATAGCAATAAAATCCTACCTTAAGAAACAGGAAACATCTCAAATAAACAACCTAACTTTGCACCAAAAGCAATTAGAGAAAAGAAGAACAAAAACCCCCCAAATTTAGCAGAAGGAAAGAAATCATAAAGATCAGATCAGAAATAAATGAAAAAGAAGGAAACAATAGCAAATATCAATAAAACTAAAAGCTGGTTCTTTGAAAAGATAAATAAAATTGATAAACCATTAGCCAGACCATCAAGAATAAAAGCAAGAAGACTCAAATCAATAGAATTAGAAACGAAACAGGAGATGTAACAACTGACACTGGAGAAATACAAAAGATTATTAGAGATTACTACAAGCAACTATATGTCAATAAAATGGACACCCTGGAAGAAATGCACAAATTCTTAGAAATGCACAACCTGCCGAGACTGAACCAGGAAGAAATAGGAAATATGAACAGACAAATCACAAGCACTGAAATTGAAACTGTGATTAAAAATCTTCCAACAAACAAAAGCCCAGGACCAGATGGCTTCACAGGCGAATTCTATCAAACATTTAGAGAAGAGCTAACACCTATCCTTCTCAAACTCTTCCAAAAGATAGCAGAGGGAGGAACACTCCCAAACTCATTCTGTGAGGCCAACATCACCCTGATACCAAAACCAGACAAAGACGTCACAAAGAGAGAAAACTACAGGCCAATATCACTGATGAACATAGATGCAAAAATCCTCAACAAAATATTAGCAAACAGAATCCAACAGCACATTAAAAGGATCATACACCATGATCAAGTGGGGTTTATCCCAGGAATGCAAGGATTCTTCAATATACGCAAATCAATCAATGTGATACACCATATCAACAAACTGAAGGAGAAAAACCATATGATCATCTCAATAGATGCAGAGAAAGCTTTTGACAAAATTCAACACCCATTTATGATAAAAACCCTCCAGAAAGTAGGCATAGAGGGAACTTTCCTCAACATAATAAAGGCCATATATGACAAACCCACAGCCAGCATTGTTCTCAATGGTGAAAAACTGAAACCATTTCCACTAAGATCAGGAACAAGACAAGGTTGCCCACTCTCACCACTCTTATTCAACATAGTTTTGGAAGTTCTAGCCACAGCAATCAGAGAAAAAAAAGAAATAAAAGGAATCCAAATAGGAAAAGAAGAAGTAAAGGTGTCACTGTTTGTAGATGACATGATACTATACATAGAGAATCCTAAGGATGCTACCAGAAAACTACTAGAGCTAATCAATGAATTTGGTAAAGTTTCAAGATACAAAATTAATACACAGAAATCTCTGGCATTCTTATACACTAATGATGAAAAATCTGAGAGTGAAATTAAGAAAACACTCCCATTTACCATTGCAACAAAAAGAATAAAATATCTAGGAATAAACCTACCTAAGGAGACAACAGACTTGTATGCAGAAAACTAGAAGACACTGCAGAAAGAAATTAAAGATGATACAAATAGGTGGAGAAATATACCATGCTCTTGGATTGGAAGAATCAACATTGTGAAAATGACTCTATTACCCAAAGCAATCTACAGATTCAATGAAATCCCTATCAAATCACACTGGCATTTTTTACAGAACTAGAACAAAAAATTTCACAATTTGTATGGAAACACAAAAGACCCCGAATAGTCAAAGCAATCTTGAGAACGAAAAATGGAGCTGGAGGAATCAGGCTCCCTGACTTCAGACTATACTACAAGGCTACAGTAATCAAGACAGTATGGTACTGGCACAAAAACAGAAATATAGATCAATCAATGGAACAGGATAGAAAGCCCAGAGATAAACCCACACACATATGGTCACCTTATCTTTGATAAAGGAGGGAAGGATATACAGTGGAGAAAAGACAGCCTCTTCAATAAGTGGTGCTGGGAAAACTGGACAGCTACCTGTAAAAGTATGAAATAAGAACACTCTCTAACACCACACACAAAAATAAACTCCAAATGGATTAAAGACCTAAATGTAAGGCCAGACACTATCAAACTCTTAGAGGAAAACATAGGCAGAACACTCTATGAAATAAATCACAGCAAGATCCTTTTTGACCCACCTCCTAGAGAAATGGAAATAAAAACAAAAATAAACAAATGGGACCTAATGAAACTTAAAAGCTTTTGCATAGCAAAGGATACCATAAACAAGACCAAAAGACAACCCTCAGAATGGGAGAAAATATTTGCAAATGAAGCAACTGACAAAGGATTAATATCCAAAATTTATAAGCAACACATGCAGCTCAATAACAAAAAAACAAACAACCCAATCCAAAAATGGTCAGAAGAACTAAATAGACATTTCTCTAAAGAAGATATACAGATTGCCAACAAACACATGAAAGAATGCTCAACATCATTAATCATTAGAGAAATGCAAATCAAAACTACAATGAGATATCATCTCACACCGGTCAGATTGGCCATCATCAAAAACTCTAGAAACAGGGCTTCCCTGGTGGCGCAGTGGTTGAGAATCCGCCTGCCGATGCAGGAGACACGGGTTCGTGCCCTGGTCCGGGAAGATCCCACATGCCGCGGAGCAACTAAGCCCGTGAGCCATGGCCGCTAGGCCTGCGCGTCCGGAGCCTGTGCTCCGCAACGGGAGAGGCCACAACAGTGAGAGGCCCGCATACCGCAAAAAAAAAAAAACAAACAAAAAAAAAAAACTCTAGAAACAATAAATGCTGGAGAGGGTGTGGAGAAAAGGGAACCCTCTTGCACTGCAGGTGGGAATGTAAATTGATACAGCCACTATGGAGAACAGTATGGAGGTTCCTTAAAAAACTAAAAATAGAAGTACCATACAACCCAGCAATCCCACTACTGGGCATATACCCCGAGAAAACCATAATCCAAAAAGAGTCATGTACCAAAATGTTCATTGCAGCTCTATTTACGATAGCCAGGACATGGAAGCAACCTAAGTTTGCATCAACAGATGAATGGATAAAGAAGATGTGGCACATATATACAATGGAATATTACTCAGCCATAAAAAGAAATGAAACTTGAGTTATTTGTAGTGAGGTGGATGGACCTAGAGTCTATCATACAGAGTGAAGTAAGTCAGAAAGAGAAAAACAAATAACATATGCTAACACATATATATGGACTCCAAGAAAAAAAAATGTCATGAAGAGATTAGTGGTAGGACGGGAATAAAACACAAACCTACTAGAACATGGACTTGAGCATATGGGGAGGGGGAAGGGTAAGCTGTGACGAAGTGAGAGAGTGGCAGGGACATATATACACTACCAAATGTAAATTAGATAGCTAGTGGGAAGCTGCTGCATAGCACAGGGAGATCACCTCTGTGCTTTGTGACCACCTAGAGGGGTGGGATAGAGAGGGTGGGAGGGATGGTGATGCAAGAGGGAACAGATATGGGAACATATGTATATGTATAACTGATTCACTTTGTTGTAAAGGAGAAACTAACACACTATTGTAAAACAGTTATACTCCAATAAAGATGTTAAAAAAACAACTACAATGAGATATTAACTCACACTGGTCAGAATGGCCATCATCAAAAAATCTACAAACAATAAATGCTGGAAAGGGTGTGGAGAAAAAGGAACCCTCTTTCATTGTTGGTGAGAATGTAAATTGATACAGCCACTATGGAGAACACTATGGAGGTTCATTAAAAAACTAGAAATAGAACTACCATACAACCCAGCAATCCCACTACTGGGCATATACCTTGAGAAAACCATAATTCAAAAAGAGTCATGTACCACAATGTTCATTGCAGCTCTATTTACAATAGCCAGGACATGGAAGTAACCTAAGTGTCCATCAACAGATGAATGGATAAAGAAGATGTGGCACATATATACAATGGAATATTACTCAGTCATTTAAAAAAATGAAACTGAGTTATTTGTAGTGAGGTGGATGGACCTAGAGTCTATCATACAGAGTGAAGTAAGTCAGAAAGAGAAAAACAAATAACATGTGCTAACACATACATATGGAATCTAATACAAAAAACAGGGTCAGGAAGAACCTAGGGGCAAAACGGGAGTAAAGACACAGACCTACTAGAGAATGGACTTGAGGATATGGGGAGGGGGAAGGGTAAGCTGGGATAAAGTGAGAGAGTGGCATGGACATATATACACTACCAAATATAAAATAGATAGCTAGTGGGAAGCAGCTGCATAGCACAGGGAGATCAGCTCGGTGCTTTGTGACCACCCTAGAAGGGTGGGATAGGGAGGGGGGAGGGAGGGGGATGCAAGAGGGAAGGATATGAAGATATATGTATATGTATAACTGATTCACTTTGTTATAAAGCAGAAACTAAGACACCATTTTAAAGCAATTATACTCCAATAAAGATGTTAAAAATAAAAGAAGAAAAGAAGGAATGGTGGAGGATGGAAAAACCAGAATTCATGGAGAGGTAAGAGAGATATGTATGTTGCAAATCAAGTGTCACATCCAGTTAAAGAAGAGTCTTGTTTTTGCACTTTTCTTTCCTTTTTTTTTTTTTTTTTGCTGTACAATATATCCTTGTAGCTTATTTAATTTTTAAATTTAATTTTTATTTTATATTGGAATATAGTTGATTTAGAATGTTGTGTTAATTTCAGGTGTACAGCAAAATGATTCAGTTATACATATACATATATCCATTCTTTTTCAGATTCTTTTCCCATATAGGTTATTACAGAATATTGAATAGAGTTCCCTATGCTATACAGTAGGTCCTTGTTGATTATTTTGTATATATTTATATTTACATTTATAGTAGTGTGTACATGTTAACCCCAAACTCCTACTAATTTATTCTTCCCCCCCACCTTTCCCCTTTGGTAACCATAAGTTTGCTTTTGAAGTTTGTTAGTTTGTTACTGTTTTGTAAATAAATTCATTCATATCATTTTTTTTTTAGATTCCACATGTACGTGTTATCATATGATATTTGTCTTTCTCTGTCTGACTTGCTTCACTTAGTATGGTAATCTCTAGGTCCATCCATGTTGTTGCAAGTGGCATTATTTCATTCTTTTTTATGGCTGAGTAATATTCCATTGTGTATATATACCACATCTTCTTTATCCATTCTTCTGTTGATGGACATTTAGGTTGATTTCTTATCTCTTAAATACCTTGTATCTCCAATGACATCACATGACTTAGGCCACTAGCTGTCCGAACAGAACCCCTGCAAGAGCGTCCCAGTCAGTCTCCTTACTTCTAGTCAGGAAACCTCTATTCTATTGCCCCCTTCACTACCCACTTACCTTCTACTTTCCATATATCAGCCTAAGAAATCTTTCTAAAGCTCAGATGCTTTACATCTCCCTCTCTTTATACACGTCAATCCCCACTCCCCTCCTTCCACCCAATATCTTCAGGATAAAGTCCAAGCTTCTTTTCATGGCACACAACTACCTGCAAGATTTAGCTTCTGCCTCCCTCTCTATACCTCTCTGTAGCTATAGCCCAGTTGCATTCTATGCAAGTCATATGGAAATATTTAATTTCAGTAATGTGCAAGCTTATTTCATATCTAGTCTTAGTACTTTGTCTTTTGTTTGGAAAGCCTTCCCACCTCTGTCTTTCACTCTGCCATTGCATTTATCACACTATATTGACATTGCTTCTTAACTTGTCTTTTCTACTATGGGCTGGAGTTTTCTTAAGATCAGGAACTGAATCTGGTTCATCTTTATATCTACAATGGCTACACAGATATTTGATAAATACATATTGAATTAATGAAAATGTACTATTTTTCATACACACAGATAAATGTATATATAGATTCTCCCAGATCTTTGCGGGTCTCATCACTTTCAGGATTTTTAGAAACAACTCTTCTTTCTGGAACTTGGTAAACTGATTATCTAATTTCATTTAGCCCTTACAATTTATGTCATTTGAATTTGCTGATTGCTTTCTGCTCATTTTCTTAGTGTTCCATAATGCCTTTTGGTCAACAAGAAGTTGTATAAGTTTTCATTATCTCAAGGTATTCAGTAATAGGTGCTATTTAACTACAAATAAAGTCTTTATTCTCTTTTCTAATAAAAGGCTTCTATTACCATTTTTTCCATGAGTATCTTTCTTTGATCCATTTGCTAGCTATCAGAGTCCCTTCTTTCTTTATTAGCTGGTCTAGTTTCTCTCCTGATGTATGTTTAAAAGGTCTTTTATTTATTTGCCTATATCTAGTAGTAATTTACACATATTTTCCCTTTTGTTTTGCCTGAAAAGTGGCTGAGATTTATCCTTGTGCTTTTCTGTTTTTTAATTTCTACAAACATTTTTTAAATAAGAAAGATCAATGAACAATCATGAATATTTTTGTTTAATAAAGCCAGATTTGAGGGAGAGGACTTTAAAGGCTCATATGTTGGCCATCCATATATTTCTTTTCATGCATAATATTTATACGTATGCACGGTAAGTTTAAACGCATTTTGATGGGGTTTTTTTTTTGCAAATTTTAAACTAATATACACATTTTATTCAAAACTCAGAAATACAGTACAAAATGTTTTATGTAGTAATGATTTAATTCTGGATAATATGTCATATTGAATAATACAGTTGAACAACCACTTAACAAATGCCATGACTGTGGCATGTTTTCCATAATAAGTCAATAAGATATAAGATCAAATGCATAAACTTCAGGTTTATCACAGAAAAATCATTTGCTTCTTCTTCCCTCTAATAATAAAACAACTAAGATTACTGCTCTAAATTAGTGGCCTTGGGAAGTCTTAAAGAAAAATAACCACACATTGTGTGTAGTAAGATGCTAACGTTCCAGGTTAAATCGGTATATTTAAATTTCAGGCTAAATTTTCAAATACATAATCTCAGAGTTTTTGTTAATTGGTACTTTCTTATTTTTTTCTCCTAACCCGTATTCTCCTCCTCCTTCTCCTTGGATGGATGGCATGCTCCACTCCAGGCGAACCCAGGCATTTGCTAACATACTTACCTTTGTTCCTCTGGTTTTCTCTTTATTTGTTAACTTCCTCAAAGTTCATCCACTTTTATGGCTTCACAATCTGACAACGAAACTTGTTGTTATAGCCCTTCTTAGGTAACTATCTCCTGATCAGTATTTCAGTTGCTCAGAGGACATCTCAATATGGGTCCCTCTCTCTTATTAAGCTATGCATAATCTAAACCGGGCTCTTCATTTCTTTTGAAGTAAGGGCCTACAATTCTCCTTTCTTGTTATTTTGGTTATCCTTAGCTCCAGGGCTTAGAATCATTTTGTTGTTGTTGTTTTAGGAGGTCAGTGAAATCATGCCCCTGAAATGTCCCCCATTTACCTTCTTCTATTTCCTTTGCTTTTACTGTAGTATAGGATCTTACAATAGTTGACCTACATTTTTATAGTAGCTTCTTGGCTCCACTTCCCGAAATTTTTTCACTGACAAATCTAGATAAGTTAGCTTTCTAAGATGTCACTTGTGTACTGTCTCTTAAAATGACTATTCAGTGTTAGCTGCATCCAATTTTCTCCTTTGCCTAACTTTCATTGTCTTCCACAACAGATCCACATCATAAATGCACCGCTCTCCTTCTCTGTCTCTGTCTCTCTCTCCCGCATGTTTCACCTGCCACAGTATGGACTGGGCATCAGAAAACATGGGGTCTAAACCTGGCTCCACCATACACGCTGTGTTCCAGAGATGGTTCATTTAGGCTCTTTGAGTTAATTTATCTGTAAAATGGGCATAATGAAATCCTCCTTTCCAGGGTTATTTGTGATATTCAAATGAAAATAAACACAAATTTAAAACATAAAAGTGCTATAGAGGGCTTCCCTGGTGGCGCAGTGGTTGAGAGTCCGCCTGCCGATGCAGGGGACACGGGTTCGTGCCCCGGTCCGGGAAGATCCCACATGCCGCGGAGCGGCTGGGCCCGTGAGCCATGGCCGCTGAGCCTGCGCGTCCGGAGTCTGTGCTCCGCAACAGGAGAGGCCACAACAGTGAGAGGCCAGCGTACCGCAAAAAACAAAAAAAAAAAAAGAAAAAAAAAAGTGCTATAGAAACAGGAGCTAATGCAATGATGTTGAACTCACTCTCCACCCCCAGATGCTGACTGCATTGATACAGTGCAGCTTCCTCTGTTTCTTCACAAAAAGACTATAGAATAATAACTACTAACACAACATTGTAAGACAAAATAACTCCTTATTCATAATGTTTGAAAGAGTTTTTTTCCTATGTTAAATTTATAAAATAAAGAGTAGTTTAAAAAGGGCATGAGAAAGATTTTCTGTAGGATCATTGTTATTTAGAATCTGGCAGGATAAATGGTTCTAATGAAGAAAGGAAAGCTAAGAGGGAAGGGAAGAGATGAGATAAGAAAAAGAAGCAGTTTGATACAGTAACGATAACATTTTATAATCCAACATCACCTCTGGTTTTGACTTTTGAATGAATCAGCTGGCTGAGAACTTTCTGATCCAAAACAGAGAAAGATGCCAGCTGGCAACTCTAGAGGCTAAATGCAGAGATCCTCCTAGTTCTATAAAAAGGTTTCAATAAGAAACATGAATTTAATTTATTACAGAACAAGCAAGGAGAGATCTGATCATGCAGTCTTACAGCATTTGCTAGAAATTATATGTTTAAAGGCCTATGAGATGAAAACTTTGACATATGTAAGGAATTTTGACTTCATGCTTTGCTCACTGCACTGCAGATGTTTTTGTTTGCTTGTCTGTTTGCTTTTTGCATCCAAAATGGTGTGATGTTAACCTAGCAGCAAGATGTGGGATCAATTCTGGAAAATGAAACTGTCTTTTTCAAAATAGTGTCGGCAACATCTATAGGCATTTGTATCCGGGGAGGTGTACAACAGGCGCAAGCAGTGAAGAACTTGAATGTACTTAAGTACAATTTGTGGATACTGGGGAGCCTTACACTCATCATTAACTAATTTTAGCCTGTTTACTTAATTATCAAATCAATTTTAACATTAAGATATTAGAATATTAGATGCCATATTACAGGTTTTGTAAGAAATATGCCCAATGGAGTAAATCGAGATATAGGAAAATGCTACACATTTCATAATTTTATACTAAGCAGTCAAATTTTCATTCTGGTAGGTCATTTGATTCTCTGCAGGTGGCTATGCCTGCCTCTAAAGAGAGAGCCCTGAGTCACATGTTACACAAATGAAATGTGATTATCGTTGTGGGTAGCATCGTACGATTTGGAAAAAGTCTTTAGGTCTAATATAAAGATCCTTCAAATAAATCATCCAGCTAAGCTTCTGTGGCCCCAAACTCCTAATTTAAAAATGTTGATAAATGAAGTACCTCTTTAGTTAATAAATGAAGTATCTCTTTAGTTATCCTTTGTCAGCAACATTCATTTTAATGGAAAGTGAGTTTACAGGGTTACATGATTGAACTACTGAGCCAAGTCAGTGTTGGCAAATGATGGGCTAAATTATTGATGTTACACACTAATGAATTCTGATGAGAAATAAAACACAGACATTACGTTTCAAGTGGTTCATAATTATTTTTGTACTTTAAAAGCAATTTTATTCTTTTTTCAAATCATACTGGTTCTGTAAAACAAAAACATAGTTAGTGATTATACTAAAATTATTGAGTTTGTGGCAAAAAAAATGCTCTTGCAAGTTTTCATTCCTGTGAAGATAATGTTATTCACACTAGGTTTCTGATTTCCTTATGTACTTCTGGGAGAAGATAATTAAATTAAATGTCTAAATTTTAAAGCCAGTGTCTTTAAATAAGATAATCTGCTTTGCAGCCATGGTTTGCATTTCAATAGATGCATTTATAATCTATGATATGTCTATCAGCATATTTACTGGAGCTGTGTTGAAATGCCATAATTATTTCAGTTAATGACAAATAGGCAGGGACTTCCACGAAGCAGCTTTGTTTTAGTAAAGAAGTAATCTTCAAATGTGTGATACAGAATGAAGTGTGTACCTGTAAAATGATACACGTTTGACAAAGCCAGGGCCTGGTGGTAATAACTGAAGCAGGCTCATATTCGCTTAAGAAACACAGAGGTCTATACATTCCATAAGGTAATGACAGTGTCCTTTAATATTTCTTCATGACTTAACTGTTCCGGATTTAACTGTGTGGGTCTGTGACCTTCCTTCTTTCTAGTGAAGTGACTCCAACAAAGGCTCGATTTGAAAAGATTTTAGACTGATTTTTAATAAAGAGAGATGAGAGGTAGAAATCATAGTTGACGAGGTGTTAAAGATTCATCACTTGCTGGCCATGAATCTGTGGACAGATCCCTTAGCTTCTCTCCATCTCAGTTACCAAACCCCTAAATAGGGCAACAGGTCTTCCTCTCCAATCAGTGAAGGCTGTGATAATTCCCAAATCAGGTATGCGTGAAACCGAAACCTGCTTTGTAAATATGAAGTAAGTTTACTTCTTATATTTGCCTGGATTATAGTTCTTTTCAGAGAGGTCGTCAGAACTAGTTTGGAGAATATTTCCTTTACCAACTGAGGGATATGATGTAGGGGAAGGAATGAGGAGAGTTTTCAAGTCAAGGTTTGGTCAACATCTGGATTATTTCCCCGTTACGATAATATGTGCAGATCCTTTCAAAAATGAAAATCCAAAGGTAAAACTTCTCTCATCACATTGTACTGAGGTAAGAGATGCAGCGCAGTGTACTTTAGTTCCCACTTCGTGTACGCTTTATATGAAATTTTAAAAAGTGAGGCTTGTTTACCTTAACTCTATAACATCTCATTCCCACATTAAAGTTTTCTGAGTCATTTTTCTCCATCTTCATAATTTTCCTCTTTATCTATGATAGACTTGGCACCATTTGTGAATAAGAATTCTACTTCAAATTTTATCTTTTTTTGTATTAAAATTTTTTTATCTTAATATTTTCCTCTCGTTATAACTGCTCTGTTCATTGTTCTATAATCTTGTTACTTTGGGATGAAAAATCATGTGTCCGAGTTAATCACACATCTAAGCAGCATCATTATATAATGATGATGCTAAGTTGTATGAAAAATACCTACTGGATATGCTCCATTAGTCACTGATTTTCAAACTTAAAGTTCTGTCTTTGAAAAACTCCTCTCCTCCACATTACTGACATGGCTCCTCCACTTGAAAAATGTACTGCCTGTATAAGGTGAATTTAAAAAAAGTAAAAATGCGAGTATTATTTTGTTTAAGTCCAAGAAAAAAGTCAGAACACATAAAAATGTATATCTTTATATAAACAATCCTGAATAGGCTTATTTTATTTTAAAATAAAAAAGGAATACATTTTGGTTTTAGCATGTTATTTAATATAATAAAGCAAGTAGATAATTTAATTTCATGGAATTTAACATTGACAAATACTTTATTAACCTCCTGAATCTACATCACACTGATGTATGTGTGAAATGAATGTATTTCCATTTTGATATCAATATTTAACTTGAGGTTCTCCTTTGTTTATCTTCAAATGGAAGGAAGATAGGTAATGCAATTACCATTGTTGCCCAAAGACACCAATGGATGATGTCAGAGAGCAACACCCAAATATTTTGAGAGGTGAAAGGGTCAGAAGACCAATACCATATGTAACAAACAAAGCCGAAAGAATTAAAGAGTAAAAGGTATGAACAGAGTAAGTGGAAGTCATTTTGAGGGAAACAGGAGTACAGAGTCTAGGGGCAATAAAGGAGCGCTTAGATACACTTAAACCAATCATTTGACAGTCAAGTCAACATATGGAAAGAACAATGCTGACTTGATTACATTAATGGTCAAGAAGAACTTGATTCATTTATTCCACATCCTTATTAGGTTGTCCCCAGGTGCTGTCCTAGGTTCTATATGGTAAAGGCTAAGTTTAGGTGCTAATTAAACAATATAGATATTCCCTAAATTGGGCCCACTGGAGATCTGGCCCTGATGCTTTTCTGACCTCTTTTTGTACTCTTCTTTACCCCAGCCCTATGATCCACCATATAGGTCCTCTAATTTTACCTGAAGGGAACTATTCAGCTTCATGCCCCTCGAACTGTCAATTCCACTACATGGGGTAATTTATTCTGTTCAAAATAGTTTCTACTTTCTTTTATAATTCAGTTTTTGACCCACATGATTAAAACTGTGTGACTTAATTTCCAAATACTGGGGGCATTTTTCAAGTATCTTTTAATGATTGATTTCTGATAATGCCATTGTGATCAGTCAACTTTTTTTTTTTTACTATTTTGATCCTTTTAAATTTATTAAGACTTGTTTTATGACTCAGTATATGGTCTGTATTTGGAAATGTTACTATGCACTTTAAAACAATACATATTACAGCTCTTGTTGAATGGAATGATCTATAAATGTCAATTAGGTCAAGTTGGTTGATAGCATTGTTCAGTTCTTCCATGTTCTTACTGATTTTCTGTCTGTATGTTCTATCAATTCCCAAGAGGAGCACTGAAATCACAAACTATGATTAGGCATCTTCTTACTTCTACTTTAAGTTTTAAGTATTTGCCTTATGTATTTGAAATTTTCTTATTAGATGCATATACATTTATGATTGTTATATGTGCTTGATTCTTTCCCTTAATGAAATGACCTTCTTGATACCTGGTAACATTTCTAATTGTGAAGTTTAATTTATCTGATATTAATGTAGCCTCTCCAACTGTATTATGCTTGGTGCTGCATTGCATGTCTTTTTCCATCCTTATACTTTTAACTTATAGTGACTTCATATTTAAACTGTATTATTTACAGACAATTATATTTGAGTCTTGTATCTTTATCTAATGTGCTATATCTGTTTTTTAATTAGGGTTAGTCCATTTATATTTGATATAAAGTTTAATATGGTTAGAATTAGGTTTATAGACTTGATATTTTTGCTGGATAGAGAATTCTGGGTTCATTTTTTTCTTTCAGCAGTTTAAACATATTCTTCTATGTCTTCTGTTCTCCATAGTTTCTGATAAGATGTTAGAAGTCATTTTTTATTTCCTTTTCCTTGGCTGCTTTTAGATTTTATCTTTATCATTAATTTTATTTTTAGTTTTCAGACACTGACTACAATGCATTTAGGTATGACTTTTATGCATATATCTTTTGCGGGGTGGTTCTTTGAGATTATTTGGATCTGGAATTGATGTTTTCACCAAAATGACATTATTTTTATACTTTTTATGGTTTATATGCACCTGCCCCACACACTGGTAGCTGATAAGCTAAGCTAACACCATGAGAAAAAACACATAAGAAGTACCTGCTGAAATTTTAGCACTTGGTTTGATAAATGAATGGTCAAGAATTATTTACTGAACGTTCAATACATTCCTGGAATATCACACCTAAATTAGTCAGTCTGTTATTTGTGGCCTTGTTTAAGACCTTACTTTCTTTCTTGCCTTTCATTGCCTTCCTCTCAGATGATCTAAGCTAGTAACAGACACAGAAAATTGCCATAGTATGGTATTTAAGAGCAGGTACTCTGTGGCCAAACTGTGTGGGTTTAAATCCTGTCTCTTCTATTAGCTATGTGATCATGACCAAAATATATAACCTATGCGTGCTTTCGTTTTCTCTTCCATAAAATGGGGAGACTATGATAGCACTAGGGTCCTCTGAGAATTAAATAAATTAATGTTAACCATATAACTAGTTATTCCCTAATATTTTGCATATCTACTGATTCATTTCATTGCTGATATCCCGTCCTGCATTTTTTTCTCTAATAGTATCAAATTAGTTGTCATCTTCCTTGTACATTATGCACTATGCTGTTTTATTCTCACACATTTCTGTTCAAGTCATTTACTCTTTCTATAACACCCTGCCCTCCCTTTGTTGATGTCCCCTCACCTTTCAATATTTACTTTAGAAGTTACCCCTTTAGAAAACTGACCTTACAAAGCAGAAGACGTGCCTTTCTTCTTGCTGTCATTTACATTTACACAACATATTGTGTCTGCCACCTTTTTGAGATTGCAAGCTCTTTGAAGACAAAGATTATATGTTCCACCTTTGGATTCTCAGTTTCTAGCAAAATACCTTTCACATAGTAGGAACCCATCCCCCCCACCATGTGTCTTGAAATTAACCAGTATTCAACTTAACTATAAATTGCTTAAGGTCAAAGAACATGAGGTATACTGTATACATTATATTAGTATTCAATAAGTACAGAGTGAAATAAGTGTTTCACTATGTTATGGAAATTTATGGAACTCTAAAAGTATACTTTCATCACAGCTAACAGCATTCTCAATGCTGAAAAGCTGAAGGCATTTCCTCTAAGAGCAGGATTAAGACAAGGATGCTCACTCTCACCACTTTTGTTTTCTTTTAACATCTTTATTGTTGTATAATTGCTTTAAAATGGTGTATTTTGTTTTATAACAAAGTGAATCAGTTATACATATACATATGTCCCCATATCTCTTCCCTCTTGTGTCTCCCTCCCTCCATCCCTCCATCTCTGTCCCACCACTCTAGGTGGTCACAAAGCACCAAGCTGATCTCCCTGTGCTATGCAGCTGCTTCCCACTAGCTATCTATTTTACATTTGGTAGTGTATATATGCCCATGTCACTCTCTCACTTTGTCCCAACTTCCCCTTCCCCCTCCCCATATCCTCAAGTCCATTCTCTAGTAGGTCTGTGTCTTTATTCCTGTCTTGCCCCTAGGTTCTTCAAGACCATTTTTTTTTTTTTTTAGATTCCATATATATGTGTTAGCATATGGTATTTGTTTTTCTCTTTCTGACTTACTTCACTCTGTATGACAGACTCTAGGTCCATCCACCTCACTACAAATAACTAAATTTCGTTTCTTTTTATGGCTGAGTAATATTCCATTGTATATATGGCCACATCTTCTTTATCCATTCATCTGTTGATGGAAACTTAGGTTGCTTCCATGTCCTGGCTATTGTAAATAGAGCTGCAATGAACATTGTGGTACATGACTCTCTTTGAATTATGGTTTTCTCATGGTATATGCCCAGTAGTGGGATTGCTGGGTCATATGGTAGTTCTATTTCTAGTTTTTTAAGGAACCTCCATAGTGTTCTCCATAGTGGCTGTATCAATTTACATTCCCACCAACAGTGCAGGAGGGTTCCCTTTTCTTCACACACTCTCCAGCATTTATTGTTTGTAGATTTTTTGATGATGGCCATTCTCACCACTTTTATTCAACATAGTTTTGGAAGTCCTAGCCACAGCAATCAGAGAAGAAAAAGAAATAAAAGGAATCCAAATTGGAAAAGAAGAAGTAATATTGTCTCTGTTTGTAGATGACATGATATTATACATAAAAAATCCTAAAGATATCACCAGAAAAGTACTAGATCTCATCAATGAATTTGGTAATGTTGCAGGATACAAAATTAATATACAGAAATCTGTTGTGTGTCTATACACTAACAAGGAAAGAGCAGAAAGAGAAATTAAGGAAACAATCCTATTTACCATCACATCAAAAAGAATAAAATATCTAAGAATAAACCTACCTAAGAAAGCAAAAGACCTGTACTCTGAAAACTATGATGTTGTTGAAAGAAACTGAAGATGACACAAACAGATGGAAAGATATAGCATGTTCTTAGACTGGAAGAATCAATATTGTTAAAATGACTATACAACCCAAGGCAATTGATAGAATTAATGCAATCTCTATCAAATTACCAATGGCATTTTTCACAGACTTAGAAAAAAAATTTTTTTAATTGTATGGAAACAAAAAGATCCTGAATAGCCAAAGCAACTTGAGAAAGAAGAATGGAGGTAGAGGAATCAGGCTCCCTGACTTCAGACTATACTACAAAGCTACAGTAATCAAAACAGTATGGTACTCGCACAAAAAGAGACATATAGATCAATGGAGCAAGCTAGAAAGCCCAGAAATAAACCCATGCACCTATGGTGAATTAATCTACAAAAAAGAAGAAAAGAATATTCAATGGAGAAAAGTTTCTTCAATAAGTGATGCTGGGAAAACTGGACATGTAAAAAATGAAATTAGAACATTCTTTAACACCATATACAAAAATAAACACAAAATGGATTAAAGACCTAAATGTAAGACCAGATACTATAAAAAACTCAGAGGAAAACATAGGCAGGACACTCTTTGACATAAATCACAACAATATATATTTTTTGGATCAGCCTCTGAAAGCAAAGGAAACAAAAGCAAAAATAAACAAATGGAATCTAATTAAACATCTTTGCAAAGCAAAGGAAACCATAAACAAAACAAAAAGACAACAATGGGAGAAAATATTTGCAAATGATGCGACCGACAAGGGATTAATTTCCAAAATATACAAACAGCTCATACAACAACTCAGTAACAGAAAAACAAACAACCTAATCAAAAAATGGGAAGAAGATCTAAATAGACATTTCTCCAAAGAAGACACATAGGTGGCCAACAGGCATATGAAAAATGTTCAACATTGCTAATTATTAGAGAAATGCAAATCAAAATATAATGAGGTATACCTACACTGGCCAGAATGGCCATCATCGAAAAGTCTACAAAGAATAAATGCTGGAGAGGGTGTGGAGGAGAAGGAAATCTTCTACACTGTTGGTGGGAATGTAAATTGGTTCAGCCACTATGGAGAACAGTATGGACGTTCCTTAAAAAAACTAAAGAATTGGGGCTTCCCTGGTGGTGCAGTGGTTGAGGGTCCGCCTGCCGATGCAGGAGACACGGGTTAGTGCCCTGGTCCAGGAGGATCCCATATGCTGTGAAGCAGCTGGGCCCGTGAGTCATGGCCGCTGAGCCTGCGTGTCCGGAGTCTGTGCTCCGCAACGGGAGAGGCCACAGCAGTGAGAGGCCCGCATACCGCCAAAAAAACCCACAAACAACTAAAGAATAGAGTTGCCATATAATCCAGTGATCCCACTTCTGGGCATATATCCAGAGAAAACTGTAATTCAAAAAGATAATGCACCCCAATGTTCATAGCAGCACTGTTCACATTAGTCAAGACATGGAAGCAAACTAAATGTCCATCGACAGATGAATGGATAAAGAAGATGTGGTACATATACATGTGGAATATCACTCAGACATTAAAAAGAATGAAATAATAACATTTGTACCAACATGGATAGACCTGGAGATTATCATACTAACTGAAGTGAGTCAGACAGAGAAAGACAAATGTCATATGATACACCTCATATGTGGAATCTAAAAAAATGACACAAATGAACTTATTTACAAAATAGAAATAGATTCACAGACATAGAAATTATGGTTATAAAAGAGAACAGGGTGGGATAAATTAGGAGTTTGGGATTAAAATATACACGCTACTACATATAAACTAGATAGCCAACAAGGACATACTGTATAGTACAGGCAACTATACTCAATATGTTGTAATAATCTATAATGGAAAAGAATCTAAAAAAGAATATGTGTGTGTGTGTGTGTGTGTGTGTGTGTGTATAACTGAATCACCTTGCTGTATACCTGAAACTAACACAACATTGTAAATCAACTATATTTCAATAAAAATTGAAAAACAAACAAAGAAAGGTATACTTTCGACATAGAAAGATAATGAAACAATCCATCCCAAAGATAGAAGTATAGAAGAAATGAACTTATAAGTTCCCTTTCACCCACAATTTTCTGGTTCTGAATCGACCTTGGCAACAGGCATTTATTTCTTAGCTATAGTCAGTCTTGGATGAGGGTGGAATGCTGACTTTACATTTAACAGAAGATACTGGGTAAAATGTAGCTCATTTATCTGGGTGTTTTAATTTAGAACATTTAATTCTTTTTTCCACTTTATGTATTTATGCATGCTTTAATAATTGAGGCGAGAATCATTAAAAGAGTTGACGTTAACCAAGCATTCCTTTTGTTACCTTATATGACAAGGTGTGTTGTGTACCTATATGTAGTTTCTTGAATTCCCTAGAGTTTGAAATGATGTCAGACATGGAGTTGCAAGTTCTGAAGGTGGCAAGACTAGAAAGTATAAATGCTTCTGTGATTAATTGTTTTAGGCAAATTTTGGCAAGAAGTTTTTGCCATTTGGGGATCACCTTACAACAGTATCAGGGGGAGAAAAAAGAAGAAAGTGAGTTAACGTTGTAAACTGTTGACTGTGTACCGAGCATATTGTATACATCATCATCCGATTCTCACAGCGACCCTTGGGTATGTGCTGTTTATACTTGTTCCACATCCCAGATGATACCACCAAGCAGTCAAACAACTCACCAATCCACCCACCCTAAAACTCAAACTCTGGTATTCAAGCCTAATATTAAGTTGATATTTTCAGTTCAACAAGGAGAAAGATTAAACAAATAAAAATGTTTACCCTTTAAACTATTTTGAGCTATTTATTTCCACAAGTAATAAGGAAAAATGCACTGCTAAAATGCATTTCATACCTCCCCTGTCATTTCATATGCCCCTTTCATATTTTATTTTTCTCCTTAGTACATAGCATCACTATAGCTTTAACTTGTTTACTGTCTTGTTTTCCCCATTGAAATGTAAGTTCATGAGGGTAAGAAATTTAGTCTGTTTTGTTATTATTGTATCTTTTTTCATGAAAATATCTTTTTTTTGGTAGTCAAAGTTAATAATATTTTCCTTAATGATTTTATTCCCTCATTTAAGAAGGTCTTTCTTACCTCAATACTATTCAGTAGTCTGTATTTTTAAAAAAGATATTATAGATGTTTAATGCTTATTCTATAGTTTATATAAACATATAAAATAATCTATTTTACTTTATCCCTTGAGTGTTTACTTTTATCCCTCAGATAGCTGGGAAGTGAATAGTCCACCTTCATGGTATACAATTTGAAATCCTACTTTCATTGTATTCTAAATTCCAAATAATTGTGGGGCATTCCTGGATGCTCTACCTCAGGACATAGCCTCCGGCCTGCTGCCTGTTTTGTAAATGAAATCTTACTGGGACACAGTTCCATCTATTCATACACTATTTTCTAAGGCTGCTTTCCTACTACAAGGCAGAGTTGAGTAATTGCAACAGAGACTGAATGTCCCGCAAAGCTTAAAATATTTACTATTTGACCCTTTAAAGAAAAAGTTTACCAACTGCTCTGTTGCATTTTAGAGATGTTTTGATCTGTTTCTGAATCAACGTTATGCTCTTCTAATTTAATTAATATAGCTTCCTGATGTGTTTTGCTCTGCAACAGCATAAATTCCTCACTCCAGCACCAATATTTCTTTTAAAAAAATGTCAGAGCTACTCCTGTGGATTTTTATCTTCCAAAGGCATTTAGAATCACCTTCTCAAGCTTCATTGAAAAATCTTGTCTGGATTTTGAGTATGATTGTATTGAATTTGTGGAGTTTTCAAATGTGAAATTTAAAAAAAAAAATGGCATGTTCCCAATGTGTATAATCTCCTCATCCATGAAAATGATATATATTTACTTTTATTTAGGTCTTTGCTTATATCTTTTTAGTATTGTTTAGAAGTTTTCCTGTAAAAGGACTGAGCTAACTTTTTGTTAGGTTTATTCTTAGGAACTCTATAATTCAGGCTGCCATTTAAAAGAACTGCTTTTTTGACTGTAATGCTTTTCTGGTTGATTCTCCTAGACTTTCAAAGAGAAACACCATATTATCAGACCATAATGATAGTTTTGCCCTTTTCCCACACAGTAGCTATACCTCTTATTTATTTTTCTTGACTTACTACTAAGGCTTCAGAGCAGTGATGCACAATAATGACTATAGCCAGGAATACTTACTTTTGTCCTGATTTTAATAAAATGCTTCCAGTAATTCATCACTTAGTACATTTTATCAAGGGAGTTTTGTTCTAAATTCTTTTGTGACTTTTATTAGAGTAAGTATATGTTGCCTTGATAACTAATGTTTTTCAGCATATATTGAGTATTTCTCCTTTAACTTGTCATTATATTAAATTACATTAATATATTTTCTAAAGTTGAATTTCTCTGTGGTTGAATCAAACCTTCCAGGTTTTATTATGTGATACCCTTTGTTTTCTTTTATTTTTAAAAAGTTCAAGGAGATGTGCTAATATTGCCTGTTTTGATTGTAAATTTTAAAATTTTTCTCTGGTTTTCAATCAGTTCTTATTTTATATATTCTGAAGTTATGTTGTCATGTGCATTAAGCTCATTAATGATATGCCTTAATTGGTTATATATTTATCAATGTGAAATATCCATATTTGAGTGTTTTAATTCTTTTTGCTTTCAAGTATCTCTTTTTGAATTAGAACTTCTTATTCTTTTTTTTCTAAGCTCTTCATTCCGTTTCTATTTGTCTGAAGTACATATCTTCCAAATGAGATAGATTTTGCTTTTATGACCAATCTGTAAAACTGTTACTTTAAACTGTGTAATGAAACCATTTAGTTATTATGATTACTAATATGTTTGGACTTATTTTGTACATTTTTATACTCTTTCTGTCCTCTTCCCTGCATTTTGTATTATTCAACTTTTTATGGTACTTTCTTTTCTCTAGCAGTTTGGGAGTGACAAATCTTATTTCTAGAACTTCTAGTAGATATTCTTACTACTGAAAACTATATTTAAATGCTTTCTACTACTATCTAGAGTTAATTAGTAAGGCTTAGCAATTTAATGCTATTCCTCAATCATAATATCTCTAAATGTATTTATTTTAAAAATCCAAATTTCTATCATTTCTTTTGTCTTAAAGAGATCATATAGATTCAGAGATTTTCTTTTATATCACATTATTAAGTGATTTTAGATTTTTATTCTGTGTTTTTTCTGGTTTCTTTTCATTTGTACAGTTTTCTTCCAGAAATAGGAAATTTGGGACGCCACTAAATATATATTGTGTGTGTGTGAGAAATGATTAAATACCTTACCTCTGTGCCATCAAAATCCCTGGCAAAACTTTTTGTTTATTAACTACACAACTGTAGGCACCAAGAGCTGTAGAGAGCCTTTGAGGTTATCGCATTCAATCTTAATAAACCAATTCACTTAATAATAAATTCACTCACCAATTATTTTTGAGTACTTATTATGTTTTGAGAACTATAGTTGGTGCCAGGGAGATAAAGATGAACAAATAAGACATGTTTTCCAACTGAGAAGGCTCACATTCTAGTGGGTGAAGAGGTACAGACACACACAGATGTTGTGTAAGGTCAGGAGAGCATTCCAGGAGGAGCCCTGCTCCAGGAGATGCTCTCTGGTTGACTCTTAGACCATTTGCTTTCCCTCAACCACTGCCTTAACATCTGCTTGAGTATCAGCAATGCACATTTGGACAGCATCACCTGTTAGAAAATGTGTTCCTACTGAGCCCAAACCCACCTTCCAAACTCTTCCATCATTGGTCTAGATGTTGCCCTCTAGAGCTCATCAAAATATTCATGCGTTGACCTTCATTTGGTGGTCATTTAGATTTCTGGGACAAAGTCTTTTCCTTCTATAATTAAGCATTCTAAATTTTATATATTTCTTCCTCATCTCTCTTAAATTGCTGCTCTCAAGTAAATCAATATGGCCCTTAAACTATGCTTTCCAAATCTGTATAAAATAATGCAGATGTACTCAACTTTTGAAAAAGTGCAATGGGAGTATCATCTTTAACCAGAGAAAACACTTATGCTTACTCAGGATAAGATCACATTAACATGCTGTAGCTGTATCACATTTTTTCACTTAAATGATGAGTTAACAATGAGTCTTTTTTCTAAATAAGATGCCAAAGAGGTATTAAATCTCATATCATTAAAAACATTAAAAATACAAAGAGAAAAATAATGATGTTAAAATGAAATAATAGTACTTACTTTATATGGGCTCGGATGTGAGGTTAGGACTGTAAAATATACTGTACATGGTCAGAGTCAAGAAGTCTTATGTGCTTGCTAGTGCTGGAACGTGGCATTGGTTCTAAGTTTGTAGTAGTTCACTTTGGCTTATATTAAAATTGCTGTGAACTAAAATCCCTATGCAGATATTGATATAAATGGCTGCAAAGTTAAATATACTGATTCCTCATTCCAGAATATAGTTCATTTTATTGCTTCCTGCTTGAGCATGTAATTCAAAAGCTTATCTGGCCCACCTGGTTTTCTGCAATCTGCAGAGCTGCCAGTTATGCTTTTTGATGGTCTGGCAAGGAATTCCTCCAAGCCCAAGGATGATACAGTCTCCTTTTTCTGCTCAACATTTATTTTGAATTGCTTTTTGCTCAGCATCAGTTATATACCATTTACTTTTCAGAAGTTTCATCAGATGATTTTCTCATTAAATAGTTCACTAATATCTCATGGCATCACTATAATACTACCTTCAAAATATAAAACATTAGATTGCCCAAAATGGACATGCTACTGAATCATAAACAAAGAGAGCGATGGCATCTGGTTTGTTAAGCAATTTTTAGTCATGTTGAGTCAAACTGTAGAGATTGATGCCTGCAGACTCACTCTGCTAACATATTAAATCACTCTATCATCTTTTTCTTTTTCTTTTCTTTTTTCTTTTTCAATTAATTTTTATTTGAGTAGAGTTGATTTAAAAGGCCATGTTTTTCTTTTTAAAGACTGGATATAATAAGTGAAAACAAGATGGGCATGGAATACTTTGAGATTCCCTTAGTGGCATTGTTACCATACACCCTTAAAAACAGAACAAGAATGAGCTAATTTCACTGATGGTATAAAGTCCCAAGGGAGTTTAGAATCCTCCAAGAAGAGGACCTTACCAACAAGTAGGAAGTGTTAGCTGCTGAAAATACCACTGTGGTATGGTGTTACGAACAGAGTACAGTAGGAGGTCAAGGAAGATCTAAACTAATTCATCTGGTAGAGGAAGGTGGGTGAAGCACTCGGGGAGGATTTTGCAGAGGAGATGTTTGATTTGACTCAGGTGTTCTTTAACAGGAACGGTAAGCAATAGTATTGCAGAAAGAGGGAAGAATATAAGCACAGGAGTGGAAGGAGTTGAATAGAAGGCGTCATGATTAGTAAGAATTTTGGAGTGACTGCAATTGACTGAAGGAACTTGTGTGGAGATGGATGAAGCTGGGAAGGTTAGCAGGAGTCGGGCATTGTGTACCATGTTGAGGGGGTTGGATTTGACTTATCCCAGAGGATTTCACATGTTTCTATAGTTTTATGGCAAGATCCTGAAAATTATATTTTTGAATTTTGATTAAAAGCCAAAATGGAAATCTTCTAAATGGAAGGTCTCTCCAGTAGATAAGAAAAGAATCCATTAAGTTATGCTCCTCAAGTTCCCCAAATACAATCCAGCCTTGCTGCTGTATCTCTAGGTGTTGGGTAGTTGAATTTTCGATACTATACTATCATTTCTATCCTTTCACTTCAGCTGGTATGTGAAAGTCATAAAAATAAGTAATTTAAAATCAAGTTTGGTAAAGAATTTCTAATTTCTAATGAAAAATTAGAATAAGGACGACTGAAGATTATGGATTGAGAATTCATTTTACCCATATTCAAATAGTTTCTATTGACGTTTTCAATATTTCAAAATATACCCTAATTCACAAAGAGAATTTATCATTTGAAAGATTTTTAAGAATGTTTACAGTTGGGCAAGAAATAAAGGATTTTTCCAAGACAGTAATTAGAACATGAAGTTTACCTTTGAATATTTAAAAGAAAACCATGGGTTACAGCCACTCTAATTTTTAATGTACTAAATGTTAATAAACATTTCTAAGGAAAAAATATGCTCCTGACTTCTAAAATACTGCAGTTATAGTTTATACTCAAGTTTGCATATGAATTTCTATTAAACCTACATATTTTAAGCACTACCTTTTCCAAACTTAAAATTTCTCCTATTATTAAAATATTTTTTATAATACATTATCAACAGAACCCTTAAATAAATATACTTTATATAATATACTTTATTAAAGTATGTATATAAAGCATATATATAAAGTATTTGTACATATACTTGTTAAAGTGCATATATACTTTATATATGGGATATAAATCTACATATCTATATACATATATCCTCAGAAGAAAATAGCAAAAATAGCCACAAGTAAAAATGAAATTTGAAATAGCTTTGGAAGTGCTTTTCAACATCCTTTTTTTAAATTGTGGTAAAAGCATCATGACGTGCACATGTAATTAAAATTTTTAGAAAAGAATTTGGTTTCCTTAGTTTCAGCATGTGTTGCTAATACTGCAAGTTAATAAAAATTATGCTTTTTTATGGTGTTACTATTTTTGTTTTTTTATAGAAGAGGTAGTTTTTTTTTTTTATAGAACAGGTGATGGATGTTTTCCTTTGGGAGGTTATATTTTATACATATGTAACATTTCAAATAGCAAAATATTCATTTAAAAAATGTAAGTCGTTTTCAAATAATAGTCTTCACATAGTTAATATGGGTTTCTAAAATAGATTAGAGTCTTAAAATAAGGACAACTGATCCATTAAAAGTTTTTTACAGACACAAATAGTAAGATTTCACACGCATCTGGAACCACTGTTACATTCTCATCCCTAATTGCTTATTTTTTAAATAAAGTCATCTCCAAATCTGCTTGGGAGGACGAGCCTCTTGCAAAAACAGAAGGGGTAAGAAAACAGTTAAATAAACTAAACATCAGTGTCATTTTTACTGAAGTAGATTTCACACAAAAGCAACACAAGGCAACTGCTGACAGTATCTTTTAAACAGCCGGATGGCATCTGCAAAGCCTGAAGATTCGAAAATATATACTTATATCAAATGTATTTATAAAAACCCGTTCTGAGGTTTGTGAGCAAGAAGTTCAATCTCCCTTTGCCCCCAAAGTATGTATGCATGGTGTATATGCTAACTTACTGAATTCATCCTTCATGCAATTCCAGTTTATTAAAGAGGTTAAAAATTTATAAAACTCTGATGGGATATGGTTTTAATGCTTCATCACACTACCCATCATTTGCTTTTCAATCTAGATCAGAATGATCTTTCCCACTTCCCTGCAATCACCTACCTGCACAGCTAATATTTTTTGAATACTCTCTTGAGAGTCCATCTGGAACTTGGCCAGCCTCATACGGCTGTAGAGGACCACCAGCTCGAAGTGCTTCTGCCACAACTTGTGTATCCTTCTTTGCAGCTGACAGAACTAAAGGGAAGAGGGAGGGGGGAAAAACACAAGTCAGAGTAGGAGAGGAAATTAATGGCAGTGTTCAAGAAGAATGATGGAGGGAAATATAGAAAGCAGTCAATAGCCCATTCTGCACTGTACGGGCCTGACAGGAATTTCACAGTCTCTTGATTTTTCAGCCCACTCATGTGCATTCATCAGAAACCAGTCACATCTGGCCGCCAGGATGGGGGGTTAATTTTCTCTAAATGCCTCAGCAGTTTTGTTCTAGCTGAGGCAAACTCTGTGACTGCAAAGCTGATGAGTAAAATATTTCTACTTCACCCAGTTTAACTCAAAACCGATAGCCTCGGGACATATTGAACCTTTCTTTAAAAAATAATCTTTCGAAGCTTTTTTGAATGGCACATCAGGTCAAGCCAAAGTTGAAAAATGCAACTTTGAGACTTTGATGGACACCATCGCTTCTTTTTTTCCTCATAAACCCTTACCATGGTTTGGCAATGTGTGCTTTGGAGCATGACAAAACTAAAGAGAATTAACTTAGCCACCAACTGCTGAGGGAGAACAATAACAGGGAAGAAATTTCCAGCTCGAACTCCCTATTAATCCACCTCCCTCTGACTACGTGACATAGGAATATCTCACTGCACTAAAATACAGTGGACACGACGTTTAGAAGTGACACTTTAAATATGGAATCTAAACACAGAAAGAAAGATTTCTCCTGTGAGAAATATATCTTTTGGAACTTTAATCTAAAACCAAACAAACAAACAAAAAAACACAGTAGAAGTGTTACCAAGGCAATAAACATTTGTACTTCAACAGTTAGCATAGCTGTACCATACGGAATTGTTATAATTAGGTTATTTTCAAAGAAATAAGCTTCATAAAAATTAACAGAGAAAAAACATATTAAAAACTTTTCCCCATAATATATTCTGTTACTGAAACCGCTTTTATTTTTTGGTAACGTGGATAATTGTTTATGTTGATTTCTTTTTAGCTGTATTTTGCAGAATGAAAAGATAAACACCAAAAAATTTCAGATCAAATATGTCTTCATAACAATAAAAACATGTCACATTAAAAAGGCTATTTTATGTTCTATTTATTGTTTTGGGTACTGGTTACATTTAAGGGATCCTTTGCAAGACTTCATCAAACAGTGCACATGTGACTTGTGAACGTTTCTGTATGCATATTTCAATAAACAGTTTACATAAAAGTAATCTTTTTTTTTTTTTTTTTGCGGTACGCGAGCCTCTCACTGTTGTGGCCTCTCCCGTTGCGGAGCACAGGCTCCAGACGCTCAGGCTCAGCGGCCATGGGTCACGGGCCCAGCCGCTCCACGGCATGTGGGATCTTCCTGGACCGGGGCACGAACCCGTGTCCCCTGCATCGGCAGGCGGACTCTCAACCACTGAGCCACCAGAGAAGCCCGAAAATAATCATTTTAAAAATAGCTACCTGGTGTTGCATGTGAATAGTTTACCATCATTATCTTCATTATGCATTGAAATGAGCAACACATAGGTATCTATATAAACCCACAGAAAAATAAAGCCTCTATTCTTGGTTAATTGGTTAACTTAGGATGAAAAAATAACCTTGAAACTATAGATATTTCAGCTTGCTAAATGCCAAAATACATTATCTGAAATTAGTTTACGGGCATTTCAGATAATTTAGGCTAATGAATTAAACAGTAAATCACTTTTGAAGAGGAAAATCTGTCAATATTTTTTTCTGTAATATTTTAATATTTATTTAAATAAAATATTTTAATAATTGTAATATCATATTAAAATTTTTTCTGGAAGCTCTGACAGCCAATAGGGGGAGGGTGTGCTGTATCTTGACATATTCATTAAAACATTAGAACACTTTACTCAAAGCATTATATTTTTATTACGATATACACAAATATGACAAAAGGCAAATAAGAGGAAGATGAGTTCTAGTAGAATTCCTAAAAGTGAAGATAATTTTTTTTACAAGTGGACACTTCAATGTGTGCAAGGTTTTACAAGTGGGAGCTCATCAACCAAAGTGAACTGGATGATAATATTTCCCACACCCACACCTTAAATGAGGAGAAAGTGCTGTATACAGTAAGTCAATTTTATTCACTTTTCTGTGTTCTAGCTTGAGGTAGCCACAAAGGCCTTAAATTACTCCATATATAAGTGTTAACTCAAGCTACGTAAGTAGAAAAGTTCCTTACGTATCAAGTAAGAAAGAGTAATATCTCAAAAAACTTTAAAAAAATCTATAGCGAATAAGCCTCTAGAAAGAGATAAACCAGGAAAGAGAATGACTGAAGGCATTCTTAAAGAGAAGAATCAGAATCCAATAAAAGTCACATATACACATATACAGATGCACATTAAAGACAATAAGATGATCAACAATATATATGGGAAAATATTTAAGAACCCAGGAGTACAGTTAATTTAAGAGTTGGTCATGAAAACAACCCTCTTAGGAAAGTGGTTATGATAAAAGCCCAATTATAAGATGTCAGGAGACAGTGATCACTCAATAAATACTTATTGATATTAACTCAATAAAGTGAACTGGTAAAATTTTAGTGTCAAAAGTGAAGAAGTGAATAAGACATTCAGGAACTTACGAATTAATGGAAGAAGAGAAAAATAAACCAAGTAAATGCAAGACTCATAAAAACATAGAAAGGGAAAATTAAAGAGAGAGAGAGTTAAGTTATGAGTGGAAAAATCCTTCAACTGGATGCAGAATTTAGGTTAGAACCAAAGCAACTGAAATGGGTTTTGATCTCTTCGACTTCAATTAACCCAGTGTTTCTGGAATGAAACATTCCAATGATTACATTCCTGAAGCATAATCATTTCCTGGAACGATTACATTCCTGCCCTCTCACTCCGATTTTAGGGAAGGTGAGGTGGGATGAGGAAGGAAGTGGTAGAGAAACAAAAAAGGACAGAGAGGGACACAAACACACTGGGTGGGAGGTTAGCAAGGGCAGTCCTTGCCGTGTATTCAGAAGTAAGAATGGAATTGAGAGCCACTGGAATTGAGATGAACTGGGCTGCTGTTTAGCCCCAGGCAAGTATTTCAAGAATTTTGGAAAAGAATGGGATGTTCTCATAGAAATCGAAGGAGGAGCAATGTTAGAGCAGGAGGAGTCATTTTGGAAAAAGATCCCCAACCTCACTGCCCTCGATTTTGTTTACAAAAAGAGGAAGTGAGGATCTTCAGCTGTGTCAGGAAAGCGGAATCAGGAAACAGCTGGTATGTACTCTGAGCCATTTAAAATGGCAAAAAGGGAGGAAGAGTTTTCTGACAATGGTTTCTGACTTGTTTGAATTTGTAGCACACTTGGTAAGCTTGGCTCTAATACTTGCTTTGTGAGCTCTTTGCTGAAGGAAGCCCAAAGATGGAATTCATTGATACTTCTTTTGAGATAACATAACGATCGCTATGTACGTACTTATTCATGAAGAGGAAAACTAGTCAATGTCCACTTTGAGATGGTGTATTGAGATACAGCTGGCGATCTTGTGTCAGTGTGAGCATTATATATAATGTACACTTGTGAGCACTGCATACAGTGTACAATATACGTTTATACATTTGGTAAAAATACCTTCTGATTAAATTTGATTAGGCTCTTGAAATTTATTAACATTTTAAAGCTTGATGCTCTTTGACAGTAAAACAGAATAAATGAATATTGTCACAAGAATGAGAGAGTCTCCATTTTCTTGTTTTAATACACTATATTGTATGGATTCTGTTTTTAATCCAAGTTACTATGCCGACATAAATTCATGACATCTGCTAACTCCTACGTATCACAGAAACCTGGCTTTAATATTAAATGTTATAATGCATATATTACAACACACAAAACCTCTAATTAAATGGGTTTACATGCGTGTAAAAACACAATGTGCTAAGAATAAAATAACACTATTTGATATTCCAGTTACAGGTTTCAAAATAATTAGGATGAGCCATAATCAAGTCAGCACCAAAATATCATCATATAAGATGACCATTTTCATGTTCTTAGCATAGAATTAGAAATTTCAAAGCACCACCTTTTCAGGTATTTTCCAACACTAGGCTGGAGCATAAAATGGTCTTGTTTTCATTATGGAGGACAAGAGAATAAAGTAAAACCTTGCTATGCCTAACCCAAAGGGGACAGTTGAGACACACTGTGAAAAGAGTGAAGTAGTGTTGAAGTATTTGTTATTTAATATCAGAGAAAATAAAGTATACATAAGTGTGATTTTAAAAATATGCCCTCAAATTATTTGATAATTCTTCCCTTTAAGAAATTAAGCAGAATTCTCTTCCCTTTGAGTATGGGCTGGACTTACTGACTCTCTTGTACTGAACAGAATATGGCAGAAGATAGTGTGCTACTTCCAAGAATCGCCCCCCGCTCCCCCCCCCCAGCTGTGGCTTCTGTCCTGGTTTTCTCTCTCTCTCATTCTCTCAGATCATTTGATCTGGGGAGTCAGCTCCCATGTTGTATGAGCTGCTCTGTGGAAAGACCCAAGTGGTGAGGAACTGAAGCTTTTTGTTTTGCCAACAGCTCTGCGAGTGATCTCGGTAGCAGATTCTCCGCCTGCTCAGATGACTCCACCCTAACCAATAACTTGATTGCAATTTTGTGGGAAACTCTGAGCCAAAACCACCTAGCTAAGCAGCTCTTCATTCTTGACCCTCAGAAACTTCTTGAGAAAGTGAATGTTTATCGGTTTAAGCTGCTAAGTTTTGGCACAATTTGTTATGCAACAATAGTTAACAATAGGTTCTTGAATCTATGTTCATCAGTGATATTGGCCTGTAGTTTTCTTTCTTTGTGACATCTTTGTCTGGTTTTGGTATCAGGGTGATGGTGGCCTCAAAGAATGAGTTTGGGAGTGTTCCTCCCTCTGCTATATTTTGGAAGAGTTTGAGAAGGATAGGTGTTAGCTCTTCTCTAAATGTTTGATAGAATTTGCCTGTTGAGCCACCTGGTCCTGGGCTTTAGTTTGTTGGAAGATTTTTAATCACAGTTTCAATTTCAGTGCTTGTGATTGGTCTAACAATAGGTTCTTAACTCTTCTTCTCTCCTCTCTCTTTGCCTAGCAAGGAAATAATATACCATCCGTATTTTCTTAGTGCAAAGTAAAAGTGCTCTCCTAATTTGTTGCTTGGTTTAAGACTGAAATTGATTTATTAGTAATAAGAGGTTGATTAATAAATAATTATTTTTTAATAAAGTACTTAAAAAATTAATTAATTAGTTTATTTTTGGCTGCGTTGGGTCTTTGTTGCTGTGCGTGGGCTTTCTCTAGTTGCGGCGAGTGGGGGCTGCTCTTTATTGCGGTGGGCGGGCTTATCATAGTGGCTTCTCTTGTTGCAAAGCATGGGCTCTAGGCACGTGGGCTTCAGTTGTGGTTTGCGAGCTCAGTAGTTATGTCTCACGGGCCCTAGAGCACAGGCTCAGTAGTTGTGGTGCATGGGCTTAATTGCTCCATGGC
Source organism: Kogia breviceps (assembly GCF_026419965.1). NCBI lineage: Eukaryota > Metazoa > Chordata > Mammalia > Artiodactyla > Physeteridae > Kogia > Kogia breviceps. Next base: position 42,980,960 of record NC_081324.1, on the reverse strand, counting down.
ATGTGGGATCTTCCCGGACCAGGGTTCGACCCCGTGTCCCCTACATTAGCAGGAGGATTCTTAAGCACTGCGCCACCAGAGAAGTGCCAATAAATACTTTTTGATTGATGGAATAGTTTGTATCATCCAGGAGCTCATTATTTTAATTTAAGACAGTACAGAGGAACTATAATTTAATAATCCCAGAAATTTAAAAATGTTTCATTTTCCACAAATATTTTCATGTACTACATCAATATAGTAAAGAAAAAAATAATCATTCCCAAAAGAAGTTGATATGAATCAACACTGAACAAAAACAATCAACAATGAAAAACATCATGGCAAACTAGCAAGGAGCAGAGAAAATTTCTTTAACCTGATAAAGGGTATAAACCAAAAACTTCCAACAAACAGTTTACGAAGTAGAGATACTTTGGAAGCATTCCCATGAATGTCAAGGAAAAATAAGTAAGGATATCAGGAATCTATACCTCTGTTTAAAATTTTACTGGCCAAAGGAATAAGAAAATAAAATAAAAAAGGATAGGTATAAGAGGAAGAATATCTACAGAGAAAATTCAAGAAACTCTACACCCAATAATAAGAGGTAATGAGAGTTTAGGAACATTTTTCCTGCAAGAGTAGCATTGAAAAAAAATCAGTAACATTTAAAAAAATTAGTTATAACCAAATTTGAATTGTAATTTAAAAATCTCATTCATAATCACAATGTAAAATGTAAGACACCTAGTTTTTAATCTATTAAAGAATATGTAGGTTTTACAGAGAAAATTAAAAAACATTTTTGAAAAATATAAAATAAGGACTGAATAAATAGAGAGATATAACATGTCCACGTACTGGAAGAGAGGATCATGGTCACGCACGTCAACTTTTCACAAAGTAGCCTACCATCTCATTGGGGCTCATGAAACTTGATCTAAAATTCATACAGAAGAACAAAGGACTGGGAACACCTAAGACAGTTGTGAAATAGAATAAGCTCAAGGAATTTGCCATACCATATATAAAACTTGTCTAAAGCTGTAGGAGCCAAGAGCAATATCAGCATTGGAAGGGATAAACAATGGTTGATCAGAAAAGAGAGCTGAACAACACAGACACTCATATAAGATACAGAAATTTGAAATATGACAAAGATAGCATTTAAATCAGTAGAGAAAGGATGGCATAATTGGTTTACCTTATACAAGGACCCAACACAAAAACAGATCCTTAACTCATGATATACACTAATAAAAACAAGGTAGATTAAAATGAGGAAAGCTAAACTTTAAGATTTTTGTATGAAACTATGACAGATTAACTTTATGACTTTCAGAAGGGGAAGGATTTTTTAAACTAAATATTAAAATAATAAATTCTAATGGAAAGAATTGACAAATTTAATTACATTTAAATTTTTAAAAAAACTTAAACTTAGACTAACAAAATAAGCCACAGGCTTAGAGAAAATATTAATAACACAGCTGACAAGGATTAATTTCTTTAACATAGAAAGAGCCCCTAGAAATCAATGAAAGAAACAATACAAATGCACCAGAAAAATGGGCAAATGATACAAATAGGCAATACACCAAAAAGGAGAGTCATTTGGTATATAAACACTTGAAAACATGTTCAACCTCTAATGGAGTACAAATATATATACCTCACACTCATCAGATTGGCAATTATTAAAAAAAAACAGCTGTCCACACCAATTGGATGTGAAAAAAACCTGAACATTCATATACTGTTCAAATTTGTTTATAATTTGATACAAAGACTTTAAAGAGAAATTTGAAGTTGCAGGCATATTTTTCCTTTGATCCAGAAATCACACTTAAATCTATAAATTCTAGAACAGTGGTTCTCAAGACCAGAAGGATCAGTATCACCCCAGAGCTTGTTAGGAAAACATCTATTCAGACCCACTGAATTAGAAATTTCTGGCACCCAGCAATTGGTGTTTTAACAAGCCCTACAGGTGATGTAACACATGCTGAAGTCTGAGAGATATTCCTTTTGAAACGGTCATAATATGTTCTCAAGGAAACAACATAATGTTCATTTATAGCATTACTTGCTTTAATGAAAATTTGGAAACAATCTGTCTACACTTGGGTAATGAAAAAATATATTGTGGTATGTTCCTACCCTAAACCCTAGCATTTAAAATAAATATACTAAAATTGCAAGTGATATAAATAGTACAACACATATAAATAAAAAGAAAACTAATAGTTATTTTAAATTAATTACTATATAAACATAGTATTAAAAACACAGATGAAATGATAAATACTAAAAAAAAGGTTAGTGGTTTAACTCTGAGAAAGAAGGAGGAAAATAATATTAGGAATAGGCAGATAGAGGGTTTTGAGTGCATCTATCTATACTGGTTTAATCGTCCAAAGCAAATATGTCAAATGTCAAGATTTACAAAACTGGTAAAGGTACACAAAAAGTTGTCATTAACCTTTATGTCATTTGTCATTAACACTTATAGCTTACACATAACTCTGTAACTTACTGTATATTTAATTGTTTCATTAAAAAAAAAAGCCCATAGGCTAAGCTGACATCTCTGTAAGAAAGGTATCCTCTAAATATTATGACTTGGAATTATTTTTAGATAATTTATTATAATCTGGGTTTTAAAAAAAGTATCCTGTTACCCTTGACCATCTGCTAACATACAAAAGAGGTTTTTTTTTTTTGTAATACAAGATTTTTGTTATGTATTTCCTAAATGTGATCTTACCCATAATAAAAGAACTACCCAAAATATGCGAGTTTAAATCAATAAGGAAAGTATTACTACTTCTAGACACTTCATAAATTGCTAAAAATTTTGGTATTTTTCTCCACCCTGCTCACATATTTAATACAGTTGTTGAATAATAACCTTATAACTTATTTCCTACTAAATTAGAAGACGTAAGTAAGCTATTTTCATGAGAATTTGAATTTGCTAGAATTAGAGGAGGATTGGTGGTACATCCGTTTGAAAAAGTGTAAGGATACATAAACTGATTAATGGCGCTTTGGAGAAAGTCAAATTAGTCCTCAGACAACTGACTTTTTGTGTGTGTGATTTAAATTTTCTAAAATTATCAAATCATGAGATCGGATCCCTAATAAGAACAATGGCAATAACATTTTCATGTCAGCCACGTTGATATCATGAAGACACTTTGCTAAGTGAACGTTTTAAAAGGCAAAACATATTAACAACATATTAATCTAAATAAACAGAATTTTTTTGTAAGCTTATACATACATTGTATATTACTGTGTTGGAATAATAGTAGACTAGTGTGTTTTTTCTTTAAGAAGATTCTTTAAATTGCTCTCTGTGCATTACAGAACATAAATATCATTGCAAACATGCTTTAGATAAAATTAAATCATTTTTAGAGACATATGGTGCCAAAAATTAACTCCCCAAAGACATTATTTAACTGGCTTTTGCAATTTAGGAACCCTGCAAAAAAGAAAGGGAACATTTCAAGGAAATGAGAAATGTCCTTTATAATGAATTTCTGCTTATAAGAATCAGACATAACAACAGTCTTTTTAATTAAAATACAAATACCATATGTATAGTTATCTGAAAATGAACTATAAATTGTTTTGCCAGGAAACAAAGACCAGTCAGCACTGGAAACACAGAAGTCCCTTGAAATACAAACGTAATACTTGGCAGGACCAGTATGTCATGGACAGCAAAGTTCTTTATCTATGAATAATGATTTGTCCATTATTGGACATGTTTTCAAAGCAACTGCTGAAGATTTGACTATATGAGACAGATCTTTAAACAATACCTCATTTATACTTTTTGGAAGAAAAATATCCTTATAAAAACTGGATGGTAGTTTAAAAGAACACAGAATTTTTCTGCATACACAAGAAAAATCCATTAGTTGCACCATTCAAACAGGAAATTAATAGAATCACTGCAATAAACAACCCTCATCAATGCAACATGTAGGACAAATATGAGAGGTGTGGAACATTCCACATTCTTGAAGGAAAAATCACTTCCCAGTACACTGGGGTGGGAATTAGCAGTGAGGGTGTGGTGCTGGCGATGTGTGACATTTGTTAGAGGTTACCGGATTTCTGAGGGAAGTATCTGTGTATGCATGGATTAACTCACCACAGGTATCTGAAAATTTCATAGTACATCTGATGTGACTGCTAGTGAGCTTGAGAATTTCATAGGTGAGAAGCCTGCAGCCTAAGAGTAGAAATATTATGAAGATTTTTTACTGTGGGAGAAAATTAAAGCATTTCAGATAATCTCCTTGTGTTTCTTACCTATAAACATAGTCAAACAGTCCAACTGTAGAAACAGCTCTAAGAAAAAATGATGTGTATTTGACAAAGAAGAGAAAAAATCCTATATTCTGCAGATTTGCATTTGTACCTTAGGTAATCCAATTAAAATCATACTTAAAGCTTTGACAAAGCATGATAAAGGAAATAACAGCATTTTCCTATAGGAACATATTTTAGGTGATTAATAGAAACAGACATATAGTCATACATTTGCACGAGACTATTAAAATAATGATTCTAATTTCTGACCTGCTTCTTGTTATAAGGTTCCATATACTGAAAGCATACTGCCTTTTTCTATTTCTGACAGATAAATAAAACTGATAAGCGAAGATATGTGCATGCAATTTTAATGCAACAGACTGATGTGAAGTGCAGCTCACAAGGCAAATAGCATAAGCCCTATCAGTTCTGTTTATTGTAATAAACCAAACAATGGCAATTACAAACTACTCCACAGATTTTTGGCACGGCAGGAATGACAGATCTACAAAATCCAGTTAATACTGATCTTTTTAGAGTTCTCAGTTACCAAGCGGCACATGTACAATACACAAATCTCAAAAGTAATGAGATATTTCTTTATTATCAAATCCGTTCCACAGACTGGTGTTAAAGATCACGTAGCTCATTTCTGGAAATCTCTTTGTCAACTGCTTAGGTATACTTAAGAAAAATAAAACATGTATTCCCAAATCTGGAGCTGGCCTTTAAGGAAATTAATAAAGGACTACTCTATTACTCTAATTATATAAATAATAATACATTTCAAGATTCTGTATTTGGAACTCTGCTAATACATTAAAAACTCTGATGACATGAGAGAAAACAAGCTGATCCATAACAGACACTGCTAATTCTCATAGTTAAAGATCAAGTCTATCCCTTTATATGAATATGCACATGTATTTCTTTTGTACACATTACAATTATAACACAAACTATGACATAGCTAACTAATCTAATATTTTTCCATATTTAATAGTAGTAATTAGCTGCAAAACTTACAAACTTCTTAGTTTCATAGATATCTGGTTCTAGAATAAGATTACTATGCTCTGATGGATTTTTGCCTTAAAAATTATGAAGATAAAAATTTAGATATTTTGTTTACTTAAGTTGCTAAATTTCACACACAATTCTCATGAACAGTTCAAAAATAAATAAAAGGATCATCTTAATTCTGAAGCTACTGCTCCCTGTGATTTCAAAAAAGATGTTCAGTCAAGAATAAAACAATTTTTAAAATTCTATAATAGAAATTATCCTCACAAGAAATGAACAAACACTGTTCAAATGAAAAATAACTCTTTTTAAAAAGTTGAAAATGGAATTACATGAAGGTTAAAAAAAGGAAGGTTAAGCCATCACTATATTTTAGAGATGAACATATTCTTAAAGTTTCCACTTCCTTGCTGCCTGTCAGTCATTTGTCCGAGAGTAATTAAATCCCTTGATTTTAAAAATTTGGCTAAATGAATGCTCTATCTTTTGGTGTTCATTTATGAGCTGTGGTTGAACAACTTTCTTTGATGATTATTCACAGTATATATTTACAGTCTTATGAGACCCACTTGTTTCAATGTAAATGAGTCAAGGGGATACTTTAAAATAGCATTTCCCTAAAATCAATTCACAATAAAAATATTATATCAAAAATGATTAGTTATAGAGCTCACTGATTTATTTTGAATCTTCAAGAAGAAATACAATATTTTTCTACTTTAAAGACATCCAGTTCCATTATAAATACCTCCAGTATCTTCACTTCATTTACACACTGGTAAACAAAACTGCTTCTTTGCAAATTTCAACTGCAAGTGTAAAGAAAATATACAACACACTCATGCAAATGGGGGTGAGCCTGTGGACAGAAAGAAACCAGCCTGCAGCTATAAGAAATCAGGGGTCAGATAAGGATGAACTTCTTCTTTATGAACAAGATCTAGAATGCAAAAATCTTATGATTTTATTTTTGTCTTAGCTTCTTGTACTGATATAGAATTGCATTGGGGCTAGCAAGATTTCAACAATCAGAAAATCTGCAAAGTAGTGCAAATTGTCATGGATGCCAAAAATTTACTAACCATTTGTTGGCTTGAACCAGAGCATCTAACTGAATCCAGGTGACAACAAATATTCAAGACATATGTATAATAATAAAACAATGTCTTTTAAGTATCAGTAACTAATCCCATTCTTTCAGCAAATATTATGAACTAAATTCCAGGACACTCACAGAATCTGAAAAGTACAATGGTGGCAATAATTAATATAAATGGAATGATAGTAACTCATAGTAAGGAAATTACAACTGTTCTGCCACATTCTGGAAATTCCTGGTGGTAGTAGTGAAGGGATCATTGGATATTTGAAAGCTCAAGCAGATCTAGGTAGTAGCATGCTATGTGACTTTGGGTGACTGTTTTATTTGAACCTTAATTGACTCATCAAAGAAACAGTATAATAGAACTAAACTGGATTGTCAGTAGGCTATGGGGCCAATTGGCATTCCCTTACTCCAGAGGAATTTGAAAGTCTCTTGTCACCTCTTCTGTTTCCATTATTTATTTCCTTCACACTTCAGACTTCTCCTACCACCTCATTAACATGGCTGTAAGCAAAGATCATCTGTGGTATCTGATATGGAAAAATCCTTTGCCACATTTGAAAGTCTTTCCTTCTTTGATTTTTTATTTTTGGTTTCCCTGTATTGTTCTGTGCTTCCTTTTCAGTCTCATTTGCTGGTTACTGTGATTCCTAAGGTTTTCTGACCTTAATTCTTTTCTTCTGTATAGTCTCTAGGAGTGAGCTCGCACACTCCCATAATTTAAACTGCAGCTCAAGAGAAAGACCTTAAAGATGGTGGAGGAGTAAGATGTGGAGATCACCTTCTTCCCCATAAATACTTCAAAAATATATCTACATGTGGAACAGCTCCTATAGAACACATACTGAACGCTGGCAGAAGACCTCAGACTTCCCCAAAGGCAAGAAAATCCCCATGTACCTGGGTGGGGCAAAAGAAAAAAGAAAAAATAGAGACAAAAGAATAGGGATGGGACTTGCACCTCTGGGAGGGAGCTGTGAAGGAGGAAAAGTTTCCACACACTAGGAAGCCCCTTCACTGATGGGGATGGGGTTCAGTGTGGGGGGAAGCTTCTGAGCCGTGGAGGAGAGCACAGGAACAGGGGTGCAGAGGGCAAAGTGGAGACATTCCCGCACAGAGGATCCGTGCCCACCAGTACTCACCAGCCCGAGAGGCTTGTCTGCTCACCCGCCGGGGTGGGCGGGGGCTGGGAGCTGAGCCTCAGGCTTCAGAGGTCAGACCCCAGGGAGAGGACTGGCGTTGGCTGCATGAACACAGCCTGAAGGGGGCTAGTGTGCCACAGCTAGCAGTGAGGGAGGCTGGGAAAAAGTCTGGACCTGCCGGAGGGCAAGAGACCTTTGTTTTGGGGTGCACGAGGAGAGAGAATTCCTTCCCAGTGTGTCAACAAAAGGCAGGCACCACCTAAGTAAGCTCCAGAGATGGGCATGAAATGATAATGCTGCTGCCACTGCCACCAAGAATCCTGTGTGCAAGCAGAGGTCTCTATCCACACCTCCCTGAGCCTGTGCAACACGCCACTGCCAGGGTACCATTATCCAGGGACAACTTCCCCAGGAGAACACACGGTGTACCTCAGGATGTTGCAACGTCACACTGGCCTCTGCCACTTCAGGCTTGCTCCCCATTCCAATTATGACTACCGTACCCCTCCCTCCCCTCGTCCTGAGTGAGCAAGAGAGCCCTAATCAGCCGCTGCTTTAACCCCCTCCTGTCTGGGCAGGGAACAGATTCCTGAGGGTGGTCTAATGCAGAGGTGGGGCGAAAATCAAAGCTGAACCGAAGGAGCTGTGCAAACAAAGAGAAAGGGAAATCTCTCCCAGCAGCCTCAGTAGCAGCAGATTAAATCTCCACAATCAACTTGATGTACCCTGCATCTGTGGAATACCTGAATAGACAATGAATCATCCCAAAATTGAAGCAGTGGACTTTCAGAGCAACTGTAGACTTGGGGTTTGCTTTCTGCATCTAATTTGTTTCTGGTTTTATGTTTGTCTTAGTTTAGTATTTAGTGCTTATTATCATTTGTGGATTTGTTTATTGATTTGGTCACTCTCATCCTTTTATATAAATATGTATATATATATATATATTTTTTTCCCCTTTTTCTCTTTTTGTGAGTGTGTATGTGTATGCTTCTTTGTGTGATTTTCTCTGTATAGATTTGTTTTTACCATTTGTTCTAGGGTTCTGTCTGTTTTTTTTTTTTTTATCCCTCTCTTTCTTTTCTTCTGAGCTGTGTGCTAGCAGGGTCTTGGTATTCTGGCCAGGTCTTGGGTCGGAGCCTCTGAGGATACTGGACCACCAGAAACCTCCTGGCCCCACATAATACTGATTGGCAAAAGCTCTCCCAGAGATCTTCGTCTCAACACTAATATCCAGCTCCACCCCATTGCCAGCAAGCTCCAGAGCTGGATGCCCAATGCCTAACAACGAGCAAGTCAGGAACACAACCTCACCCATTAGCAGAGAGGCTTTCTAAAGTAATACTAAGTTCACATACACCCCAAAACAGACCACCAGATGTGGCCTTGCCCACCAGAAGGACAAGATACAGCCCGAGCCACCAGAACACAGGCACCAGTCCCCTCCACCAGGAAGCCTACACAAGCCACAGAACCAACCTCACCCACTGGGGGCAGACACCAAAAATAATGGGAACTATGAACCAGCAGCCTGTGAAAAAGAGACCCCAAACACAGTAAGTTAAACAAAATGAGAAACCAGAGGAATATGCAGCAGATGAAGGAGCAAGGTAAAAACCCACCAGACCAAACAAATGAAGAGGAAATAGGCAGTCGACCTGAAAAAGAATTCAGTGATGATAGTAAAGATGATCCAAAATTTCAGAAATAGAATGGAGAAAATACCAGAAATGTTTAACAAGGACCTAGAAGAACTTAAGAGCAAACAAACAATGATGAACAACACTATAAATGAAATAAAAAATACTCTAGAAGGAATCAATAGCAGAATAACTGAGGCAGAAGAACAAATAAGTAACCTGGAAGATAAAATAGTGGAAATAACTGCTGCAGAGCAGAATAAAGATAAAAGAATGATAAGAATTGAGGATAGTCTTAGAGACATCTGGGACAACATTAAATGTACCAACATTCGAATTATTGGGGTCCCAGAAGAAGAAGAGAAAAAGAAAGGGACTGAGAAAATATTTGAAGAGATTATAGTTGAAAACTTCCCTAATATGGGAAAGGAAATAGTCAATCAAGTCCAGGAAGCACAGAGAGTCCCAAATAGGATAAATCCAAGGAGAAACATGCCAAGACACATATTAATCTAATTATCAAAAATTAAATACAAAGAAAAAATATTGAAAGCAGTAGGGGAAAAACAACAAATAATGTACAAGGGAATCCCCATAAGGTTAACAGCTGATCTTTCAGCAGAAACTTTCCAAGCCAGAAGGGAGTGGCAAGACATATTTAAAGTGATGAAAGGGCAAAACCTACAACCAAGAGTATTCTACCCAGCAAGGATCTCAATCAGATTCGACAGACAAATTAAAACCTTTACAGACAAGCAAAAGCTAAGAGAATTCAGAACCACCACACCAGAATTACAACAAATGCTAAAAGAACTTCTCTAGGCAGGAAACACAAGAGAAGGAAGAGACCTACAATAACAAGCTCAAAACAATTAAGAAAAAGGTAATAGGAACATACATACTGATAATTACCTTAAATAAAAATTCATTAAGTGCTCCAACCAAAAGACATAGACTGGCTGAATGGATACAAAAACAAGACCCATATATATGTGGTGTACAAGAGACCCACTTCAGACCTAGGGACACATACAGACTGAAAGTGAGGGGATGGAAAAATATATTCCATGCCAATGGAAATCAAAAGATAGCTGGAGTAGCAATACTCATATCAGACAAAACAGACTTTAAAATAAAGACTATTATAAGAGACAAAGAAGGACACTACGTAATGATCAAGGGATCGATTCAAGAAGAAGATATAACCATTGTAAATCTTTATGCACCCAACATAGGAGCATCTCAATACATAAGGCAAATGCTAACAGACATAAAAGGGGAAACTGACATTAACACAATCATAGTAGGGGACTTTTAACACTTCACTTTCACCAATGAAAATAAATAAGGAAACACAATCTTTAAAAGACACATTAGGCCAGACAGACTTAACTGATATTTATAGGACATTCCGTCCAAAAACAACAGAACACTCTTTCTTCTCAAGTGCTCATGGAACATTCTCCAGGATAGAAGATATCTTGGGTCACAAGTCAAGCCTTGGTAAATTTAAGAAAATTAAAATCATATCAAGTATCTTTTCTGACCACAACACTATGAGAGCAGATATCAATTACAGAAAAAAAAAACTGTAAAAAATACAAACACATGGAGTCTAACAATATGCTACTAAATAGCCAAGAGATCACTGAAGAAATCAAAGAGGAAATCAAAAAATACCTAGAAACAAATGACAATGAAAACACGACAACCCAAAACCTATGGGATGCAGCAAAAGCAGTTTTAAGAGGGAAGTTTAGAGCAATAAAATCCTACCTCAAGAAATAAGAAACATCTCAAATAAACAACCTAATTTACACCTAAAGCAATGAGAGAAAGAATAAAAAACCCCAACGTTAGCAGAAGGAAAGAAATCATAAGGATCAGATCATAAATAAATGAAAAAGAAATGAAGGAAACAATAGCAAAGATCAATAAAACTAAAAGCTGTTTCTTTGAGAAGATAAATAAAATTGATAAACCATTAGCCAGACTCATCAAGGAAAAAAGGGAGAAGATTCAAATCAATAGAATTAGAAATGAAAAAGTAGAAGTAACAATTGACACTAGAAATACAAAGGATCATGCGAGACTACTGCAAGCAACTATATGTCAATAAAATGGACAACCTGGAAAAAATGGACAAATTCTTAGAAAAGCACAATGTTCTGAGACTGATCCAGGAAGAAACAGAAAATATAAACAGACCAATCACAAGCCCTGAAATTGAAACTGTGATTAAAAATCCTCCAACAAACAAAAGCCCAGGACCAGATGGCTTCACAGGCAAATTCTGTCAAACATTTAGAGATGAGGTAACACCTATCCTTCTCAAACTCTTCCAAAATATAGCAGAGGGAGGAACACTCCCAAACTCATTCTATGAGGCCACCATCACCCTGATACCAAAACCAGACAAAGATGACACAAAGAAAGAAAACTACAGGCCAATATCACTGATGAACATAGATGCAAAAAGCCTCAAAAAAATAATAGCAAACATAATCCAATAGCACGTTAAAAGAATCATACACCATGATCAAGTGGGGTTTATCCCAGGAATGCAAGTATTCTTCAATATATGGAAATCAATCAATATGACACACCATATTAACAAACTGAAGGATAAAAACCATATGATCATCTCAATAGATGCAGAAAAAGCTTTTGAAAAAATTCAACACCGATTTATGATAAAAAGCCTCCAGAAAGTAGGCATAGAGGGAACTTTCCTCAACATAATAAAGGCCATATATGACAAATCCACAGCCAACATTGTTCTCTATGGTGAAAAACTGAAACCATTTCCTCTAAGATCAGGAACAAGACAAGGTTGTACCCTCCCACTGCTATTATTCAACATAGTTTTGGAAGTTTTAGCCACAGCAATCAGAGAATAAAAAGAAATAAAAGGAATCCAAATAGGAAAAGAAGAAGTAAAGCTGTCACTGTTTGCAGATGACATGATACTATACATAGAGAATACTAAAGATGCTACCAGAAAAGTACTAGAGCTAATCAATGTATCTGACAAAGTAGCAGGATACCAAATGAATGCACAGAAATCTCTTGCATTCATTCCTATACACTAATGGTGAAAAATCTGAAAGAGGAATTAAGGAAACACTCCCATTTACCATTGCAACAAAAAGAATAAAATACCTACGAATAAACCTTCCTAAGGAGACAAAAGACCTGTTTGCAGAAAACTAGAAGACACTGATGAAAGAAATTAAAGATGATAGAAACTGATGGAGTGATATACCATGCTCTTGGATTGGAAGAAACAACATTGTGAAAATGACTATACTACCCAAAGCAATCTACAGATTCAATGCAATCCCTATCAATCTACCCATAGCATTTTTCACAGAACTAGAACCAAAAATTTCACCATTTGTATGGAAACACAAAAGATCCCAAATAGCCAAAGCAATATTGAGAAAGAAAAACAGAGCTGGAGGAATCAGGCTCCCAGACTTCAGACTATACTACAGCGCTACAGTAATCAAGACAGTATGCTGCTGGCACAAAAACAGAAATATAGATCAATGGAACGGGAGAGAAAGCCCAGAGATAAACCCATGCACCTATGGGTACCTTATTTTGGATAAAGGAGGCAAGAATATACAGTGGAGAAAAGACAGCCTCTTCAGTAAGTGGTGCTGGGAAAACAGAACAGCTACATGTAAAAGAATGAAATGAGATCACTCCCTAACACCACACACAAAAATAAACTCCAAATGGATTAAAGACCTAAATATAAGGCTAGACACTATAAAACTCTTCGAGGAAAACATAGGCAGAACACTGTATGACATAAATCACAGAAAGATCCTTTTTGACCCACATCCCAGAGAAATGGAAATAAAAACAAAAATAAACAAATGGGACCTAATGAAACTTAAAAGCTTTAGCACTGCAAAGGAAACCATAAAGAAGATGAAAAGACAACCCTCAGAATGGGAGAAAATATTTGCAAATGAAGCAACTGACAAAGGATTAATCTCTAAACTTTACAAGCAGCTCATGAAGCTCAATATCAAAAAAACAAACACCCCAATCCAAAAATGGGCAGATGACCTAAATAGACATTTCTCCAAAGAAGATATACAGATTGCTAACAAACACATGAAAGGATGCTCAACATCACTAATCATTAGAGAAATGCAAATCAAAACTACAATGTGGTATCACCTCCCACCAGTCAGAATGGCCATCATCAAAAAATCTGCAAACAATAAATGCTGGAGAGGGTGTGGAGAAAAGGGAACCGTTTTGCACTGTTGCTAGGAATGTAAATTGATACAGCCACTATGAAGAACAGCATGTAGGTTCCTTAAAAAAGTATAAATAGAGCTACCATATGACCCAGCAATCCCACTACTGGGCATATACCCTGAGAAAACCATAATTCAAAAAGAGTCATGTAGGCCTTGCAACCATCAGTTGCTTGTGCCCTTCTGATCCCATACCTTGGTGCGTTCAGTTCCCTACCCCCTCTCGTCGATTGTTGCTACACTTTGAGGACCCGCCGCGGCTGGCGGCAAGTGGCACCCGAACAGGGACTTGACAAGAGGGACATCTGAATCTCGGTAGGTGAATCCCTGGAGTGAAGAGTGAAAGTGTGGCCACATAGCAAAGTTGATAGTAACTCGGGGCAATAGTCAGAATTAAAAAATATGGGACAAAAAGTATGCAAGGAGTGACCTGAAATCACTGATCAAGAGGAGTTGTCCACCAGTGCTTTCCAGGCTTTCACATCTGGAAAGTATGATGTCTGTCTGCAATATCCTGCCTGCCTACAAGATATAAACAAAGACGATTATAAAATAATTTTGAATACGGCAGTAGCTGAGTTTTTCAAAAGTAACCAGACAACAACAGATAGTTTAAGACAGACACTTAACCAATTGAAGAATCAGGTGCACTCGGCTGTTGAAGAAATGGACGGACTAGATGATCTTGAAAACAGTATGTTGTATTACAATCAAGCAGTCATCCTGTATCATGTCCGACAGTATACAGAAGCCATATCCGTTGGTGAAAAACTTTATCAGTTCATAGAACCTTTTGAAGAAAAATTTGCCCAAGCAGTGTGTTTTTTGCTCGTAGACCTGTATATATTAACCTACCAAGCTGAGAAAGCTTTACATCTTCTTGCTGTTCTAGAAAAAATGATTTCACAGGGCAACAATAACAAAAATGGAAAGAATGAGACTGGTAATTACAGCAACAAAGATGGGTCTAATCATAAAGCTGAAAGTGGAGCTCTAATAGAAGCTGCAAAGTCAAAGATACTATTTTTGTGTTGAAGTATATGTAGGAGGACAAGGGACTTTACTGGCCGGCCATAGTTTAAAGGTAGTTAAAGCTGTTACAAGTTTGAAGTTTCCCTCCTTTTTTCCTTCTGATTTTCCCCAATCTGATTTTGAATTCTCAAATCTGGTGCACCTTAAATTATAATAATGGTACCATTTTAATTTCTTCAGTTTCTGTTACTAATAATAGTTTGGTTTTTTATAAGCATTGGGATTTGGGGAAGTTTGCATTGTCTTATTATCAACCGGTTATTACTTGTGTTACACCCTCATATGCCTTGCTAATAGGAGATTTACAGATTGAGTTTACTTCTGGTTCCTTAGGATATCATATAACTTGTCAGAATTGTATTTTTAGTACTTGCATTCTGCTTATGAAAGGAACTTTTTCTGTTATGATGTTAAAACAACCTTCCTATATAATGTTGCCTGTAAATATTTCTGAACCATGGTATCATAGTACTAGCATGCAAGCTTGGCTAGAATTATCTGAAGCTTTAAAAAGACCTAAACGATTCATTGGAATATTAATATGTAGCATATTAGCCTTAGCCGCTTTAACAGCCATAACCGCTACTGCCGGTTTAGCATTAAGTAAAACTGTACAACAAGCACATTGTTAATCAATTGTCTAAAAATACCAGTATTGCATTAGCATTACAAAGTCATATTGATACTCAACTAAAAACTGAGGTTGATGAGTTAAAAAATGCTCTCATAGGTTTAGGAGACCAAATTATGGCTTTAAAATTGAAAATGCGTTTGATTTGCCGTGCTAAATATACTTGGATTTGTGTGACTCAACACGCTTATAATGAAACTGACTGGGATTGGAACAAAGTAAAAATGCACTTTTTAAGTGTATGGACTGATGGACACATTAGTTTGGACATACAAAAACTTAATGCGGAAATACAAGCAATTCCAGAAGCTCGTCTACAAGAAGACTGGCCCCAACAATTAATTCAAGGACTCTTGGATCAGCTTCAATGGTTAAACCCAATGCATTGGTTTCAAAATGGACTCACAGGATTGATTACCGTGGGGTCATGTGTATTGTTGATGTTAATTGCCTTACCTTGTTTATTACGCTTTATTGTTGGCCGTCTCGCTGCTCTTCGTCAGGAGGTGTATGGGTTGAAATTGCATTATCAAGCTTTAAAAAATAAAAGAGGGGGAAATGTGACGAACATTGCCCTCTGAGGAAGGCGCCATTGAGACCTTCATAAGCCTCAGGGCCCGATTGTACTCTCCTTGGTATGCATCCTGGACTTTATGGTATGAACGTAAAAAAGGGATGGCCTTTGGCCAAATTGCTCCAGGGACCTGCTCAGTTACTGGGAGTCCCTGGTTGTTCCCTAAAGCTAGGAAAAGCAACCCTGGAGGGGAAATTGGTGCCTTTGAGGGAGAAGCCGAGAAGCCAATCAACCAGCTGATGCCGATAAGGCATGACTAAGCCGAGAAGCCAATCAACCAGCTGATGCCTATAAAGCGTGACTAAGCTGAGAAGCCAATCAACCAGCTGATGCCGATAAGGCGTGACTAAGCAAATTCCCTGCTTTAGGGGTATATATATGGCTATGCTTTGTTATTAAACTTGCCTTGCAAGTTGAAAAAAAAAAAAAAAGAGTCATGTACCACAATGTTCACTGCAGTTCTATTTACCATAGCCAGTACATGGAAGCAACCTAAGTGTCCATCGACAGATGAATGGATAAAGAAGATATGGCACATATATACAATGGAATATTACTCAGCCATAAAAAGAAACAAAACTGAGTTATTGGTAGTGATGTGGATGGACCTAGAGTCTGTCATATAGAGTGAAGTAAGTCAGAAAGAGAACAGCAAATACCATATGCTAACACATATATATGGAATCTAAAAAAAAACCAAAAAAATGGTTCTGAAGAGCCTAGGGGCAGGACAGGAATAAAGATGCAGAGGCAGAGAAAGGACTGTGGACATGGAGAGGGGGAATGGTAAGCTGGGATGAAGTGAAAGAGTAGCATTGACATATATACTCTACCAAATGTAAAATAAATAGCTAGTGGGAAGCAGCTATGTAGCACAGGGAGATTAGCTCAGTGGTTTGTGACCACCTAGAGTTGTGGGAGAGGGAGGGTGGGAGGGAGGTGCAAGAGGGAGGGGATATGGGGATATATGTACACATATTCTGATTCACTTTGTTATACAGCAGAAACTAACACAATGTTGGAAAGCAATTATACTCCAATAAAGATGTTTAAAAAAATAAAATAAATGTGTTCACAGAATATGAAAAAAAAGTAAACTACAGCTCAAACAACAATGGCTCTCAATTTTTATCTTCAAAACAAACATCTCTAAGCCTGACTGGTCTCTAGCATTACTACTGGACACTCTCCCCTATCTACTCAATGGGATCCCAAGGTCAAAGCTCAAAGATGAATCCACTGGGTCCAGAGACCTTCTCATCCTACTACTTTCTCTTCCTATTGTCCTGTGATTTAGAATGAGATTCCACCATCCACTATGTTGCTCAAGCCAAAATCCTTGGAGCCATGCTCACTTCCCTCACCCAAATCACTCATCATCCATTGACTCACTAGGTTCTATTAATTTTAGTTTTTAATTATTTTTCGATTGGATTCTTTGCTACCTTCTCACCATTGATTCCTACCATTGTTAATAAATTTACCATTTTGGCTTGAGAGGATAAAATTATGGACAAAATGCTAACTTTTCTAGTAGTGGTAGGAATTGAGTATCTCAAGAGTCCTGTGATATACCAGGTGAGATTAGTGGGAGGGAGAAAATGCACTGGTGATTATGGGGTTATGCAATTTTTGAAAGCATGGAAATATCTTCAAATTTTCTAAGGACTATGAACATTGCTTTTAAATGGAGGCCCTGACAAATGCACATTTAATGAAGAGGGAAGAATATCTGTCAATTGTAATGAGACATACCTATAAGCAATTGAGGAATTTATATTTTAAAAAATAGTTTGTTTCCCAAAGTACTTTAAGCAGGTCTGTATCACGTTTATTTTATTTACTTCAACATTTTGCTATAATTTATGCAGATATAGCTTTCCCATCTATATTTATTGATTACAAATTTCAAATTAATATCATCTGAGTAAATTAGTTCCTACTTCATTTAGGCAAATATATATTTATATTCAGATATTTGCTCTCAACTGATAATCCTGCCCTACATTTTTATAGTATTTACAATAGAGGGTTGTAAATACTGTATCACTCCCATTATGTCATTTGTACTTAAAACATTTCTAGGCAGAAGGCAGTGTAGCTACTACTATTCATTCATAAAGCAGACTTTTATTGAGAAACTATTTTGTGTCAGAGCCTGTGCTTTACAACCAGTGGGCCAAGGATCCATTGCACCAGCTAGTTTCTATCTTCAATGTCAATGTGGCTCAGAGGGACATAGCAGATATATCTTTTATGTAGATAGATAAATGTAGAAAATGGACAGAAAACAGTAGACTACAAGATCTCAGAGAAGGAGTAACTAGCCATTTTTGCATAAGTTGGGAAGATTCCTGATGAAAGTGATACAATAGCTAAGTTCAGTAGGAGTTAGACAAATGAAGCAATGCCAGGCAGGACAGTTGCCCCAGGCTCCCCAACTAGTATGAGACAAAGTTGAAACTTGATCTTAGAGTATCTTTTTGTTCCCTTCCCACTAGGTGAATTACTTATAGCTGTAAATCTCAACTTACACAAAGTTTATTACTTTATAGTAAAACTAAGGGCATTTCACAAGCAATTTATAGGAAACCTTAAGAGAAGGTTGTTACTAGCAAATACTTCACATTATTCTCACTTACGTCAAGCAGAATAAATAAAACAGAGACACATAACATTTGCTTGAAAGAAAGATTTTTAAAACTTTAGTGACTTTTAAAGGTGGCTGACACAGTTTGCCACTGTACAAGGATTTTATTTAATTATTCAATTAATTAAGTAAATGTTCCCCAATGGAATCTCTCTCCTGATATTGTCCTGTTTAAAATTTTAGTGACATAAATAAAAGCAAAAATAAACAAAAGGGACCTAATTAAACTTAAAAGCTTTTGTAAAGCAAAGGAAATCATCAACAAAACGAAGACAACCTACTGAATGGGAGAAGATATTTGCAAATGCTGTGACTGATCAGGGATTAATAGCCAACATATATAAATAGCTCATATAACACAACATCAAGAAAACACACAACTCAATTAAAAAATGGGCAGAAGAACTGAACAGTTTTCCAAAGAGGAAATGCAGGTGGCCAACAGGCACATGAAAAGATGCTCAACGTTGTTAATCATCAGGGAAATGCAAAGCAAAATCACAATATCACCTTACATCTCTCAGAATGGCTATTATCAAAAAGACCACAAATAACAAATGTTGGTGAGGATGTGGAGAAAAGGGAGCCCTCATACACTGTTGGTGGGAAGGTAAATTGGTGCAGCCATTGTGGAAAACATTACAGAGGTTTCCTAAAAAACTAAAAAGACAACTAGCATATGATCCAGCAATTCCACTCCAGGTTATATATCTGAAGAAAATGAAAACACTAGTTAGAAAAAAATAGGCACCCCAAAGTTCATAGCAGTATCATTTACAGTAGCCAAGATATAGAAGCATCCTAAGTGTCCATCAACAGAAGAATGGCCAAAGAAGATGTGGGATACACACACACACACACACACACACACACACACACACTCACACACACACACAATGGAATACTACTCAGTCATACAAAAGAATGAAATTTTGCCATTTGTAGCAACATGGACTTAGAGGGCATTTTGCTAAGTGAAAAATAAATACTGTATGATATCATTTATATGTGGAATCCAAATAATACAATGCACTGGTGAATATAACAAAAAAGAAGCAGACTCACAGATATAGAGAACAAACTAGTGGTTACCAGTGGGAAACAGGGAGGGGCAATATAAGGATAAGGGAGTGGGAGGCACAAACTATTGGGTGTAAGATATACTCAAGGACATATTGTACAACACGGGGAATACAGCCAGTATTTTGTAATAACTGTGAATGGAAAGTAACCTTTAAAAACTGTATACATTTTTTAAAAAATTTAAAAAACAAATAAAATTTTAGTGCCAAAATTTTGAGTAAGACATTATCAACGAAGTAACAGTGAGCAGAAAGCAGTCATTAATTTACTAAGCCAAACTGAATTTACACAGTATGCAAGGTAACAGCATCTCAGTAGAGATGATATCCCCAAAGGAAATGGTTTGATGATAAAGCTCAGATAGTTTGGAAAAGATTGAGGGAGGAGAATCCAAAACACAAAATTAGGCCAAGTGAAGTCAGAGTTTGAGATATCATCGAAAGTGACCAGGATGGTAAGAAATAGGATGAGATCATGGGCAGTGAAAGTGAGAATGACGCTGCAAAACCAATGGAAGGTGGGAAAACCAGTGCAAATTCTCTCTGGAGGGAAGCAGTCTTAAATTGGGACACACATTTTACAGAGATGAAGATCTGTGAGCTCTCAAAGATTACTAAATATATGCAGTGGAAACAATGTGATTCAGAGAAGACCACTACATATAGCCTTCAAAGATTTCAGATATCACATCAGAAAATGAAATACTATGTACAAAATATTTAAGGATATAAAGGAAGGAATTGCATGCTATCTGCTAGTGAAATGAATCTCCAAATTTCTGGGGGCAGATACATGGCAACATATATGTTTAGGTCCAGGAAAAGTACTGTTTGAGAACAACTATAATGAAGAAACATTTTAGATAAAATAAAACTGTGTTTATGTCCTATGTTCCAATCAGAAAGGACATAAACAGAGAAGGAAAATGATCCCAGAGAGAGGATATAATTGCAAGGAGAAATGGTGAAAAATAACTAAAAAGGTAAATATGTAAAGTCAAACAAACACTCTCAGTACAAAATAACAATATTACAAGCAATGGTAATAAAAATTATAATATCTAATTTGAGAATCTAAAAGAAAGACACATATGCTTTATAACAATAGTACATATGTCTATCAGTAATATGAATTAAAATTCTCTAACATATCATAGTATACTTAAAATATGCTCTGTACTAAAAGAAAATATGAGGCACATTTTGTTATCAGATATTCATGGGAAAATTTAAAGTATATTAATAAAAATAAAATTTCAAATAAAATATTAGAAATAGTGTTTGACTTTCAAACTAAAGGAGAAAAATGGAATAAAACAAAAACAGAACAAGGAAAGATTCCTCAATCAATTAAAAAGTCAAGTAGGGAGAAAAATGAAGCAATAGAAAAAGCAGGACAAAAGGAAACAAAAAGATAACAGAATGAAATATAAATATATAATTGATTACAACCATATATGAATTACTCTCATCACTTCAGACAGAGATTAGATTTAAAAACCATGCTTATATACACTTTACAAGAAGCACACTAAAATATAAAGATATAAAAGATTGAAACTAAATAGTCAAAAGTAGTATACTAGGCAGATAGTAGCCCAATGAAATCTTGAGTATATAAGGCGAAAGAGACTTTAAGACAAATAGCATTCTTAAATATAGAGATGATCAATATATATGTATGAAGGAAAATAGTTGTTCAATTAATGAGAAACACATATCCACCAAACATTTATATGGAGCTAATGACTAAGAATGGAAATCAATGAATGTATCAACATATAAGAGACTTCAACATAGCCATCTGTTTTAGCAAATCAAAAATTAGAATAATGATGATTAACAGGCTTAACAATCTTGATATAGCAAATATGTATATATATATATATATATATATATATATATATATATATACACATTCACACACACACACACACACACACACACACACACACACACACACACGTCCCAAATTATAAACTGCACTGTCTTTTTGTTGTTGTTGTTTTGGTTTTTTTTAACATCTTTATTTGAGTATAACTGTTTTACAATAGTGTGTTAGTTTCTCCTTTACAACAAAGTGAATCAGTTATACATACACATATGTTCCCATAACTCTTCCCTCTTGTGTCACCCTCCCTCCCACCCTCCCTATCCCACCCCTCTAGGTGGTCACAAAGCACAGAGGTAAACTCCCTGTGCTACGCTGCAGCTTCCCACTAGCTATCTAATTTACATTTGGTAGTGTGTATATGTCCCTGCCACTCTCTCACATCGTCACAGCTTACCCTTCCCCCTCCCCATATCCTCAAGTCCATGCTCTAGTAGGTCTGTGTTTTATTCCCATCCTACCACTAATCTCTTCATGACATTTTTTGTTTAGATTCCATAAACTGCACTGTCTTATTGAGCATACATAAAACTCTAAATCTTGAAGCTTGCATAAATTAAAGCATTAACCATATACAGTTCTATTAGATTATAAAACAAGTCATCTTTTCAAAGAACTGGTGTGATATAAACTATGTTCTTAAGATAAAAGCAATTAAATTAGAAGTCAAAAAAAACCCAAAATATCTTAATATAGCTTTTGAAATTTATGAGTACAGTTCTAAATAAAGGATGAATCAAAATAAATCATAATAGATTTCTAAGTACTTAATACTGAATGATAATTAAACACATATCAAACATATAGGATGCAACCAGATGATACTTAGAGGAACAACTATAGCCTTCTATTCTTATGTTGGAATCATTATGTAGCACACTTTAATACTTTAATATGTAATTGTGTTTGTCAATTATTCCTCATTAAAGTTGCAAAGCAAAAAAAAAAATGAAGTAAGAGGAAAGGCAGAAATTAAGATGTCATACAAATAAAACAGTTAATGGAGAAGAACAGAATTCTTTCTCCAAAAATGTTTGGAAAGAATTTAACAAAATGGAAATCAAATATATGATGAAGAAAATTCACAAAGGCAGAGCTGGTTATTAGAAAAGACCAATAAAATAAACAAACTTCCACCAGGACTGACATAATGAAATAGAAAGTAAAAATTAATACTATTTGAACTAAAAAGAGAAACAGCCCCTTGTGTCTTCATGCTGTGCCCTGGTGCTTCCCCATTTGGTTCTTCAAAGTCTGTGTAGAGAAGTCTTCTAGAAGATCTCCTTTCTACATTTACAAGAAAACTTTTCTATGTTTGATCCTCTCTACTCTGAATTACTATCTTGGGACACATCCCTACATGAACTATAAGTAGTGCAATTAACCAATTTCTATTTCATGTATCAATGCTCCCAAAGAGATTTGTGTTAATTATCCCATGCATTTAAAAAGGATCTCTGTACATTGCTTTACCCAAGGGAGTAAATCAAAAGATAGGAATTCTGGATACTATATTGTGTTCATGGTAGATAGTACAGAAATAATGCAAAATTCTAGGCCTTCCTAAATCCTACCTCAAATGTGGCTACATATGCTATAAATTCAATATGTAGACACTTAGTCATAGTCCTTGGAATAAATGAAAGTGTAATAGTTGAACCAATTTTATTATGTTTTCTGTCATGTTAGTATAAGTACTGTCAAATCAAACAATTGCGTTTTTTTTTTTTTTTTTTTTCTTTCACTTTGAGTAAATGAGCTTTGTGGAGATCTAGTCACTCCTTTGTTCTTTTGACAGCTTGTTCTGCTCATTACATGATATATGGGATTATCAAATCAATAAGATTTTGCTGTTTCTGAAATACATTATAAACTGGATAAACTTCCTGAATATTTCTAAGTATGTTTCAAGTCAAACTCAAAATCAGAAGGTTAAACTTAAAACATAGAAGCTGACACACAAAAGTATTCATGGCATCCCTAAACCATGACTCATGGACATTCGTAAGTCGCTTTGGAAGTTTAAAAAAAAGACACAAGATGATAGCTGAAAATTTTGGAGCCTTAGGGTAAATGGGAGAGAAAAGTGTATGAACATTGTGAAGAAATGAGGAGACTTCTGAGAAACATGAAAGATAAAATTATTTACAAAATGAGAAGAACCAACCAACGGTAGTTGTTTGTCTGCTTTCTCTGCTACACCATTAGGTCCTTGAGGGCATGGTTCATGTGATATTCATTTTTGTGTTCCCTGTACCTCATTCAAGGCCAGGTACATGGAAATTCCTCAACAAATATTATTTGAATGACTTAATTAATAAATATAAGGCCTTTAATGAATGTCAAGGAAGCTGGGTTATTTTCACTTCAATTACAACAAATCGTACATTGTAAAATTTGATTAGCTATTATGTCTGTTGAACCAACACAACAGGTTAACGCTGTACAATATAGGCCTGTATTACAACAGAGATTACCAGTCCATGAGGGAGTCTTCACTGAGGCATCTCCCCGCTCTAGGCAGAAAGAAAATAATTCCTCCTTCATGTTCCCAAAGAGGTCTAATATTATCTCTAATAAAGTATGTGTCACATTGAATTATAAATCTTTTATAACATGCAAATTTTGCCAGCAGATTCTGAGCGTATTGAACAGAAGATATGTTTGCTTTGTTTCCAACTACTGCACCATATTGCTTAGCACCATAGTAGGAACTCAACAACTTTTGTTGTTGAGGGTAAGAGAAAGCATACTGTGGGAGCATAAATCACATCCTCCCTCTCCCAAGACGTCCACATTCTAATCCTTGGTTCCTGTGACTCCATTGCCTTACATGGCAAAAGGGACTTTGCAAATATAATTGAGTTAAAGATGTTCAGATGGGTTATCCAGGTGAGCCCAACGTCATAAGAACCCTTATAAGAGGGAGGCGGGGGCACAAAGGCAGAGTAAGTTATATGAAGACAGAAAGAGTCAGTGAAGATGTGATGACACAATACTGACGTCACTATGAGGAAGGGGCTATGAGTTAATGAATTCAAGCTTGCCTCTGGAAAAGGCAAGGCAACATTCTTAGAGCCTCCACAAGGAACCAGCACTACCACACTTTCGCTTTAATTCAGTGAGACTGATTTTGGACTTCTGACTTCCAGAATCATATGATAAATCTGCAATGTTTTAATTACTAAGCCTCCATTACTTCTAGTACCAGGAAATATATATAGTTCATTCTTCACCTAATTTCAAGGAGGCACAGTCTCCTCTCCCCCTTAAATAAACATTTACTGACCACCTGTTACTTGCATAAACTATATAAAGAGGCATGGGATATGCCACCCTGTATGAAATGTGATGATTGTGCATTTCAAACAGAGTAGAAATCTGCAAAGGCCAGGCACATGCACATAAAAATATGACCAGCAACATAAAGTAGTATTTGTTAAATATCAAGTGAGTAGCACAGAAAGCAGTAGAGGACATCAAAATGAATTGAAATGACTCTAGTTACCATGGTCCAGGACAGTTTTCTTGAGGAAGTGGGTCTCCAAGAAGGAATCTCCTCGTTGGGGCATTAAAAAGGGTCATTCTAATAAGAGGGAGAAACATGAGCAAAGAAAGCTGTCAGAAAGGAATTAGTTTATTTGAGCTTCAGTGAGCAAAATGGCCTGACTAGAGCAGAGAAAAGAGAAAATGCTGGGGAGGGAACAGGTTGGGGGAGGGAGGAAGAAGAGAAAGTGGAGCATGCAAAATACCGGTGCAGGGGTTAGAATTTTGCCCTATATTTACAGTATTTTTTCTGTGACCAAGGAGTGCTATATATATAATACAATGCAGCTTCTTCTTCCTCAAATCTGTTCAGTTCTGTTTAGTCTCTTTTGATTACCAGCAGCCTCATACACCCTGTTTCCTCGAGTAACCCAGAGCAACCTCAGAGTTACCCATGAATCTTCCCTCTTTCCTCCAGCATGGCCATCCTACTGGTTGCTAAATATCTTAAATACTAAGGCCTAAATATGTCTGGATTCCATTCTTCTCTAAACCTGTTGTCATAGTTTTTATTTTAGTTCTACAACTTGTCTTAGTGAACTACCTCACAGGACAGAAGGGTGGTCAGAGACAAAGAAAGAAAACCAGGAAAATGCAGAGATAGAAGTCAAAGTGTCAAAAATTTAAAGGGTAAGGGACCCATCCTGCAAATTTTCCTTATGTGGAAAAATTTTAAACCTTTGCTGAACTCCTTCTCCAGGCAAGCAGTGCATGAATTTGGACCTATATCATTGGACTTGAATTCCACTTTGCCTCTGAAATGTTTGTTTCCATTAATACTGTATCTACAGTTTTATGTAATGAAACCCAAAGGAAAGATAGAAGTTGACACACTGTAGTTCACTTACATAAAATTGAACAGAAAAGCTTCTAAGACTAAAATTGACCTAGAATAATCACAAAGTTCATTGTTTTGTTCAATAGAAGTTGTGAGTTTGCAAGTAGGTAAATAGGTTTCTCCTCAAGTGCCAATTTTAATTAATTATGGCCACCTGGAGCATTGTGTTTAGAAGGTTGTGGCAGATTAGACTGTACAAAGCAAAAAAGAGTTCGGTGATGACTACCCATGTCTCCTGTGGATGTGAAAGGGAAAAAAATTAGATTAAGGATGGACTCTAGTTTTAGTGATTAGAATATCATGCCATATTTCCAAGGTGTCTAATTCATGGTTTCATACCAACAGGTCCAGTTTTGTGTTTAATGGTTTACTTGAAAATATTATTTTTTTATTAGCCATTTTGATGAAAGGAGCTAAGTTATGGGAAAAACCTCAGAATAACATTTGGCAATGACTCTGTACTCCCTTTCATAGGTGTGGTGCTGGATGAGCCACTGAGCAAAGGAAATTACATGGGCACAGTCCCTGGGAATAGCATTTCATTAATCTATATGTGGTACTGCATTTCAAATAAATGATATTGCTTATCAGTGGAAGGAGGCATTATGGCACATAATTAAATCTGCAGGTAAGAATCAGGGTTCAGCTATGTGGCAGAAATATCACTTTTTTGGACTTTTCCATTTTACAAAAAAGCAATTGCTATTAAGTATATATCCTGAATGTGATTCCTTAAAGAATAATTAAAAAATATAACTTTATATTAAAGACTGCCTTTGTTTAAATCATGGCACCACTCTTATTATTACTATGGTATTGGACAAGTTACTTAACCTCACTATTTCCTCCCAGTTTTCTCATCAATTTTTCTTATATTAAAATAGATATTCAACTCAGTGCAAAACAAAATATCAATGGAACTTTTTGGGAGGGGGATATTTAACAGTAACTTTTAAATTTATCTGGTATATTAAAGATGTAAAAGTGCAAAGAATGTATACTTTTGTTATATTTTTGACAAAAGAAACATTAAAGTGGAAGATGTTGTCATATTGTATATTACAACTTATACAGGAAGGAAAGGAAACGGAGAAAAGTCAAGCTATGAATATTGGGCTGCATGTATTATTTTGAATTATAGTTTTCTCTGGATATATGCCCAGGAGTGGGATCGCTGGATGATATGCTAACTCTGTTTTTAGTTTTTAAAGGAACCTGTTCTTCATAGTGGTTGCACCAATTTACATTCCCACCAGCAGTGTAAGAGGGTTCCTTTTTCTCCACACCCTCTCCAGCATTTATTATATGTAGACTTTTTGATAGCCATTCTGACCGGTGTGAGGTGACACCTCACTGTAGTTTTGATAGGCATTTCTCTAATAGCAATGTTGAGCATCTTTTCATGTGTCTGTTGGCTTTCTGTATTTTTTTTGGAGAAGTGTCCATCAATATATGAATGGATAAAAATGTGGTATATATACACAATGGAATATTACTCAGCCATAAAAAAGAATGAAATAATACCATTTGCAAAATCATGGATATACCCAGAGGTTATCATACTAAGTAAGTTAGACAAGAGAAAGGCAAATATTATGACATTGCTTATAAGTGGAATCTAAAAAAAAAGATACAAATGAACTTACTTACAAAACAGAAACACACTCACAGACATAGAAAACAAATTTATGGTTACCAAAGGGGAAAATGGTGGAGGGGAGGGAAAAATTCGGAATTTGGTATTAAAATAAACACATTACTATATACAAAACATAACCAACGGGTCCTACTGTATAGCACAGAGAACTATACTAAATATCTTGTAATAATCTATAATGGAAAATCCAAAAAAGAATATATATATGTGTGTAGGTGTATATATACACCTACACACATATATATGTATAACTGAATCACTTTGTTGTATACCTAAAACTAACACAATATTGTAAATCAATGATATTTCAATAAAAATAAATGCAAAAGTTAAAAAATAAACAATGAATCACACATAACACACAGAAAAGAATCAAAATCTGGAATTTGTGAAAGGATTAACAGATGAATCAATGAATCTAAGCTGATAATTGTGAAATAAATATAATAATGCTAACATTTAACATTAATGGTATATGAATATTTTCAGGCACTGTTCTAAGTACTTTATATAATTATTGTTTTCTCTTTTCAACAAACCTGAGTTAGATACTATTAATATTACTATATTATATACAAAGAAACAAAACCAGAAATATTAAGTAACCTTGGTTACTTAGGTTAAAGAAAGCAGAACATATCAACAATGTTGAGAAAACTGGAAATTTGGAAAACTATAAATATCTTCCAACAAGCAAAAGTCCAGGACCAGATGGCTTCACAGGCAAATTCTATCAAACATTTAGAGAGGAGTTAACACCATCCTTCTCAAAATCCTCCAAAAAATTGCAGAGGGAGGAACACTCCCAAATTGATTCTATGAGGCCATTATCACCCTGATGCCAAAACCAGAAAAAGATATCACAAAAAAAGAAAATTAAAGACCAATATCACTGATGAACATAGATGCAAAAATCCTCAACAAAATACTAGCAAACAGAATGCAACAACATATTAAAAGGATCATTACCATGATCAAGTGGGATTTATCCCAGGGATGCAAGGATTCCTCAATATATGCAAATCAATCAATGTGATACACCATATTTACAAATTAAGGAATAAAAAACATATGATCCTCTTAATAGATGCAGAAAAAGCTTTTGATAAAATTCAACACCATTTGTGATAAAAACTCTCCAGAAAATGGGCATAGAGGGAACCTACCTCAACATAATAAAGGCTGTATATAACAAACCCACTGCAAACATCATACTCAATCGTGAAAAACTAAAAGCATTTCCACTAAGATCAGGAACAAGACAAGGATGTCCACTCTGGCCACTCTTATTTCAACATAGATTTGGAGTCCTAGCCATGGCAATCAGATAAGAAAAAGAAATAAAAGGAATACAAATAGGAAAAGAAGTAAAACTTTCACTGTTGGCAAATGACATGATACTATATATAGAAAATCTGAAAGATGCCACCAGAAAACTACTAGAACCAATCAATGAATTTGGTAAGGTTCCAGGATACAAAATTAATGTACAGAAATCTCTGGCATTCATATACACTAACAACAAAAAATCAAAAAGAGAAATTAAGGAAACAATCCCATGTACCATTGCAACAAAAAGAATAAAATACCTTGGAATAAACCTACCTAAGGAGGCGAAAGTCTTGTACTTAGAAAACTATAAAAACACTGATGAAAGAAATAAAAGATGACATAAACAGATGAAGAAATATATCATGTTCTTGGACTGCAATAATCAATATTGTGAAAATGACTATCTACCCAAAGCAATCTACAGATTCAATGCAATCCCTATCAAATTACCAATGGCATTCTTCACAGAATTAGAACAAAAAATGTTACAATTTGTATGGAAACACAAAAGATCCCGAATAGCCAAAGCAATCTTGAGAAAGAAAAAAGGAGCTGGAGGAATTAGGCTCCCTTACTTCAAACTATACTACAAAGCTACAGTAATCAAGACAGTATGGTACCAGCACAAAAACAGAAATATAGATCAATGGTATAAGATAGGAAGCCCAGAGACAAACCCATGCACATAGAGTCACCTAATTTACAATAAAGGAGGCAAGAACATACAATGGAAAAAAGACAGCCTCTTCAATAAGTGGTGCTGGGAAAATTGGACTACATGTAAAAGAATGAAATTAGAACACTACCTAACACCATACACAAAAATAAACTCCAAATGGATTAAAGACCTAAATGTAAGGCCAGACACTATAAAACTCAGAGGAAAACATAGGAAAAACTCTCTTTGACATAAACCACAGCAAGATCTTTTTTGACCCACCTCCTAGAGTAATGAAAATAAAAACAAAAATAAACAAATGGGACCTAATTAAACTTAAAAGCTTTTGCACAGCAAAGGAAACCATAAACAAGACAAAAAGACAACCCACAGAATGGGAGAAAATATTTGCAAATGAAGCAACTGACAAAGGATTAATCTCCAAAATATACAAGCAGCTCATGGAGCTCAATATCAAAAAAACCAAACAACCCAATCCAAAAATGGGTAGAAGACCTAAATAGACATTTCACCAAAGAAAACATACAGATGGCCAAGAGGCACATGAAAAGATGCTCAGCATCACTAATTAGAGAAATGCAAATCAAAACTACAATGAGGTATCACTTCACAACAGTCAGAATGGTCATTATCAAAAAAATCTAGAAACAATAAATACTGGAAAGGGTGTGGTGAACGAGAATCCTCCTGCACTGTTGGTGGGAATGTAAATTGATACAACCACCATGGAGAACAGTATGGAGGTTCCTTAAAAAACTAAAAATAGAACTACCATATGACCCAGCAATCCCACTACTGGGCATATACCCTGAGAAAACCATAATTCAAAAAGAGACATGTACCACAGTGTTCATTGCAGCACTATTTGCAATAGCCAGGACATGGAAGCAACCTAAATGTCCATTGATGGATGAATGGATAAAGAAGATGTGGCACATATATACAATGGAATATTACTCAGTCATAAAAAGAAACGAAATTGAGTTATTTGTAGTGAGGTGGATGGACCTAGAGTCTGTCATACAGAGTGAAGGCTGAAAGAGAAAAGCAAATACTGTATGCTAACGCATATATATGGAATCTAAAAAAAAATGGTACTGATGAACTTAGTGGCAGGGCAGGAATGAAAATGTAGACATAGAGAATGGACTTGAGGATACGGGGTCGGGGAAAGCTGGAGCAAAGTGAGAGTAGCATCGACATATATACACTACCAAATGTAAAATAGATAGCTAGTGGGAAGCTGCAGCATAGCACAGGGAGATCAGCTTGGTGCTTTGCAATGATGTAGAGGGGTGGGATAGGGAGGGTGGGAAGGAGGCTCAAGAGGGAGGGGATATGGGGATATATGTATGCATATGGCTGATTCACTTTGTTGTACAACAGAACCTAACACAGTATTGTGAAGCAATTATACTCCAGTAAAGGTGTATTAAAGAAAAAACAATCCAGAAAAGCATATATATATATGTATATATATACATATATATGTAACTGAATAGTGATAGTGCTGTATACCTGAAACTAACACAAATTTGTAAATCAACTATATTTCAATAAAAATAAATGAAAAAAATAAACAATGAATCATATATTACACACAGGAAAGAATCAAAACTTGGAATTTATGAAAGGATTAACAGATGAATCAATGAATCTAAACTGATAATTGTGAAATAAATATAAAAATGTTAATACTTAACATTAGTGATATATTAATATTGTCAGGCACTGTTCTAAGTACTATATGATTATTGTTTGTTCTTTTCAACAACCTGAGTTAGATACTATTAATATTACTATATTACATACAAAGAAACAAGAACAGAAATATTAAGTAACCTTGGTTACTTAAGTTAAAGAAAGCAGAACATATCAACAATGTTGAGAAAATTGGAAATTTGGAAAACTATAAATCATATCCTCAGCTCATATCATATACCAAGTAATATTTCATTTTATGGAAAATGCTCAATATATAACGTTATATGAATTAAGTAGGATATAAGACTGCAAGTATGATATAATTTCAAACGGGTAAAATATGATTTGAAGAGTTAACTACAAACCATTAAACCATAGGAACCAGAAGAAACTCCATATGGTTTTTTAATTGATCTTGAGATGGACACATATTTTCTAAGAATAAAACAATGTAATAAAAAAGAAAAAAATTGGGGTGCATTTGACTGCAAACACAATTTAAAATGTTGTATAAAATCCCCCAAATTTGAATCTAAAAAATATCTGAAGTAGAAAAGTAAAAAATGTGTTATAAAGAGAACATACAAATCAATAAGAAAAAAAGAATAATACCGCACCAGAAAAAATGAGCAAAGAGCAGGAACATATTAGAAATGAATTAATACAAATGTTAAAGTCCTTGAATATCCAATGTTATGTATATCAAAGGAATGTAAAATGATAAAAAATGGCAGCTCTCACCCCCTCTTCCAATTTACAAAGATTTATAAGCATAATACTCTCTTTAATTTTGATTATAAACTTTCTGCTTTGGAAATTCATATTAAATTTCTTTAGTGGATTGCATAACCCTATTTGTCCTCTTTGTGTGTGTGTGTGTGTGTGTGTGTGTGTGTGTTTTGTGTAGGGGGGTGGCAGGGAAGGCAAATGTGATGATTAACTTTATATGTCAACTTGGTTAGGCCATGGTGCCTAGATATTTGTTTAAAAACTATTCTAGATGTTTTCATGAAAGTAGTTTTGGGATTAATGTTTAAATCAGTAGACTTTGTGTAAAGCAGACTGTCTTCCACAATATGGGTGGATCTCATCTCATCATATATATGTGTGTATGTATATGCACACACACACACATACACACAGACCCTCTTTCCCTGGAGTACTCCAAACCTCGACTAACACAACAACTATCTAAGGCAGGCAAATATTGTAGTTTCAAATATTAGCAGTTTTGATATGAGAACCTGTTGGGAAAAATCAATCATTTTTATACTATCCAACATAAATAGATGATATTTTTTTCTGTAATTCCAATTTTGTGTATCAAAGAGAAAGTAACAATCTTTTACTATACAATTTCTGCCACTAGTGAAAATCTTAAAGAACCAGAACCAGAACTGAAGTTTAGTATTGAATGTAATTATGCTATGTTTCCAATTGATTTTGCTGCCTTTTGCTAAAGTTCAGAAAGAAGAATTAAATATTTTCTTTAATAGAAGGTTACGTTTCAAAAGGAGAAATAAATAGCACATTTCTCTTTCAACACAAGATTAATTTAAAATCTAATTACTAGTTATCATATATAAAGATCTGTGAGATTCAACTGGTTGACTGCATTAAGATATTTTTAGAATAAGTCATCTTTAGAATAAAACTTTGATTACTGTTCCTCCATTGTAATAGGCTAAGATAACTTATTTAAGATTGAATTGTTTTGGTTTAATTTCTAATCTCAGAATGTTTATTAAGAGGTACTGTTTTAAGAGGAGAAAATTCCTAATGCCTTAATGCATTATGTGAGCTAATTTACCTACAAGGTCACAATCCATTGGAGAGGAATGTACAAATAAATATCTAATAAATGTTCTTTGATGGCACTGATTACAATTTTAAATTCCCAATTAAATGAATTTTTTCCTAAATTTAATCTTACAACTACAACTATTTGCTTGTGTTTAGATTTTACATAAACAATAGCAGTCATAACAGTTTATATTTAGCAAGTACTTTTTATAAGTGTTTTAGATATAGATGCATTGTCTCAAGAGGTACTCCCTATACCACTGTGGTAAGCACAATTCTAAGATGATCCCCAATGAGTCCTACCCTTGTAGAGTTCCTCTCTTTGAGTAGGGCAGAACCTGTGACTTACTTCTGGCCAGTAGAATATAGCAAGGATGATGGGGTGTCATTCCTGTGATTATGTTAGGTTGTATGCTTATATAACTCTGTTTTTTAAAAAAAATTTATACTGAATGATTCTTTAAATTCTATAGTGCTTTCCAATTTTCAAAAGTTTCATACACATTATTTCATATAATATCATAATCCTTTATCCCCCATCCCCATATTGCCCCCCATCCTTCTCCCCACTGGTAACCAATAGTTTGTTCTCTAGATCTGTGAGTCTGCTTTCTTTTTGGCTTTAATTTCATTCTTTTCTATGGCTGAGTAGAATTCCATTGTGTATATATACCATGTCTTCTTTATCCGTTCCTCTGTTAATAGACATTTAGGTTGCTTACATATCTTAGCAATTGTAAATAATGCTGCTATGAACACTGGGGTGCATGTATCTTTTCAAATTAGTGTTTTTGCTTTTTTTGGATATATACCCAGGAGTGGAATTGCTGGCTCATATGGTAGCTCTATTTTTATTTTTTGAGAAACCTCCATACTGTTTTGCACAGTGGCTACACCAATTTACATTCCCAACAGTGTATGAGGGTTCCCTTTTCTCCACATCCTCGCCAATATCTGTTATTCATGTTCTTTTTGATGATAGCTATTCTGACAGGTGTGAGGTGATATCTTACTGTGATTCTGATCTGCATTTCCCTGATGATTAGTGATGCCGAGCATCTTCTCAGATGCCTGCATTTCCTCTTTGGAAAAAATGTCTATTCAATTCTTCTGCCCATTTAAAATTTGGGTTGTTTTGTTTTTTTGATATTGAGTTGTATAAGCTGTTTATATACGTTGGATATTAACCCCTTATAGGTCATATCATTTGCAAACATCTTTTCCCATTCAGTAGGCTGTCTTTTCATTTTGTCTGTGGTTTCCTTTTCTGTGCAAAAGCTTTTAAGTTTCATTAGATCCTATTTGTTTATTTTTGCTTTTGTTTCCTTTGCTCTAGGAGACTGATCCAAAAAAAAAATTGCTATGATTTATGTCAGAGTGTTCTTTCTGTTTTCCTCTAAGAGTTTTATAGTATCCAGTCTTACATGTAGGTCTTTAATCCATTCTGAGTTTATTTTTGTAAATGTCATTAGAGAGTGTTCTAATTTCATTCTTTTACATGTAGCTGTCCAGTTTTCCCAGTACCACTTATTGAAGAGACTGTCTTTTTTCCATTGTACATTCTTATCTCCTCTGTCGTAGATTAATTGACCATATGTGTGTGGGTTTATTTCTGTGCTCTCTGTTCTGTTTCATTGATCTATATGTCTCTTTTTCTGTGCCAGTACCATACTGTTTTGAGTACTGTAGCTTTGTAGTATAGTCTGAAGTCAGGGCGTGTGATTCCTCCAGCTCTGTTTTCTTTCTCAAGATTGTTTTGGCTATTCTGGGTCTTTTGTGTTTCCATACAAATTTTAAAATTATTTGTTTGTTCTAGTTCTGTGAAAAATGCCATTGGTATTTTGATACAGATTGCATTCAATCTGTAGTTTGCCTTGGGTAGTATAGTCATTTTAACAGTATTAATTCTTCCAACCCAAGAACATAGGATATCTTTCCACCTGTTTGTGTCATCTTCAATTTCTTTCACCCATGTCTTATAGTTTTCTGAGTATAGGTCATAACTTTGTTTTACCAGAGAAGAGGGAGAATGTCTCCTGCTGCCCTTGAAGAAGTAAATGCTACGCTGTGAGAGGGCTGGTGATAGGGCTATAATGTAGCTAGGACCTGTGGGGATCTCAGGAGCTGAGAGTGATCCCTGGGTAACAGCAAGAAAGATCTGAGTATGGGCAACAATATTTGATCTTGGAAGAGGACCCTGAGTTCCAGGAAGGAACAAAGCCTGGCTGACAACTAGATTGCAGTCTTGTGAGATCCTGAGAAGAGAACTCAGTTAAACTGTGCCTGCAGTTGTGACCTACTGAAATTGTAATAATATATGTATAAAAGTTGGCAAATTTGTGGTAATTTGTTATATAGCAATAGAAAAATACAAACACGAGTGCAAAAACTATTCTTGTTTAGAAAAAGTAGCAATTCATACATAGAAGTCATGTAAATATCTCATGTTCACAGAGCATATAAATGATTCATATCTTTTTCTACCCAACAGCAAGGGCTGTGACCTGTCTATCTCAGCACAGAAAAAGTTACCTTGGTAACAACGGGAGTTGTTCTCAGGGTTCTATGGCCATGATTTTGGAGCATATACAATAAATAATATATAAATCAAATTTAATTTCTTACATATGATTATGTGAGCTAAAAATTGCTTCTCTCTTTGATTTAAAAAACTGGTTCAAGATTCTTTTTAAACAGGTGACATCTTGCAAATGGAAATTTCAAGCTAAGGTTCATGTAGTCATGATGAGTTCTACAGCTAGTCTCACTGCCATTACTAAACTATCTGCCCTAGAGCATTGTAACTCAGGATTAAGGAAACAGGACCCTGTCATCTTCAACCACTGACTCAAATTATATTGATCTTCCTAATGCTGGCAAATAATAGGTGTTGGCAGATACTGGTTCATGGAAAAAATAAGTTCTCAGACTAATCCCTGAGATACATACAAAACAAGGCTATTGGTGACCACTGTATTTTAGTCTCTCTGTTCAGGTCAATCGGTTGGTATGACATAACTCAGGTCAATAGACTGGCCAGAACAGAATTTAGCCTGATTTTTTTCACCAGTAACTACTTCTTTGAAAATTTCACCCTTTTCTAACATGTATATGAATAGAAGATGATATGCAAACATTGTGCAACAGATTGTGTAACGATAAACATTTAAACATTACATTTGCATGCTGACAAATGGCTTGTAATTTGTGTATTGATCTTCTGGGTAGTAATGTCTTGACTTTTTGTAATTATGTCCTTAATTTTGATTGTGAAGTTGTCTCAAACATTCAGATGGGACTGGTTACAACTGGACAAGAACACAATTTAAGATTATCTGGCATGAATGCTTTCTTTTACTGTTGTGCAAACTTGAGGTTCAATAACACTAAAGTGGACAAATCAGTTAATGGACAAACCAATTATTAGTAATGGGGTTTATGTTTTCTAATTCCCAAGCCACTACTCCTTCCATTACAATGAATGTTTGCATATCTAAAGGCTACTGGTGGCTCTGGAATTTCCATAGAGGAGAAGTTTGGAGGTGAAAATCCAATTGGAAGGAGGAAGGGATCTAGGCAAGTTGGTAAGAGAGTGAGGTGGGGATATTATTGTGGGATAAAAGCTTTTCAACACACTCTCTGGGGTCAGTCCTGGAAAGACAGTCAATATACGGTAAAGTTATAGATGTCTGATAAATGATCTGCATGGCATGCTGCTATTTGTGAGCAGATTTAATAGGAATAAAATTGCAGTAATAATTATATTTTCCATTGATCATCCTACAAAGGTCACCATCGTCAGGGGTAAAAGAGTGTTTTATTCCAAACTCTTCTGTGGAATAGAAGAGTTTGGAATAAAACAAACTCTTTCACTTTCTGCTCCAGCTGAAACCTGGGTCTCCCTCATGACACTGCTTTCTCTGCAGCTCTCACAAGTACTGTTTTTATTTTTGTTTGTTTTTTGTTTTCCCACCCATATCTTTCATATCAGCACCACTGAGTCTGTAATGGCAGAGACATCCTACTTGGTCATCATTGTCTCTTCCATTCTGTTGTCCCTCCACCCTTCATAAAATGATAAAACTTTGAAAAATCATTTCATCATACTATCTTTACTAACCCCCATGTTTAGTCATCTTGTCCTCTGGCAGATCACAAATGATCATTTCTTGAGGTTTTAGCTCCTGGCTTAATGTCACTCTCTCCAATACTGCTCCATTATAATTTGAGGTATATTTCAAAATCTATGTAGACAATTCTAATTTCCTGGATTCTCAGTTTTTTGATTCCTTAAGCTTGCCCTTTAATTCACTCAACTTTTTTCCTGGGTCACACTGATAACCTTGTTATTTCCAATGATATTATCTATCATCATAATTTCAAATATGCCAGTCTCTTAGTTTCAGCTTTTACTTTGCCAGCTCATTCTCCCTGGTACCTAAACTAAAAAAGTCCTTCAAATCCACTGGAGTATTTAATCCTTTGACTCCATCATTATAAATTTAATTGTCAATCATTATAATTATTCTCTTGCATATACTCTCAACACATGGTGCTTTTCACACTTTATATACTTGGTTCATTATTTTCCAACCTGGTTTAAATCCATCCGAGAAAAATAAGTTCCTATTCTCCAACCTTAGGAAAGAAAGTAGAAGATAGGCTCTTTTTGGTTCCTAATTCCAAGCCTGAAATAGGTAACCACAGAATCAGTTTAGACCAGTCCCAATCGATCAAACAGATCCATGTCAGTCCTTGAGATTCATAAAGTTGGTCAATCCCTAAACTTTATCCTAAAGTCAGCTGATCCCTAAATCCAATATTTCCCATAAAACAAACAACAAAACTCTCTCTCTCTCAACTCTTTGCTCTGTTGCTTTGTTTCACATGGTGTTCTCTTATTTGTCATGTAATGAGAATCACTACTGTTATATTTGGGTGGTGGCCTCTTCCACTGGCACAGCTCTCCATCTACTGAGGATGAATTTCTTTACTTAATTGTGACTGGAGAAAAATACCCAATGGTGATAAGTAAGCCCTTCCACGATGTAAGGTAATAAGCTATTATTTTCTTAATCAGCTAAGTCTTCTCCTCTCTTAGACCACTATTTTACACTTTCTCTTCTCTCCTCAAACCTCCAGCACCTCTTCCTCCATCCTCACTCCCAATGGAGCTTGCATTCGAATTCACTGAAAAATATTGAGGCAATCAAAAAACATCTTCCACAAACTTCCATCTTGCACTTATTTTCATGTTAGTTACTCTGCTGTCTGTCCTGTTACTGTGGGTGCTCCTAGTAAAGGCCAGTCCCTCTACTTGTGCAATGAATCTCATCCTTTCTCACACACTCAAAGGACAGTGTCTCAGCAACTCTTCAATTATTCCCTAAGTCTCCTGCCACAACTGTTCCCTCCTCTCTACTGGATCATTTATATTAGTGTACAAACATTTCGGAATAATAGATCCTCTGTTGATCACGTTTCACTGTCTATTGTTTATTTTTTGCTTTAAGTTTACAGAAAAACATCTTGAATGAGGTGTCTCTACTCATGTTTGCACTATTTCTCCTCTCATTTGCTCTTGAAACTACTGCAGTCAGATTATTTCCTCCCTTATAATTCAGTTAAAACTCTTATCGAGGTCACCAACGACTTTTCCTTCTCAATCCTGAGATCATCTCATTAAGTCTAATGATTATAAACATTAGTTATACGTAGAATACTCCCAAATCAGTATCTCCAGCAAGGACATTTTCCCTGAATTCCAGACTTGTATGTCAACAGCCTACGGGATATCTCCGCTAGGATGTCTCAAATGCATCTCTGAGTCCCTGATACTGTCTCCTAATCCTGCCTCCTCTGCAGCCTCCCTTTTGTCAGTTAAAGGCTATTTCATTCTTCCCATTGCTTATGTGAGCCATCCTGGTCATCCTTTACCCCTCTATTTTTATTTCTCCCCTTGTCTGGTCATCAGAAAATTCTATTGGCTCTATCTTTAAAATACACCCAGAATTTGCCTACTTCTCACTACTGCTGCAGGCATCATCTTGATCCAAGCCGCCATAATCTCTTATCTGGATTATTAGAATAGTCCCATACCCTGCTTCTATCTATAACTCCTTTCAGTCTATCCTGAACCTAGCACACAGAATGACGCAGTTAAACTGTAATTTAGATTTTTTCACTACTCTGCTCCAAATCCTCAGTGGTTTTCCATTTTACTCTGATGAAAAGATGAAAAGCCAATAGCTTGGGAGGCCCTAAATAATATGACTCTTAATTACCCTTTGTCCTCCTCTTGCTCTCTCCCTCCTTCATACTAACCCTTTGTCCCTTTTCTTTTTCCAGATATGCTCTTGTCTTAGTGACTGTGGGCATACTGTGTTACTGTAATACTCTTCCCTCAAATATCCACAATATCCACATAGCTGGCCCTCTCAACTCCTTCACATCTTTACTCAGAAGACCCCATCTCAGTTAATCTTTCTGTGACCACCCTATGTAGAAGCACACCCCATCCCCACATTTCCTATCCCCAGTCTGCATTTACCTCTTAACACACTACATATTTGATTTATCTGGTTTGCTATCTGTCTCCCTCACAGAAATGTTTGTTTCGTTCACTATTGTACATCTAATATTGAAAAGACTGCCTTCCACCCAGTAGCTTCACAAAACATTTTTGAATAAATGATGCTGTTTCAGATTCATTAGCAGTAGGATTTATATTTTGAATTCTTATTTAAAAGGAGTGCAAAAAAGTCTGCGAATTGATGTATACCCCGTCTTATGATCTATTTTAGAACCAGTGACAAGAATTTTGAATCATCTCCCTGGAACTCCAGGTGAAGTGAACTCTCCTACAAAATTATTCCATGATATTAGCCACATTATCACTGTCTTCCAATCATCTAAGTTAAATATTTCCTACATGCACTATTCAATGTTTTTTATGCTCTTGGTAACTGAAGAAAATAGGGTCTTGAAATTTCTTATGAAAAGGTAACGGAGTTCTAAAAGGTATAGCATACATTTAATATGCATGTAAAAATCCCAGTTTTGTAGTTTTATTATTATGTGTTTGATTTTTTAGGATTTTTTTTTCTTCTCCTCTCTCTCTTCCATTGTAGAAGTTCCATTTCATAATGGGCTACTGATCAGACCTGTTATTCTAATGGTGGAATCCCAAAGGAAAACATGTTTCAGATGTAAAGTATTCCCCTCAGATTCCCTGGCGGTCATGGAAAGCAGGAGAAATTCTTGATGTATGAAGTCACTGTCACCATTGTCAAAGCACTGTAGTGTGGGAAATGAACCGCAAATAAAATCAAAGTGTATTTCTTCCAAAGCACTGAATATTAGTGCACAGACAACAATTTTTTTGTTAAAGTACAAAATATTTCAGAGCAAATCTTATTGTTTAAATACCCAGAGAACATTCTCAGCCTAGGTGCTGGAGGTGGCAAATTTTTGACACACTTGTAAACAGCAATATATGAGAAAGTAAACACTCTCCATTAAAGTACCGAAACAATTTACTTTTGGAAAGATGGAATTCTGTATAGATCCAACCAAACTTCCATAACAAATGCCACCATAAAGGTAGTTCTCTGTCCTTTGCTCTAAGGAATTAATTTTAAGATATGCATCTTTTTTTTTTTTTTTTCCTTTAAGGGCTTCTTAAGTCTAAATTAAATAGCCTCAGTAAAGTAGTATTAAAGTTGAACTGAAATCCAAGAGAGCAAGACAGTTTGGAGGTAGGTTAAAATTCCTTTCTTGCTCTTCAACCTTAAATCAGACTGCTGTGTTAAGGTATTGTAATGATCTAAGACAGTGTGTCGTCTTTCATGCTAGGCAACATATGTTAACAACTTCCAAATTAGAGAACAGCTATTCACCCAAATTATTATTTTTTTAACTACACAGTTATTCTCAGTTTAGATTTAGGTCAGGCACCAAAAGTTACTCTGTAATCTTGGAAATCAATAGCATAACCCTCAGCCCAAAGTATAATTGTCAAAGTTTCACATCCAGAAATGCATTACAGGACACACAGATAATTAAAAAAAGATTTTGATTATCGCTTAATATGGGGATATGAACGTGTTTATCTTTGTAAATAGCACTTCTATACAAGTGGCTCAAATGTGGCAAAACGGCCACAGACAGTCCCAATGTAAGTTGCAAAATCAAACATTCAGGCATGAAAAGTCTTTTTCTTAAGCTGTTTTCAAGCTTCATCCTTTTTTCTACAATAACTAAAGCAAAGCCACAGTAGCTGCAGCCATTTGCATCTAAGGAAGAGATGTTTTGCTTTGGTGATATAGTTAATGAGTCTAAAAATATTCAGTATAATAATTCTGTCAAAGCACCCCCAGTCTCCTCAATGAGCAGAAGCCTGCAGGATTCCAATGGGGAGCCAAGTAATGAGCTCTCAGCATTCACTCCCACACCGTCCGGGCGAAATGTGCTCGGGCCGCTATGGTTCCACATCATTAGCAACATGAAACAAAGACACATGCTTGACTTTAATAAGCGACTAAAGTTGCCGGCTTACTAGTCTGTTACTGCACGTAAACTCTGTTATTTCAAAACAAGTCCCTGCAAAGAGAAAGCAGGGAGGGCTTTGGCAAATAGAGTTAGGTTTAATTTAATGTGGCAAATGATTGAGCAGAATGGAAAAGACAAAAGGACACAGGAAGTGATGAGTTTCTGACACTAAGTCTCCTGGGCTCACTGCAGACTGTAGTCTCGCTGCTGGATATGATGGTTACAGTGGGCTGCAGTGATAGGGCTACAGGCATATGTGACCGAGTTTTAGTTGATATTCTTGCAAGACAGGAAGTGAACAAGCTTCTTTTCCACTGGGAAAAGTGCAGACATGATTAACTTGGGCATGACCAAATAGGTCAATAATATGACAATGAATTTCTAGCACAATAATTAAGTGGGAAAATTTGTGTGATTTGTTCTTCTTGTTCTGCACATACCAATAATGCGTTAGCATGGATTCATTTAGTTTCTTTCATTAGGTGAAATCACATAGCTACAATTTAAGATAGTGACAGTTCAATTTGAATACTTAAAAGTTATTTCTGCAAAACAACATTAAATTATTTTTCTTTTATTTTTAGCATAGGCTTTTGCACACCAGCATTGAAGAAGTGATCTGGAATCTATCTATACATGCATATTAATTGCTTCAGGAGTGATACTCCCATCTAATAATCAGGTCTTACTGATATCAGTCACCAGGATAAACGAAGAATTACTGCAGAGAATGAAACAGGTAAAAACAAATGCTTCACCTTGGGATAGTAGGAGTCAATATATTTTACACTTAGACTATTCCTGTCAGTTATTAAAATATTTCAACTTTTCTTCAAATAAAAAGTTCATATATATAATCCCCAAATCTCAGCAAAACAGAAACAAAAATAAAACCCCCAAAGCAAAAAAAAAAATTATTTTCTTAATATTATCAGTTAAAATAAGAGAGGGTCCATCTTCCAATTTAACATTAGGACTTAAAGGTATGGGGTTTATGTAAGTGCTCTTTTAAATTTCACATTCTTCTTTTTTTTTCCTATGGCTAAAATAATCTTCAATCCTTTTCCTGCCATTTGATATATGATGATTTTCTCCATAACTGGAAACTATACAGTTCATAAGTATGCCTTTAGCAAATAGAGGACAAAAATGACAGTTCAGCATCAGCCCAATGCAAATATCAAGGAACACATTAAACCATTCATCAGTTGTCTTTGGTTATGGTTACATAACTATCTTGTTAACAAGGATACCATGAAATACTTTTATATTTTGCAAAAATCAACATATGCTCTAAATGGTAGTAAGAGTAAAATTCTCCAGTCATCTCCTAAATAAGCCAATACAGAATAGTTGAGATTTAATTTCATTCCCACTTTTAGTTTCTATTCCTTTTGAAAAATGAGACTAATTTTCTGACTTTAGTTTTCTGGCATTTCTTCTGCCTGCTCCACAGCTTCTCATCAGTAACTGGCATTGGTTCCCTGATCACATGGGCACATTCTTTCAGGACTTAGGAATGCTTTCCTGGGTCTCGAAAATATCAGTTTCTTCATGAGATCTGGGCTCTCTCATTACTATTTACTTTACTCCTTCTAAGGTTATGATTAATCTCTTTGGTGAAGAAGATTGAAGCAAAATAAAAGTTCATTTGTTTTTATTTCTGTTTATCTTTGGCTTGGTGCTCTCAAAGTGGTTGGATCATATGAATCATTGTTTCATTTTATTTTTTTATTTTTTAAAGTCTTTATTGAAGTTGTTACAATATGGCTTCTGTTTTATGTGTTTTTTTGGTTTTTTGGCAGTGAGGCATGTGGGATCTTACCTCCCCGACCAGGGAACGAACCCGCACCCCCTGCACTGGAAGGCGAAGTCTTAACCACTGGACCATCAGGGAAGTCTCTGTTTCATTTTAAAAATACATTCTGTTTTATAATAAAATGGCCATACTGAACATATAATCTAATAAAAAAAAGGATAGGGTTAATTTTAATGCCAATTTTAAATTATAATAAGCATGTAAGTTACAAGATAAATCTCTGCTTGTTGTAACTGAGAAAACAACAACATTTGATCCTCTGTCAGTGTGAAAATAGAGTGTGAGATTTGAAAGAGATGACCACACTCTAGAAGTACAGAAATAGATGAAATACAAGCTATTTCATTTAAATACCAATAGTGTACTTTCTCAAGAAAAATCCAGGAAAGACTATTAATATGCATGCAAAGATATTGTCAATGATATAACCACTCCTATTATAACTCTTAGCTACAACAAGATCGTATTGTATAAGAGAGCACAATTTATTTTAAGAATTCATGTTTGTGGAGAAGTAGTTCTGGAATCGTGGAGTAAGGATCGCTGAAAGTATGTTCATCTGTTTAAGCAAAATCTGTCAAAAAACAACTTTTCCAGAACTCTGAACTTTAACCAAGTCTTCCAACAATCAAAGTATCCATTAAAGGAAAATGGCTGAATTTCTGTAAGAGCATCAAGCTTTGTGGCATCTTGACTTGCTCTATTCCTATTCTCCCATCTGCAGCTCTTCACAATTCTGGAAACCCAACAGCCTTGAAACCACAGTAACTGTGAGAACCAGTTATTATCAGACACGGAAGACAACATAATGGGTTTGAAGCTCCCCCAGAAGATTCATCCCCAGATAATGTCACTATTTGACCTATCTGGCAACTCCTAGGAAAAGTCCCATACTCAGAGCTTATCTTTGTTTGACATGACTCACAGCTTAATCAGTGTGAACAAGCTTAGTCCCAAGACATTTGTCTAAAACAATCAGTGGCAATTGTTTAACATCCTAGCTGCCTGAGGTGAGGATACCTTTTGGAACTAGCAAGAGGCTGACCAAAAAACTGAAAGGGGGAAAGTGGGAAATGAGGTATCTTTGGAGGGTCTTTGAAAATTTCTGATATAGTACCAGGAATCTAGGAGGTCATGCCTATGTGCAGGGTGTGCACATAGCCAGGAGACATGACAAGGCTCCAGTCTCAACTCTGTCTTCTGTTGAGACTCTGCAAAGGCATAAAGTGAAGGTAAGGAAGAGTTGTAAACTGCCATATTGTTGAATGCATACCCAACACACATACACGGAGTCCCTTGGCAATTACTGGTTCATTGGTTCAAGGAATTTAAAGAAATCTCTGTCAAATCATTACAGGACCACTAACTGAGCAGAGACTTCAGT
This sequence comes from Kogia breviceps, assembly GCF_026419965.1. NCBI lineage: Eukaryota > Metazoa > Chordata > Mammalia > Artiodactyla > Physeteridae > Kogia > Kogia breviceps. The sequence goes on along the minus strand of NC_081324.1, from coordinate 42,936,284 downwards.
GGCTGCACATGACAAAGAACACAGACTTTACAGAATTAGTCCAGGAAAATCACAAAACAAACAAATAAATAGCAGCAGCTGCAGCAGCAACCACCACAACAAATAGCAACAACAATAAACTCTAGGGAGGGAGAATTTGATTTCCAGAGTTGTCATGTTACATTATTTAAAATGTCCAGTTCTCAACAAAAAATTATAAGATATGAACTGAAACATGAAAGTATGATCCGTAAGAAAATAACAAGCAGTCAATAGAAAAAAGTTCAAGGAAAGCTCAGATGTTGGATTTCCTAGGCAAAGATTTTAAGTCAGCTCTTACAAGTATGTTCAAAGAACTAAAAGAAATCATACTTAAAGAATTAAAGGAATGTATGAGAATGATGTCAAACCAAATAGAGACTTTCAATAAAGAGACAGAATTACAAAAAAGAACCAAATAGAAATTCTGTAGTTGAAAAATATAATAACTGAAATGAAAAATTAACTAGAGCAGCTCAACCACAGATTTGAAGTGGCAAAAGAAAGAACCAAGTACACTTGAAGATAGATCAGTTGAGATTATTCAGTCTGAAGAACAGAAAGAAGAATGAAAAAAATGAACTGAATCTCAGAGACCTGAGGGAAACCACAAAGCACACCAATGTATGCATAACAGAAACCACAGAATGAGAGGAGAGTCCGAAATGGACAAAAATAATATTTGAAGAAATAATGGACAAAAATTCCAAACTCTGAGGAAAAATGATCTAAACATCCAAGAAGCTTGATAAATTCCAAGCAAGATAAACTCAGATATCCACACCTAGACATACCATTCTCAAACTGTTGAAAGATAAAGACAAAGAGAGGAAGTTGAAAAAAAAAGTGAGAAAAATAACTCATAATATACAAGGGATCCACAAAAACATTCCCAGCTGACTGATCATCAGAAACCACGGAGGCCAGAAGAATAACATATTCAAAGTGTTGAAAGAAGACTATCAACCAACAATTCTATATCCAGTAAAACTATGCTTCAAACATGAAGAAGTTAAGACAGTCTCACATGAGAAAAAGCCAAGAGGTTATTTTCTAGCAGACTTGCTCTAAAGAATGCCTTTCAGACTGGAAACAAAAAGTGAAACCACTGGACAGTAACTCAAATTCAAATGAAGAAATAAAGAGCATCAATAAAGGTAACTATACAGACGAACATAAATTGCCATAAATGTATTTTTGTTTCTAGCACTTTTCTCCTCACATATTTAAAAAGCAACTGCATAAAGAAAAAATTATTAAATTGGGTTGATGGGCTTATAATGTAGAGAAATGTCCTTTGTATGACAATAACAGTGTGGAGGAGGGAGGGGGAACAGAGCTTTATTGGAGCAAAGTTTTTGTACAATATAGAAATAAAGTTAATACTAATCAAGATTAGATTGTGATAAGATATTAACTATAATTCCCAGGGTAACCACTAACAAAATAACATGACAATATATACAAAGAAATAACAAGGGAATTAAAATAGCACACTAGATAACATCTATTTAACAAAGAAAATGAAGTAATGGTAGAATGGAGTAACAAAAACACATAAAATATTTAGAAAAAATATAGCAAAATGATAGATGCAGGAAAAGCCTTTGACAAAAACCAGCATCCCTAATGAAAATAGGGGTAGGAGGGAAATTCCTCTGTTTGGTAAGGGTCATCCAGAAAAGTTGCCACAGCTAACATTATCCTTAATGGTGAAAGACTGAATGCTTTCCCCTATGGTCAGGAAAAAGAAAAGAATGTCCACACATCTATTTATCATTGTACTGGCAGTTTTACATGGGGATATTAAGCCAGAAAACAAATAAAAGGCTTTCAGTTTGGAAAAGAAGTTAAATTTCCTCTATTCACAGATGACAGATGACATGTTCTTGTATACAGAAGATCCTAAAGAATCCGAAAAAAAAACAGTAGAACCAATAAATGAGGGTTCTACCCTTCATTAGGTTGAAGGATACAAGATCAATAAACAAATAATCAATTATGTTTCTATACACTAGGAATGAACAATCCAAAAATAAAATTAAGAAAACAATTGCATTAAAATAGTATCCAGAAATAAAATAATTTGAAATAAATTTAACAAAAAAAGTGAAAAACTTGTACTCTGAAAATGATGAATATTGTTGGAAGTAATTTAAGACCTAATAAATAGAAAGACATCCCATGTTCACTGATCAAAAGATGCAATATTGTTAAGATGGCAATGTTCCCCAGTTTGATCTACAGGCTCAACAAAATCCCTATAAACTGCCAAACTACATTCTTTGGGCAAATTTGACAAGCTGTTTCTAAAAATTACATGAAAATGCCTAAGATCCAGAAAAATCAAAACAATCTTGCAAAAGAAGAACAATGTTGGAGGACTTAGACTTCCTAATTTCAAAACTTACCGTAAAGTTTTGTGGTATTAATATAAAGATAAACACATAGAAGACTGGAATACAATTGAGAGTCCAGAAATAAACCCTTACATTTATAGTCAGCTGACTTCTGAGAAAAGTGCCAGGACAATTAAATGGAGGAAAGAATAGTTTTCTCAACAAACGGTGTCAGGACAAACTGGATACCTACATGCAGTTGACACTGTGCCTTATACCATATAAATAAAATAAAATAAAATAAAAATGGATCATAAATCTAATAGTTAAAACTACAAAACTCCTAAAAGAAAATCTATAATTTTGGACTAGTCAAAACTTTCTTAGACATGACTCCAAAAGTATCCAGAATACTTGAGGAACTCATACAAGCCAATAAAAAGGCAAATAACTCAGTCTAAAAATGGGCAAATGATTTGAGTAGACATTTCTTGAAAAAAGATATATAAATGATCATTAAGCACATGAAATGATAATAAACATCATTAGTCACTTGGGAAATGAAAACCAAAATGGGATACCACTTCATACTCACTGAGGTTGCTAAACAACAACAACAAAAACACAAACAAACAACCCCCCCCCAAAAAAAAAGTGAGGCTATGGAGAAATTAGAACTCTCATACATTGCTGGGGGAATTGTAAAATGATACAGCCACTTAGAAAAACATACTGATATATAGTTACCATATGACATGTGATTTCACTTCTAGGTATATACCCAAGAGAAAAGTAAATACATGTTCACACATAAACTGGTACATGAATGTTTATAGCAGCGGTATTAATAACATCCCAAAGTGAAAACAACCCAAATGCCAATCAGCTGATGGATGAATAGACAAAATATGGTATATCCATTCAATGGAATATTATCTAGCAATAAAAAGAATGAATTACTGAATCAGACACAACATCAGAACTTTAAAACACTATGCTCAGTGAAAGAAGCCAGTGATATAAAGGTCACATACTGTATAATTTTATTTAGATAAAATATGCAGAATAGGCAGATCCATAGAGACACAAAATAGATTAGTAGCTGTAGGTCTGGTTATATGAAGGAATGTCGTGTCACTGCTAATTAGGATAGGTTTCCTTTTGGAGTATTAAAATGTTCAAAATTAGACAGTGGTGATGGTTGCACAACTCTGAATATGTGAAAAACCACTGAACTGAACACTTTAAAAGGATGAATTTTATGATATGTAAATTGTATCTCAATAAAGCTATTATAAAAAGTCCACGTTTGCAATACAAATAACTAGAGCTGGTACAAAGCCACATTTCTGGTTTGATAAGATACTTTTATGCCAATAAAATATCTTGTTCATATACAGGTCCTCCACAGGATCCCTAGGGAGCTGTTATAATAGAAATTTTCAATCTTATGTTACTACTTATTTAATTGTCTGCTTTCTCATGCTCATCTTTAAGTGTGTTGAAGGCAGAAACAGTTCATCTTGCTTTCACTGTACTGGAAATAGGCATTTAGTAAGTACTTTTTGAGTTCATGAGTGAATGAACGCATGAGTGAATGAATGAATGAATGAATGAGTGAAAGCCGAAAGTCAAATGTCATTAGAAGGTTGGTGTGTGCATGAAATTAAGACAAAGATAGGTGGAGGGAAAGGCTGTCAAGCATACTCTATAATTAGCCTACATAGCAAGAGGATCAATTAAAAGAATCATTCCTAACACTTTTATATAAGTATCCCTAAAATGTAGTAATGGACAACATGTCAGGTTGCCACAGAGAAAACCCAGTTGAAGAACAGATTTCTCTTTTCTCATCTGAGGTTGTTCAAGACACCTGTGGTTACTACTTTAGTTTCCAAATAAATCTATAGCTGGTGGAGAACCAACCTGTGCAAATGGTGCACAGGAGATGTGTTGCTTCTCAACTTTTACAGAGAGTATTTCCCACTACTGATTAATGAGTGAAAGAAGAAAAGCATTTATTGAGCACTGACACTGTGTCAGGCACTGTGAAAGATGCCACACTTATGTTACTTAATCTGATTATCTCAACAACTGTATGGCGTATTACTACCCATCCCCACCCCCACCCCATCTTACAGTAAAGGAAACTGAGAACGAGGGCTGATTTAATTTCCCCAATGTTATAAAGCTTACAAATCAAGAGACATGATTTTAACTCCTTTGTGTGACATCAGAAGTCATGAGAACTCTGTAATAAAATAAATTTGGGGTTAACATTAGTCTAATATATGTCTGAATACTGTGAACCAGTATCAAGGGACCTGAAGACTCTGATAATCATGCATTTCATGATCCTCTTACCTGAGAGATTACACTCAATATTTGGTGTTTCCAACCAACCAGTCTCCATTTTATCCCATTAAAAAATTATAGTAATACAACGAAACCAAAATAATATTGCTTACATTTCCCTTAGATGACAAAAGATTTCATAAAAATAATCCAACCGTGGTGTAAAAGTTACTGTTTTTTTTGTGTGTGTGTGTGGTACGCGGGCCTCTCACTGTTGTGGCCTCTCCCGCTGCGGAGCACAGGCTCTGGACGCACAGGCCCAGCGGCCATGGCTCATGGGCCCAGCCGCTCTGCGGCATGTGGGATCTTCCCGGACCGGGGCACGAACTCGTGTCCCCTGCATCGGCAGGCGGACTCTCAACCACTGCGCCACCAGGGAAGCCCACACCTCTTTTTTTTAATTTTTATTTTTTAGGTAGCACTACTTGTGACTACTAGGAATAATTGGTTCTCTTTAAATACAGACAAGGTTTGCATTTGTAACACTCATACTCCAGTTTTTCGTTTGTTTTTAAAGTCTAAAACAATTGTGGATGCATGTGGTGTGTCTTTCTTTTCTTTAAAGCAACTGCTGACCACCATGGGAACTTAAATGTCAGGAAAGTTTTCAATTTTATAAATCAGAGAATGTTTACTACTGAAGTCACATACAGAGTTTTTTCCACTGTTATAGCACTTTAGTAGTGAAGTTGTAAGATATAATGCAACTTCATTCCTGCCTACAGGGTGACCTATGTCAATCATTTTTAAAAATTTCCTAATTCAAACAACTCTAAGTTAATTAACTTAGGTGCATTTTAGGTTGTATTAGCTAACTGTATGTATGAACCCTTTGTATGTATGTCTTAGTGTCAAGTGAACTCAGAATACTGTGCACAGCATATGGAGAAACAGGAGTCGAACACACGTTTGTGAGGCTCTACTGCAAAGCAAACAGCATAAGAATGATTTTATGAATTCTCACATTGGCTTCCAAGACTGCTGGTGTCACAAAAGCCACTGTAATAAGGCCACTGCTACCTGGAAGCTCTAAAACAGCAACTAATATGAAATGGACTCAATTCATTTTTTCTTAAATACTTATCGCAACTTTATGCACATAGCTAACCCTGATTAGTCCTTCAAGGCTTGGGCAAGATGTCACCTTTCCCAACCAGTCTTCACTGCCTCCTCAGACTGATTTAGATACTCCTTCTTTGCTCTCATAGCATCTTCATTGTGCATAAAATTACTGCACAGTATTTTAATTGTTGCAGTATATGTCTAGATCCTCTACTAACCTGAAATCTTTTTCTTTTTTTTTTAAATTTATTTTTGTCTATGTTGGGTCTTCATTGCTGCACACAGGCTTTCTCTAGTTGCGGCGAGCGGGGGCTACGCTTTGTTGTTGTGTGCGGGCTTTTCATTGCGGTGGCTTCTCTTGTTGCGGAGCACAGGCTCTAGATGTGCAGGCTTCAGTAGTTGTGGTTCTAGAGCGCAGCTGCTCCACGGCATGTGAGATCTTCCTGGACCAGGGCTCGAACCTGTGTCCCCTGCATTGGCAGGCAGCTTCTTAACCACTGCACCACCAGGGAAGTCCCTAACCTGAAATCTTGAGGATTTTTCTATTCCTCTTACAAGGGAGGGTGGCTGGCATATAGCAGTTGCTCAATACGTATACATTGAATTATAATTCATTTTATCTAATAAATAATTATTATGTAGCCATCTGTACATTATACATTTACTTATTAAACATATATTATTTGAATAATAACTATAATATATAGAGGATTCTGTTGTGAGTACATGAATATAGAAGTGAAAAATATATTATTGCTAAAACTCAAGAAAAGGGCAGTCACTAAAAGAGGGTGTGGACCATAATATGTGTTTACTTAAGGTTAGCCATTTGGGAATATACCAGTGAAAATGAGGTAGAACTCCTAAGAGAGGTACAAGTCTCCTCTGACTCCTAGAGAGGAGAGATCACTTCAGCTAAGAGGAGAAGGTTTAAACTGGAGGAGGAAGTAGACTCTGACCTCAGGCTTGATGACGGTAGATATACGGAAGTGGAGGGAAACGTCATTTGAGTCAATGTGAACAGTCTGAGCTTATTAGGCAACGGACAGGAAAGCATGAATCCCAGAGTACAGTAAGTTTAATGGCCTGGACAAACAGAAGGGAGAGTAAGGAGAAAAAATGAGTGATCAAGCTCAAGATTTAGGCTGGACCACAATCTGGAGGAAAAAGTAAAGGAAGTGTTTTAAAAATAGGCAAAATAGGGCTTCCCTGGTGGCGCAGTGGTTGAGTCCGCCTGCCGATGCAGGGGACACAGGTTCATGCCCTGGTCCGGGAAGAATCCGCAGAGGGCCTAGGCCCGTGAGCCATGGCCGCTGAGCCTGCGTGTCTGGAGCCTGTGCTCCGCAACGGGAGAGGCCACAACAGTGAGAGGCCCGCGTACCACACACACACACACACACACACACACACACACACACACACAAGGCAAAATATATATTCTGTACGTTTTTCTAAGTTGAATAAAAATAAAAATTTTCAAAGAGTCACTGAAGTTTACTTTGTTTACAAGCAGCACTGCTACAACAATGGGAATTTCAAGAATCTTTACATGACCTACAGATCTATTTGTTGAATAAATAGTTATGTGGTATTTTATAATTATTTCCCAAGTCACTAAATTTCATTCCAATTGGAAACAGGTGCAAGTATGTCAAACACAGTAGAAACAGACTTAAACTCATCTAGCAAAGGGATACCCATATGAATTGGTCAGATTTTTCATGATTCCTATATAACTGACATTTGTTAAATACAGTAATATGTAATATAAGTACAGTTACATATAAAGGAAATAATATTTTATAAAAAAGATAAAGTACTTGCAATTTTACCTTGTGCCTATTTTAAAATCTATTTATTGTTTCTTTAATTAATACATTAAATTATTTATTATATGACACCATTTGCCAGACCTTGTGCTAGGCACAGTGATCAAGACATGTACTATCATCAAGAAAATACCACATGATGGTAAGAGCACCAGAAATAATCTGTGTGTATGTTAGAGAGAGGGAAGGAACCAGGAAAAGCTTTATGGAGGAGATGATATTTGCACTGAGACTCAAAGGACAATTAGCACTATAAAAATCTGATTAGAGAGAGGCCTTCTAGAAAAGGGATGGCATAAGCAAATGTCCAGAGTGAGAGACAGCATGGCATACAAAGAACTACACACAATTTAGTGGTGCTGGAATATAGTGTAAAGATAGATGATAAGAGATTAAAGTAAGGATGGGAGTCTGACAGAGGTCAGATTATTGAGAGAGTTGAAACTCTGGAGAGTCACTAAAGGGCATTTAACAACTGTGAGGAGGGAGGTTCTGAAAAAGATAAGTCTAGCCACAGGGAGACAAAATAGGAAGCTGTTGGGAGTAATCTCGATGAAAAATGATAAATGTACAAACTAGGATAATGATAATAGTGCTGGAGAAGAAAGACAAAAAATTCAAATTTTGTTTAGCATGTAAATTATAAGGACTTGAAATTGTACATGGCATAGAGGGAGAGCAAAGAGTCAATGATGATAAGCAGCTCTCTACTGAGATAATGGTCGATGATAGTGCATCCAAATAAAAGAAAAAAAAACACAGAAGCAACAGAAAAATTTAGGGTTGGACATGTTGTGTTTCAGGTGCCTGTAAAATTTCTAGTTCGAGATGTCCACTGGTCAGGTCTGAAAGAGTCTGAAGTTCCTTGTTTCTTCATTAGCAAACAATCACAGAATTAAAAAGTGTTTTGTTTTCCTACCATGTGTGGCTAATAAGTGTTCCTTTCTTTTAAAATGTTTTCTCTGCCTCCCTGACAATGGAGAATTCTGCACTTACTCTCAATGGTGCAGTCCAGGGATGTGGGTGGCATCTTCATTCTCATGAAGTTTATGAAAACATTAAAACTCTCAGACTTCCCTGGTGGCTCAGTGGTTAAGAATCCACCTGCTAATGCAAGGGATGTGGGTTCGATCCCTGGTCTGGGAAGATCCCACATGCCGTGGAGCAACTAAGCCCATGCACCACAACTACTGAGACCATGCACCACAGGTACTGAAGCCCGTGAGTCTAGAGCCCGTGCTCCTCAACAAGAGAAGCCACTGCAATGAGAAGCCTGCGCACCACAAAGAAGAGCAGCTCCCGCTCGTCGCAAGTAGAGAAAGCCCACATACACCAATGAAGACCCAACGCAGCCAAAAATAAATAAATAAATAAATTTATAATAAATAAATTGATTTAAAGAAAAAAACATTTAAACTCTCTTTGATAAATCATGTATTCGATTCTCTTTGTTCCTTCATGGAACCATGTTTGGGACCAATAGTACAACTATATTTTAAGCCTATTTAGTAATGTTTATATTATATTTTAAAATATTCATATTTAGTAATGTTTATATTAGATTTAAAAATATTCAATAAGAAAACTAGTCAGCCCCTTCATTAAACCATGAGTGAGCGTTTATAGAAATGATAAGTTTTACTCAGTTTTTAAAGATGCAGGGCAATTATTTGAAATAGACCAGGGATGGAAGCAGGAGGCAGAAGCATTACTGCCACAGTAGAAACTTTTTCTATTGGAATGCAATCTTTAAATTAAATAGGAGTCTATGCTCTCAGCTTAATAATTTGAACTTCTCTTATTTCTCTGTTCACTGAGGAGTCAGCGGCACTTTAACTTTATTGCAATCTATGCAGAAATTAGAATTGACCAGAAGAACACAGCTTTCTAATTTTTGAAGAAAAGTGTGATCATTTCAGGTGCCTATAGCTAGTAAGAAAAAGTAAGTTATATTACCAGAGCAAACATTATAGATGTTTTATTTCTAAAGAGTTTTATTTTTATGACAAGATCTAAAAATGCTCAAGATTCAATATGGTTAACTTAGAAATAAGGATAGAATTGCAAAATTGGGCAAGAAATTTCATGTCTCAAAAATGTATAAAGGTATCAGGAAAGCTTGGAGTTAGACAACAAGAAAGGCTAAGGCACTTCTCATTGGCATAAAAGAATGAGAACAGAAGAAGGAGATAACAAGCGGGTAATGGAGACCAACTTAATTTCAATCTCTCCACATATGCACACATCAAAAAGGTGAGCAAATAAAACACGTATAGCTGATGCCTGCAATGTAATTAAGAAACAGAGAGACCAAAACCCCAATTTACGTGAAAGAAGGGAAATATATTACCCAAGACCATCAGAGCAAGCATTGGAGTAAAACATTGAGCAGTGACTATATGAAAAAGTAAAACAGGCTCTTGGTGGTAACCTAACGCATGTTATATAACAAAAAAGAAACAGACTCACAGATATAGAGAACAAACTAGTGGTTCCCAGTGGGGAGAGGGCAGGGGGGAGGGGGAAAGTAGGGGTGGGGAATTGGAAGTACAAACTACTATACATAATAAATAAGGTATAAGGATATAGTGTACAGCACAGGGACTATAGCCAGTATTTTATAATAACTATAAATGGAATATAATCTATAAAAACACTGAATCACCATGTTGTACAACTGAAACTAATGTAATATTGTAAATCAACTATACATCAATAAAAAACCAAAAAATAAGATAAAAAGTGGTTTTTAAATAAAATGTTCCTTAAACTTATGAAAACCCTTCTTAAGCATACGAGAAGGTATTCATAATAAAAGAAATAAAAATAAAAGCTGCACTGAGATAGCAGTTCTTAATTATCAGATTGTCAAAACTTTAAAGTATTTATACCACCCTCTGTTAACAAGGCTGCAGAAAAAAAGAGATACTCTAATAAACTGCAGGTTATATGCAAAATGCATTTACTCCTTAATACATTTCCCATTTTAGGATCCTACCTTGAAGATGTTCCTCAGTAAGTACAAAACAAAGTTAATGACTGTGATATTATTAGTAACAGCAAAAGACTGGACACAATCTACAGGCCCATTAATCAGGGCTAGTTGAATAAACCATAATATAAAGAATGAAAATGGTTGCTATGGAGTTACATGAAGTGTTTACCAGGACATTGGCAACTGAAACAAGCAAGGTGTAAACCAATGTTTTGGGGATGCTATCTCATTATGAGAGAAGAAGAAGAACTTATTTTTAAAAATAAACAAATCCTGGGTGAATAAATCAGAAATGAATGAAAATGACTACTAGCTGGGATAGGGAGAAAATGACAGGAATATAAATGGAAGTAAGATTTTCCTGAAAATACCTTTTATTATACTCTTTGGAACAAGATTAATATCTTTCATATTAAAAAAAAAACCCAAATCAGAAGATTTTTCAAAACAAAAATAAACTGAAAACAAATTAAAACATATAAACCTAACTGCATATCAAATTGGCAACATAAACCACACAGAGAAAATCTTCAAGAGGCATTTGTAGAGTCTGTATGTACATTTGACTGTACATCCATTTTAGTAGGAAATAATTCAGGATTTTTTTTTTAAGTACAAATTAATCATAAACTTCAGCCAATAGTTTTCTTTTTAGTAGTAATATTGCTGTTTTCAACAATTTGATGAATAATTTGTAGGACAAAGCAAGTAAGTAATTACATTAACATTATTAGGAACCAAGATTTGCAGTGCAAGAGGAAAAGATAAAAATACAGTATCTAAGAAGTTAAATAAAATCTTTTAATGCTAAATTTGAACTATACATATCAATACAGGCCTAACATTTTAATTTTTAAAAAATATATATCTATTTCCTAGATATATTCAATGTAAGGGCTTAAAGGCAATAACTTTCCAAAAGCCATGAGCTACTAGCACCCAGTTCTTCATGTCTAAATACCATTTTGAATAAAAAGACCTAGCCTACTTTGGAGAAATGCACAGTTGAAGGTCTAAGGATAGAAAAGTGTAACACGAGACTGAAAAAATCTGTTATGCCATAAATAGTTTACCAAGAGACCAAAAGGGGCATATCAAAAGGTCATAGAAGCTGGCTTGAAGGGTTTCTACTAGACAGATTTGGAACAATTTAAGTGTCAAACAAGAACAATGACTCAATGAAATCCATAAGTCCACAGCAATATTGAAAAAAGAAAAAAAGATCCTAACATTTTCACCAAATACTTATACTGAAATTTGTAAAGAGAAAGAAATAAGCTTTTACTTTGTCTTTTAAGGAGAAACTACACTTCATGATCATTTGATAAGGCACGTGGTTGTTATTGATGTCATTGTTTCGTTTGTTTGGATATTTTTTATTTTAACATAAGAATGCCAGCTTGTAAATATAAAAAGAGTACTAGAATTAGAAAATCACTATTTTGACAGAGTACAAGATATGATGGCAAACATCACCCTATAAATTATTTACTAATTACCACTGAGAAGATACATATTAATAATAGAGAAATGATCAAAGTTAGCATCATTAATAGTGGAATTGTGAGCCCTTAATGGAATGCATCATCTATGAGGTATTCCTGCCAAAAATATTTAATCTGATTATACTCAAACTTTTAGATATATACTTGAATATTACAGAAAATACAGGAAATAGAGGAGCAAGTCATCATAATAAAATAATCAGACAAATTCAGAAGGCAATTATTTTATAGAACATTGGCTTGATCTTTTCAAAAAAAGTCAATGTTTATATATATATATAAAATATGGGTGGAGTCTACAGTACATCAGAGAGATTAAGAAACAAAAATGCATAATATGCATCTTGATTATATATTAGTTAAAAAACAGTTATAGAAGACATTCATGGACAATGGGGATATATTAGTATTAGCCAGAAATTGGTTTCAATTTTCCTTGGTGTGATAATGATATTGTGGTTACTTAGGCAAATGTCATTATTTTTAAGAGACAGCCTCTGAAAATTGTATCTTCAATTTACTTTCAAATGGTTCAGTAAGGATTGGCCTAAGAAATTTTCAGTAATTTCTGAATCAAGGTGAAGGTTGTATGCTCATGGTACTTCTCTGCACATTTGAAAAGTTAAAAAAAAAATGGAACCATAATGGTGGAGAATTTTCCATAGTTAATGAAAAACATATTTCACAGATTCAAAAAAGAGTGAGCAGTAATTGTCAGAAAAAGATCAGCTTATAAAGGACTACAAAGAATCAGGTTTCATTAGTGAAAGAACAGATACATACTTTATAAAAAGGGATATAAAAATGAAAAAAAATGACAGTAACTAAAGCACTAGCACTGACTGCCTAGTTTTTAAAACATAAAGATTTTATTTGGAGAAAATACCTAATGAATACTGCAATGTAAAATAGAAGAACACTACAATCAGGTTATAAACGTGTGTGCAGATGTTAAAAACATGATATATCAACAAAGGTAAATAGCACAAGATTATAAAAAAGGAAGATTAAGTAATAAATAGATGTCTTCTATTTCAATAAACTGTATTCTCTGAAAAACTACAAATATTTAAGTAAACATTCTCATGTGAACATTATACAGAGACTAAAATTCTACCAAGAATTATTATAAACAATAAATTTAGCCTGGGCTTCCCTGGTGGCTCAGTGGTTGAGAGTTCACCTGCCGATGCAGGGGGCACAGGTTCATGCCCCGGTACGGAAAGATCCCACATGCCGTGGAGCGGCTGGGCCCGTGAGCCATGGCTGCTGAGCCTGCGCATCCGGAGCCTGTGCTCCACAACAGGAGAGGCCACAACAGTGAGAGGCCCGCGTACAGCAAAAAAATAATAATAATAATTAAAAAAAAAATAAATTTAGTCTAACAAACAAGTGGCTACCTAGAGTAATGGTAAAAGGCATGAAGTCTGGAGCCAAACCTAGACTGGGGTTTTGGCTTATTATTCTGTGCCTCTGAAAAAGGCAGATATATCACTGCATTTCTGTAAAGATTAAATGAATCAATCTTTAAGTGCTTAGATCGGCTGTATGGCATAAAGTCCTATTTTAGCATTTGTAAAACTAAATATAATTGAGCCCCCAGATTTGGATGCTAATTAACATTTTTTATCTTAAAACCAAAATAATTTCATATAAATTAAATTGCCAGGGTATAATTCAAAAGTTGCCACACTTTCCAATACATTTTCTTTATCTAGAAAAAGATTTCTGAGGAGTAACCGAACCCCTGGAATCAGATTTAAAAAGAAATTACAGCAAAATACCAATGCTCAGATTTCTAGCAATTATGTAATATGATTTTTCTAAAAGCAAATTACTGTCTGGTCACATTCAGCACGTTCTGTCCTTTCCCTCAGTTTCTCAACATTATATTATTTTGGTTTAATTACAAACATGTAACAATCAAAATCATGGTACTATTCAACATACTAGAAGAAAGCAAAAATTATATTTACAGATGTTTCGGATAACAGTTGAAAATTTGGAATGGATTCAGAATTTCCTAGATTGACCTTCTTTTAATTACATATATTACTTGGGAAAATAAATTATTTAATCTAAGTCTAAATTTCCTCATCTGTAAAATGGCAAAAATACTATTTCTGCGTAGAGTCACTATGAGGATTAAGTCATGTATTTATATAATTTGTGTAATATATAAAGAATACCTGATGCCTAGAGCACTTAATAGATCTACTATAGTTAATGTATCAATAAATGGTAGCTTAAGTCCTATGCCTACATTTTAACTTGTGTAGCTACACTCAGTCTTTTTTTTTAATTGGAATATAATTGCTTTACAATGTTGTGTTAGTTTCTGCTGTACAATGAAGTGAATCAGCTATATGTATACATTTATACCCTCCCTCTTGGACCTCCCTCCCTGTCCCATCTCACCCATCTAGGTCATCACAGAGCACCGAGCTGAACTCCCTGAGCTATAAAGCAGGTTCTCACTAGTTTATCTATTTTCACATGGTAGTGTATATATGTCAAACCTAATCTCCCAATTGATCCCACCCACCACTTCCCACCCTGTGTCCACATGTCCGTTCTCTACATCTGCGTCTCTATTCCTGCCCTGGAAATAGCTTCATCTGTACTATTTTTCTAGATTCCACATACATGGAATCTAGTGTGTGGAATACATGATATTCCACATACTAGGTATTTGCTTTAATATATGATATTAATATACGATATTTGTTTTTCACTTTCTGACTTACTTCACTCTGTATGACAGACTCTATGTCCATCCACTTCCCTACAATGACCCAATTTTGTTCCTTTTTATGGCTGAGTAATATTCCACTGTATATATGTACTATATCTTCTTTAACCATTCATCTGTTGATGGATATTTAGATTGTTTCCATGACCTGGTTATTGTAAACAGTGCTGCAGTGAACATATGGGTACATGTCTCTTTTTGAATTATGGTTGCCTCAGGGTATATGCCCAGTAGTGGGATTGCTGGGTCATATAGTAGTTCTATTTTTAGTTTTTTAAGGAACCTCCATACTGTTCTCCACAGTGGCTGTATCAATTTACATTCCTACCAACAGTGCAGGAGGGTTCCCTTTTCTCCACACCCTCTCCAGCATTTATTGTTTGTAGATTTTCTGATGATGCCCATTCTAACCAGTGTGAGGTGATACCTCATTGTATTTCTGATTTGCATTTCTATGATAATTAGTGATGTTGAGCATCTTTTCATGTGCCTCTTGGCCACCTGTATGTCTTCTTTGGTGAAATGTCTATTTAGGTCTCTTCTGCCCAATTTTTGATTGGGTTGTTTGTTTTTTTGATATTGAGCTGCACGAGCTGTTTGTATATTTTGGAGATTAATCCTTTGTCCGTTGCTTCCTTTGCAAATATTTTCTCCCATTCTGTGGGTTGTCTTTTCATCTTGTTTATGGTTTCCTTTGCTCTGTAAAAGCTTTGAAGTTTAATTAGGTCCTATTTACTTATTTTTGTTTTTATTTTTATTACTCTAGGTGGTGGGTCATAAGAGATCTTGCTGTGATTTATGTCAAAGAGTGTTTTTCCTATGTTTTCTTCAATAGTTTTACAGTGTCCAGTCTTACATTTAGGTCTTTAATCTATTTTGAGCTTATTTTTATGTATGGTGTTAGGTAGTGCTCTAATTTCATTCTTTTATATGAGCTGTCCAGCTTTCCCAGAACCACTTAATGAAGAGGCTGTCTTTTCTACATTGTATATTTTTGCCTCCTTTGTCCTAGATCAGGTGTCCGTAGATGCATGTGTTTATCTCTGGGCTTTCTATCCTGTACCATTGATCTATATTTCTGTTTATGTGCCAGTACCATACTGTCTTGATTAGTGTAGCTTTGTAGTATAGTCTGAAGTCGAGAAGCCTGATTCCACCAGCTCTGTTTTTCTTTCTTTTTTTTTTTTTTGTGGTACATGGGCCTCTCACTGTTGTGGTCTCTCCCATTGCGGAGCACAGGCTCCAGATGCACAGGCTCAGTGGCCTAGCTGCTCCATGGCATGTGGGATCCTCCTGGACCAGGGCATGAACCCATGTCCCCTGCATCAGCAGGCGGACTCTCAACCACTGCGCCACCAGGGAAGCCCCACCAGCTCTGCTTTTCTTTCTCAAGATTGCTTTGGCTATTCGGGGACTTTTGTGTTTCCATACAAATTGTATAATTTTTTGTTCTAATACTGTGAAAAATGCCATTGGTAATTTGATAGGGATTGCACTGAACCTGTAGATTGCTTTGGGTAGTATAGTCACTTTCACAATATTGATTTGTCCAATCCAGGAGCGTGGTATATCTCTCCATCTGTTTGTTTTCTCTTTGATTTCTTTCATCAGTGTTTTATAGTTTTCTGAGTACAGGACTTTTGCTTCCTTAGGTAGGTTTATACCTAGGTTTGTTGTATATGGCCTTTATTATGTTGAGGTAGGTTCCCTCTCTGCCCACTTTCTGGAGAGTTTTTATCATAAATGGGTGTTAAATTTCATCAAAAACTTTTTCTGCTTCTATTGAGATGATCAAATGGGTTTTATTCTTTAATTTAATATAATTCTTTAATTTAATTTAATTTAATTTAATATGATGTATTGCTTTGATTGATTTGTGTATATTGAATATTCCTTGCATCCTTGGAATAAATCCAAGTGGATCATGGTGTATGATGTTTTTAAAATGTTGTTGGATTCTGTTTGTTGGTATTTTGTGTAGGATTTTCACATCTATGTTCATCAGTGATATTGATCTGTTATTTTCTTTTTTGGTGATGTTTGTCTGGTTTTGGGATCAGGGTGATGGTGTCCTTGTTGAACGAGTTTGGGAGTGTTCCTCCCTCTGCAATATTTTGGAAGATATATGTATCCCTGTATGTGTCCCTAGGTCTTAAGTGGGTCTCTTGTAGACAGCATATATATTGGTCTTGTTTTTGTATCCATTCAGCCAGTCTGTGTCTTTTGTTTGGAACATTTAATCCAATTACATTCAAGGTGATTATTGATATGTATGTTCCTGTTACCATTTTCTTAATTGATTTGGGTTTGTTTTTGTGGGTCCTTTTCTTCTTTTGTGTTTCCTACCTAGAAAGGTTCTTTTAGCATTTGCTGTAAAGCTGGTTTGTTGGTGCTGAATTCTCTTAGCTTTTGCTTCTCTGTAAAGCTTTTGATTTCTCCATCAAATATGAATGAAATCCTTGCTTGGTAGAGTAATCTTGGTTGTAGATTTTACCCTTTCATCACTTTAAATAAATCCTGCCACTCCCTTCTGGCCTGCAGAGTTTCTGCTGAAAAATCAGCTGATAACCTTATGGGGATTCACTTATATATTATTTGTTGCTTTTTCTTTGCTGCTTTTAATATTTTTTCTTTGAATTTAACTTTTGTTAGTTTGATTAACATGTGTCTTGGTGTGTTTCTCCTAGGGTTTATCCTGTATGGGATTCTTTGTGCTTCCTAGACTTGGGTGGCTATTTCCTTTCCCATGTTAGGGAAGTTTTTGACTAATCTCTTCAAATACTTTCTCAGACCCTTTTTCTTTCTCTTTTTCTGGGACCCCTACAATTCAAATGTTGGTGTGTTTAATGTCCCAGAGGTCTCTGAGACTGTCTTCAATTCTTTTAATTCTTTTTTCTTTATTCTGCTCCTTGGCAGTGTTTCCAACATTCTATCTTCCAGTTCACTTATTCACTCTTCTGCCCCAGTTATTCTGCTATTTATTCCTTCTAGTGTATTTTTCATTTCATTTATTGTGCTGTTCATCATTGTTTGTTTGTTCTTTAGTTCTTCTAGGTTTTTGTTAAACATTTCTTATATTTTCTCGATCTGTCCCTCCATTCTATTTCCAAGATTTTGGATCATCTTTACTATCATTACTCTGCATTCTTTTTCAGGTAGGTTGCCTATTTCCTCTTCATTTATTTGGTCTTGTACATTTTTACTTTGTTCCTTCATCTATAATATTTTTTTGTCATCTCATGTTTTTGATGGGTGGGGCTGTGTTCCTATCTTACTGGTTGTTTGGCCTGAGGTGTCCAGCACTGGAGTTTGCAGACAGCTGGGTAGAGCCGAGTTTTAGTGCTGAGATGAGGAACTCCGGGAGACCTCACTCCGATGAATATTCCCTAGGGTCTGAGGTTCTCTGATTATCTAGTGGTTTGGACTTGGCCCTCCCACCATAGGAGCTCATGCCTGATCCTCAGCCTGGGAACTAAGATCCTGCAAGCTGTGTGGTGCAGCAAAAGAAAAAAAAAAGGAGCAGTACAATAAAGAATAAAACAAAATTAGAAAAATAAAAAAAAATTATTAGAAATATAAGAATATAAATGAAGCAATGACATAAAACACAACCACAACCTAAGAAAGAAAAAAAAGGGCCGAAAGGGCCTTGGCTGTGGGGGCGGAGCTTAGTTGAGGGTGGGGTTTATGGTGGGGGTGGGGCCTAGGCTCAGGACCCGTGCGGCATGGAAAAGGCTGCACAGCTGAGGGGGCCTCAGAGTGCGAAATTCAGAGGTAAGGCACTGGGTGGGGGTGCAGGGGTGGGGCTTAGGCTCAGGGCAGCTGGAGGCAGCCTCAGAGGGTGGAGGATTAGGCTAGGACCTCAGCAGGCTCTCCGGAGCCCAAGTGGGCAGGGGAAATGCTGGCTGTGTTCCCTTCAGATCCTCAGCTTTCCTGAGGGTCTCTACCCATCCCCATTGATCCCCTAATGTGGGTGGGTCCCTCTGGGAATGGGACCCCCTCCTCTCCTCCAGCTGCCCCTCAGGGGCGCCAGTCCCTTTCTGCCTCCACTTCTCCTTCCCCCACCCTCCCTCCACACCCTACTTAGTCACTTGGGTGTTCCTCCCATCCCCTTAGGCGTCTGTGGTCCCCCGCCAGTGCCTGGTAGGTGCCCTAGTTGTGAGGAGACGCGATCTCTGTGTCCTCCTAATCTGCTATCTTGACTGTGCCCCCTCTTTAGTATTGAGCACAGTCCTGGGCATATAATAGGTGCTCAGTAAATCTTTGCTAACTAACAATGTCAAGAGTTACTGAAATCAACTTTGCCAGGTCCTGTGCAGAATGCTTGAGGGAATAAATGATGCATTCAATTTTGTCCCTTATCATAAGAGACTTAGAGTTTAACATTCGTGAAAATCTGTGTCAAAATTTAATCTGAATTGCTTTGGCCTTGATCTCTATGAATTCTGAGGTATCTCAATAAAGTAATTCTAACATATTTACATACAGTTGAAGTAGTTCAGTCTAAAGAAGTGTAAACACCTCCTCTAACAAAAATCCATGCATGACTAACTTACAGAACAAAAGCATCATAGATGTAACCTAGGAGCTACTAGCTTTCTGAATAGAAGGGCTTCAATATGAAGTTGGCTGGTAGATGATGTTCACTTCAGCAAACACGAAATAAATGTGTATATATTAAAAATAAACTGAATCGGGATGTATTAGGCTTGATTTCTAGCTGATTGTCCAAGGAGTGAACTTTTTATTTTTATTTTATTTATTTATTTATTTCCGGTATATGGGCCTCTCACTGTTGTGGCCTCTCCCGTTGCGGAGCACAGGCTCTGGACGCGCAGGCTCAGTGGCCATGGCTCACGGGCCCAGCCGCTCCGCGGCTTGTGAGATCTCCCCGGACCGGGGCACGAACCCGTGTCCCCTGCATCGGCAGGCGGATTCTCAACCACTGCGCCACCAGGGAAGCCCAAACTTTTAAAATATTTAAATATATTTGTATTTAGGTCTAAACATTAAAGTTTTTTTTCTCCCCACATCTAGAAATCTTTGGCCAGGGACACACAACTTGGCAGAGTATGATTTAAACATAAATCCCATCCCTATACACTTTCAAAACCATTTTCAAATTCTGGGTGTCTTGGTAGCCTGATCTCATTTTTGATGGCCTGGAGAAAGACAACTCCTCATATCTTATTACTGCTTTAGTATAAAATAAGTACAGCATGCACTTATTAAAAATGAAAACCTTTACATTGACAAAGCTAACTATAAGTAAGAAAGGATACAGTAATTTCAGAATATAATGATACTATTTAATATTTAAAATATTTTAGAAGAAAAATTAAATAAGTCATCAATTTTATGATAATGCTACAACCCATAATTCAGTAAGAAATGAAACAATCTATGTTTGCTACTGAATGGCTTTTTCATATACTTATTCAATGATAATTTAAACTTTTATTACTAAAGATAAGACTGTATAGAAATATAGAAATGTCTTATGCAATATTTGACTAATATTTGACTGACTCTCACAAAGTAAATGATTCCTTGTTTTAACTCAGCTCTCACATTTATTGTGTATGGTAAAAACATTGTATTCGAAATGGGACTGTGCTATCTTCTGTATGTAGATACTTTTTGGCAAGTTCAAGAACTACATAAATTTTGTAAGCACTGCATGAAGGCACATGCAACTGTCTTATGTCTTTATGTTACTTAAAAAAAAAAAATCTGAAAAAGCAAAGATGTCACAACTTATCCTACTTTAATTGCTTTGGTCAGCTAAATAATCAGAGCAGAATTAGGAGAAAAAATACAGACAGCACAACAAGGAAATAGTGAATTCAAACCTCAGGTTTATGATGTCACAGGGCAGATATTAATGGTTGCTCTTTCTCTTAAGTTCCTTCCTTTCCTTCCATAGTTTCTGCATCTCATCATTTAACCAATATCTTACAAAGTATTAGCCTACATTTTGGGAGTTTCATTTCTGTGATATGTATGCATTTTACTGGCTATGTTTGTTATGTATGAAAATATCAGCTTTCCGACTGATGTCTCTAATTTTGTGTATTTTAGGGCATAAAATATTCTTTATGGATGAAACTTTGTCTGCTTAATCCATCTGCCAGCAAGTTCTTTTTTTCTGGCCAAATATTGCTCAGGGCCTTCAAGTGTTTCTTCATCTGTGAAATGAAAAGAGGTACTTCCAACCTAAAATGCCTTGATCTTCATGTCCCCTTGTAAGTTCAAAAATCTTTCTACAGACTATAGACTAAGCAGCAAAGAACACAGCACTCTGGATGCACACTTAGCCTTCTTTAACTCTCTGCAGTGAAGGCCTAATGATGAGCTGGGTTTTGCTGTTTTTCAGCATTTATAATTCTTCAAGGGTGTGCTATGTCAAGGGATTTGTCCTCAGGAAAAGCACTTTCTTAAATACTAGCTATCAATTTGCTTTTTATTGAAAAGTAACTTTAACCCTTCTAAATATCAACATCAAAGCTTAGAATTTGTAAGAATGGTAGATCACAGATGTTCACAGCTGAATTCTGTTCCCCTAAGCATATATACTAGAGTCCTATCCTCAGTACCTCAGAATGTGGCCTGTTCGGAAACAGGGTCTTTACAGATGTAATCAAGTTAAAATTAGGTCATTAGTGTGGGCCCTAATCCAATAGAATCGGTGATCTTTCAAAAAGGGGAAATTTGGACACAGACACAGACACACACAGAGGGAAGATGGTGTGAAGATGTCCATCTACAAGTCAGGAAATGCTTGAAGCTGCCAGAAGCTAGGAGAGAGGCCTAAGACAGATCCTTCTCTAAAGGCTTTAGAGAGAATGTGGCTCTACTGACACTTTACTATTGGATTTCTATTCTCGAGAACTGTAAGACAATCAATTTTTGTTTCTCTAAGCCACCAAGTTTGTGGTACTTTGTTATGGGAGCCCTAGGAAAGTAAAATTCCATGTTTCAAACACCTGGACTCAGTTTTGTAGTAGTAACTTGTGATAACTATATTGTAACAGTAGAATATTCTAGAAGTTTCTAGAAACAGAGGCTCTAGCACTAGAATAATTTCTTTGCATTATGAAATAGGGCCATTTTTGAAAAAAGTTTTTACATAATTATGAAATGAACCATGATATAAAAATATTTATAATGCAAATAGCAATTTTCCAGCTTATTTGTTTCATAACTGTGTTTTTATTTACAGGTGATAAAAGAGCTGAGAAAATGTTTGTCCTGTATCTTAACTGTGAATTGTTACTTTTGTCTCTTTCTATCCTAGGTGAAATCATCAAATAAAGATTTAAGGATACCTTCATTTTTGTCAAGGAGAAAAGAGTAAATATAGGTAATGAAAAAGAATGAAGCCTAAAAATAATATATTGCAATTTCAGGAATGTTCTTCCTATCTTTTATATGGTCTCTAGTATAACTCTTTAACACCAGAGGCATTTTCTAAAATATTGTAAGAGGGCTTCCCTGGTGGCGCAGTGGTTGAGAATCCGCCTGCCGATGCAGGAGACACGGGTTCGTGCCCTGGTCCGGGAAGATCCCACATGCCGCGGAGCAACTAAGCCCGTGAGCCATGGCCGCTAGGCCTGCGCGTCCGGAGCCTGTGCTCCGCAACGGGAGAGGCCACAACAGTGAGAGGCCCGCGTACCGCAAAAAAATAAAATAAAATATTGTAAGAATTCCTAAACTTCACAACGAAAATGACTACTACCCTAACTCTACACTACCACCATAATGATGTCCAGGTAAATTTAGTAACTATAATGTAATCTTCAGAGATTAAATTTAAAATGTAATCACATTGGTTTCTAATAAAGTGACAATAAGATAACTATTTGAGGAAGTACACCTTACCACAAACTTAAGAGTAATTTATTATAAAACAGACCAAAAAGCATTGGGGACTAATTAAATGCAAGGTTTATCACAGGATAAATCACCTGCTTCAAAGATAGTGTATTAACTTGTTGTATAACTTTATAATAACATTATTAAAATATTAACATTGTGTTAAACTTAAGAAATGCAAAGTTTTGAAACAATATTTAAAAAATAGAAGAAATTATAAAGACATAAATAAAATCATCAATACTCTACACCTCAATGATAAACTTAACTTAAAATTTCCTATCAAATACACATACAGATCAAACATATATATATGATTTAGTATAATTTAAAACTAGTGTATAACTATATACGCACATAATTTAACCCCATTACTATCATACTTTTACATTGTCACATATAACTTTTATCACTTTACATTATATTGAGGTAATTTCCATGGCATTTGTTAACTTAGTATTTATAGTTTAAATTCATTGTTTGTATATTTGAGGTCATAGTTGCCTTATGTTTTACTTAACCACCTTCCAATTGTTTGGGCATTTATTCTTTTTTTTTTTTTTTGCAGTACGCGGGCCTCTCACCGTTGTGGCCCCTCCCATTGCGGAGCACAGGCTCCGGACGCGCAGGCTCAGCAGCCATGGCTCACGGGCCAGCCGATCCGCGGCATGTGGGATCCTCCCGGACCGGGGCACGAACCCGTGTCCCCTGCATCGGCAGGTGGATTCTCAACCACTGCGCCACCAGGGAAGCCCCTGGGGATTTACTCTTAAAAACTCTGCAAGTCTCAGAGTAATTGACAGGGTGAGTGCTTGATAAATACTGTTGAGATATAAACATTATTTTAAACTTAAATATAGGTGCAGCACACTTTTTACCAAAGGACAGTAACAGAAGAATCATAGAACTCCTAATTTTATTAATTCTTGGCATAATTATTTTCCTGGAGGATTTTTTATATATTATAAGAAGAAGACTAAGATTACATTTTGTGTTTAATTCATACTTCATACCACACAGCTTTTAATGAAATAAATCTCTATGGAAACATAGCTATTTCATTCATTATAATTTTTCAGAGAAATTTAGCTAGGCTTATTTTCCCATAAGTTTTAAAAAATTTTTCCAGGGTGTGTTTAATTTTGGAGGTCAAATGGCAAAATGATACTGAACATTAAATTTATGATAGAAATTTTCTTGAATTTGAAATAGCTTATATATATAATTTTTCATTAGTCTTCTGAATAGTCTTGAAAGACAAATGGCAGATGTCATTATTTTCATATAACAGACAATGAAATTGTTAATCTAAGACTTTAAGAAGCAACTTGAGGCACACAGCAGCCTGGACTATATATGAGTAAAAAGGTCTCTAGATAAGATAAAGGGAATGAGTAGGAAAGTAGGGCAGGCAACGCAAAAAAACAAAACCAAAACCAAAACCAAAATAGAAAACAAACCCAAAGGTTATTCAAGGCAGAGTTAACTTGGAAGACTAAATAGTCAACATGGGTTATGTCAGATAAATTTTTATGCTGTCTAATTAACAGCCTTGTGGATGAAGGAGCGAATGTGTCTTCTGAAACAACATATGTTATTGTTGGCTTATTGTTGGCCTTATGAGGCTTTTGGAGAATATGCTCATTGATGTATGAATTCACCAGAATGGTCATCAAGAGAGACTTGGAATTTCTTTTTCTGTATGCAGACCTAATTTGTGGCTCACCTATAAGATATGGGATAAGATTTCTAAAATCTCAGTGTATTTAATTGCATAGACTTTGGTAGCTTGGCTTTTACTGACTACCAATGATTTTACCCCTCACATTCATTATTGGAAACAAACTTGGTCAGTTAAAAGGCAGATAAATATTAACACTAAATAAAAATCACTCCAAGAAAGAAATGAAGAAATGAAAGAAAAAATACAGGGTGGAAAATATCCTGATGAGGGTTGGAAGCTCTTCTGACTTAAGATCCTAACAAGCCCTTCAAAGGCTCCTTCTTGTAGAGAGGAAAATACAAAGCCACTTGTGAAGGTAGTTTTGCTACTTTTCTATAAATTCAAGTGGACCTGAATTTGTGGGATGCTCACCCTTCAAATAAATGTTTTCTAGTGACACGAAGCTTCAGAAAATGCTTCAACAGCAATAACTGGGATGGACGCTGTGTTGTAATAATTTGGATACACTTGACTAATGCAGTTATTTCAATGAGGTTGGCTCAGTGCCCAAAGCAGTGAGCAAACAAATATAGCTCGACAATTGTTTCATGCTTTCTAAGACCGCCAGAAAGATTTTTGCTCAGTCCGGGGGGGTCAGTGGTCAACTACTGCAGACACTGGTCATCGACGCTGCTACAGATATCTTTTAAAAATAGTCTTTGTTGAATTCACCATTGTGCTTTATGTAAAAATGCTGGTGAGGCGCGAGCGTTTTTAATCAAATTAGTATGCAACATAAGGCAGCTGTGTATTCAAATGGGTTTTTTTTAGCAATTTGGTTGTTTTCCTTATAATAACAGGAAAGAACATTTTGATTTTGAAGGTGACAGAAGCAATATTACCAGAATTAAACAATCTGAATTAGCTTTTTCATGAAATGTAATATGTTTTATGCTTTTAGATGGGACGCTCCGGTGCTTTCAGATGAGCCTTCCACTGTCACAGTCAATGGCCAGGAACAGAATAAGCTCTGGAGGTAGGATTATCCTCAAATTTAATTTTTTTTTTTTTTTTTTTAGAAGAAGCTAATGGCAAATGTTTCTAGTAAACTTTAGGTTCATCTATGTTATAACTAGAGAACCAAGACAGGATATTAAAAGAACAGATAAGTATAAAATTAGTAAACAAAGTTTGACATTTTGCTTAGTCTGTGAATTTAATGCTGAAAATGAATATAATCCCTAAAATCATAAACAGTATGCATGTCAGACAAAAGCTGCAAAATTTCATTTCTTTGTCAACTTAGGTAAATTCAGAACTCTAGTACATAAGACAAGTAACAAAATTACAAATTTAAGTTACAGGATAATGATTTTTACTGCAGAAAGTTTGCACCCAAAGCAAGGAGTCCCTTTTTTATTATGCCTACACCTTATATGGATTGGTATTCAAAAGAGAAGTATTCAGAGTCAAACTACATTGTTATACAGATGGGAAATTCCTATTCCTATTGATCAAGAGGAGACAAAAGCTGAGAGGAGGATAAAAACACACATGTAGTGTTTAAGAAATATTTGGAACTCTTGAGATGAATAGCTCTCATAAAACCTTTTCTTACTATCCAAAATTAGCCTGTGTGTTTTTGAAAATGACAAGGAAGTTTTTGTGCTAGCCCCTCATAAACTAGTTTTTTCATCCATCTTTAGGATGCAGGATCTTTTTTCTTAGCAACCTTAACTGCCTATTATTAACACGTATTTGGGTAGCAAGATGTACCACTTAATTTTGAAATTCCTGATAGTGCTAAGTCATTTCTTTTCTTCATTTTTATGAATTGGCTGTTGAAAAGTCCTTTCCTAGGAGATGCATATATCATATATAGGAACTTTACAGCCTCAGGCTGGACAAATAGTGATTAATGTCAATGATTGCAACATAGCCCAGGAGCCATGTGATCTAGCTTCAAAAGGAATAATGTCTGCCTAATAGAATAATAAGTGCATGCACTGGGGACCAAATAGATGCTCTACAAATATTAGCAAGAGCAATGTGACTAAAGCAGGCTGCTAGTGTTCTGGATGAAAGGATTTTAAAGCCATCTGGTGTCTGGACATCAGCCTGAAAATCACAGGCTTCGATCCATAAGATAATCCATTCACACACTCCACATACTGAGATGGCTTTCCCCACAGATTTGTTCCATTATCCCAAATTAGTCCCTGTAACCTGTGGAAAGGTCTAATGTCACCTAGATAATAGAAAAGAAACACTTTTTGTTTCATTTATGGGGCACATTTATTACGCTGATTCAAATGAGGGCTCCATTCTCTGAGAATGGAACAGACTGAAATGATAGACTAATATAGGTAACATTTTGTGATTAAAACCGTACTTTCTTTTTTATGAAAAACCCCAAACAAATTAAGAATATACTCAGTCTATGCCTTGTAAGAAAGGTAAATAACTCCAAAATGATAAAAATAAACATTCCGGGATAAAAGTAACATTTGAGGGGGATTTCAATTCAATCAACATTTAATGAGAATATCTAAGATGTAAGTAAGTACAAAAAATAGGTTATAGGATCTCTGCCTTCAGAGATTAAAGAGTCAAAAAGACAGAAAAAACACACAAGTGAAACAATCTGTGTATACAGTCAAAGCAATGCCAAAAATAGTAAAATAATGCTTACTGTTCTAAAAAGTATTTGTACTTCAAATTATGTAATAATTTAAAATATAATTTAGTTTTTTAACTTATTTGGATAACATTTTATAACAAACTTTAGTTTTCGGGTTTTAAAAATAAATAAATTTATTTATTTATTTTTGGCTGCGTTGGGTCATTGTTGCTGCACGTGGGCTTTCTCTAGTTGCAGTGAGCGGGGGCTACTCTTGGTTGCGGTGCGCAGGGTTCTCATTGTGGTGGCTTCTCTTGTCGAGGAGCATGGGCTCTAGGTGTGCAGGCTTCAGTAGTTGTGGCACATGGGCTCAGCAGTTGTGGCTCAAGGGCTCTAGAGCACAGGCTCAGTAGTTGTGGCGCACGGGCTTAGTTGCTCCGTGGCAAGTGGGATCTTCCCGGACCAGGGCTCAAACCTGTGTCCCCTGCGTTGGCAGGCTGATTCTTAACCACTGCTCCTCCAGGGAAGTCCCAACAACCTTTAGTTTTAAAATTGTATTCATTTCTTTAGGAAAATACTTTGTCCACTGGTTTATAAAATAACTAATACATGAAATCTTTGAGCTGTCTCCATGAAAATATGATTTTAAATTAAAATACTGATTTTAATATGATATTGATGTTCTACAACTTAAAATATCTTACCAGAATGTCTCCTTTAAAGCCAGATCATCAGAGCAAGGCATCTGATGCTTTTTCTCGACCTTGATGTGTAACTATTCACATTCTCTATCCTAGCGAAAATACAGTCCTTTCTATGGTTATTACTTATTTCTGCCCTTTGCATTTAGATGAGTCATCCTGAGCTGAATCCACTTTGCACTGAATATTCCCATGACCTATGTCTTCAAATCAAATAAATATGACAAATCACTGAATATTTTTCATGTGAAAAAAACCCCAATCTTATTTTTCATTTCCTATTCCTTGTGATTGTTCTCTACTGCTTACTGTGGAAAGGTTCTGCCTAACACAGTGAGGTTATAGTGCAATGAGGGAAGGACACAGACTTCTAATCATCTTGAATTCCTCCTACCAGCAATTTATGAGCACCTACTATGGAGACAGGTTTACCACAAGAACTCAAGAATGCTTGTTAAATAAAGAGAAAAAGGAAATTGCCTCCTTGGGTACATATGGCCATGCTACTCACTACCTGTGATTGAAATGTGAATACTACCACTATTTGGCTTGTGCCTTTATCTCGGTGGAGGGAGAAGGGATGAGATGGGGTCAGTTCACTTACAATCATCAAGCAAAGATCTATAGAACACCACCTGTGTCCCAGGAAAGAGGCTGAGTTAAAAGTCATTCCTGTTCTCAGGAATTTATAATCCAAAATGCATGCAGGGACTTTCTTAGCTTTTAAGAATTACTACAAGCTATCCTTTGATTCTGCTTCCCCCTGACCCAATAAAGTTTTAATCAGTTTGTCACTGAGATGGTCCTCAAATGTGGTTTCAAACTTATGAATTGGGGTTGGCAAATTATCTAGAAAGTTACCAACTGGCATTGGTAAAAGAAGATATCGTAAAATGGGTAGAGGCATTAAATTGTCCTTGTTAAAAATGATATTCACAATCCCTCTCTGAAGAAAAACAGAAGCCTGGAAAGTGGGGCAAAGTTGGAAATAATCAGAATAGATTGTGGGAGAAGTAATAAATTAGCTAAAAGTGAGAAGATTAGGGAATCTTGGGAGTTGTTCCTCAGAGGAGACTGGCAGAGATCCAGAAACTCCCAATGTTTAAAAGTTGGAAAATCTAATTTCATGCTAATTTGGGGAAGGAAACAAAAGAGAGTCAGGCATAAGAGGCTGTAAACTCAGTAGTCAAGAGAAGTACATTACTGACGAAGGATAGACTCTAGTATAAAGTAAAAAGCAAATATACTCAATCATGTATTATGAATAATTTTCCAATTTGTAGAACATTATGTGCAGGATGAGTCCAGTTTGTTAAAAGAGAGACTGTAAGTATATATACCATGAAGCTAAAAATATTTTCATGTTGGGATTGTAGGTGTTTAGAAAGATTGTTTTTCATTTTTAAATTTCACTATTTTTCATATTTTGTGTAATAAATGTATATTAACAGTACAGACAGAAAAAGAAAAATGTAAACTTTATAGTAAATAAATAAACAAACAAACAAATAAATAAGCAAGTAGGCTAAAAGACATTTCTCATTCAGCCAGGTAGTAAAAGTAAGGATGCAAGGACATTCAAATGACCAACCTGGGAGGACTATGAGATGACTCAGTAAGATTGAAAGGATCAATTGAACGTAGCTGGATGTTATTTTAATAAGGCACACAACAGCATGGGCCTTAGAGGCAAAGTTATTTTATTTATTTGATTCTCAGTTTACACCTACATAAAATGGGGCTAATTACACTTGCTTCTAAGGGTTGTTACAAATACTAAATGGAAACTGTTTATGAAGCACCTAGAACAATAAGGCCATATAAAGTGCAGCCATGTTGAATCTGGAAAAACCCTCATGAATCATCCAGTCCAGGGTTTTACAAATTGTGGGTTGTAACTCATTTAAAGTTATATCAGTTTAGAGGGACCTAACTAGCATTTAAAAATGAAATCGTAAAGAACAGGGAGAATAGAAAATGGTATGCTGTACCTGAACACCAAAAATTGTATTATAAACAATTTTTGTCAATTTCCACTCCTAGATATATATCCCTCAGAAATGAAAACATATGTCTACACAAAACCACGAATGTTGATAAAAGCATTATTCAGAAGAGCTGAAGAGTGGAAACAGCCCAAATGTCCATCAACTGATGGTTGGATAAACAAAATGTGATCTATCTGTACAATGAAATATAATTCAGCAATAGAAAGGAATGAAGTAGAGAAATATGATTCGGATGATCCTTGAAAACATTATGCTAAGTCAAATAAGCTAGTTGCAAAAGATTATATATTATATGGTTCCATTTAAATGAGATGTCCAGAATAGGGAAATCCACAGAGACAGAAAGCAGATTGGAGGTTGCCAGGGGCTGGACTGCAGGGATGGGGAATACTGCCAATGAGTACAAGGTTTTTTTGGTGGGTGATAAAAATGATTTTAAATTAGATAGTAGTAATTGTTACACAACTCTGTGAATACACAAAAACCCACTGAGTATACTTCAAAAGGATAAATTTTAGGATATGTGAATCATACCTTTATAAAGCTATTATTAAAAACAAAAGAATTATTTTGTGAGACTTTGTTTCAGTCAGGTCTATATATGTCCTGTGCATCCTGTTATTTTATAAAAGAAGAACTTTTTTTTCCCCCAGAAAATTGCGTTATTTAGCTATAGACTTGGTCTAACCAAAAAAAACATTTTTCTTTTATAAAACTGGAAAAATTAAAAAACTGAACAAAATATGTTCTAGCTACCATTTTTTGAAAGGTAAAGGAAAGCAATTACCAACTTACAACTTCTTCACCAACAGGTGATTGTTCTCATTCCTGGTTACTATCTTTTTGTTTTACATTTTTTTTTCCAAGAGAAAATACTAGACTTTTGAATATTACCTGATAATTTAGGGATTTTTGTTGTTGTTTGTTAGTTTTAGAACAGTAACTGGTTAACATTGTTCAGTGTGCCTGAGTTCCTAGATACTATTATTTGAAAGGGGGAACTACTGAGATCATGCCCAAATCTTAGCACAGGCTTCAAAAAAGATATGGGAAGACAAAGAAAATATTAATCAGGATATTGTGTGACACCAAAAAAGAAAGTTGACTTTTTAGTATCATTGTACAATTTGGATAGTAAAAACCTATTAAATATCTATTATGGAGATAAGAAAAAGAAGAAGGAAAAGAGGGAGGGAGGAAAGGAAGGAGGAAGGGGGACTGGCTGGGAGGCGAAGTGGAAGAGGGTGGAGAGGAAAGAGAAAGGGAAAGATTAGGAAGAAAGTGAACACATGAAAACTGTAAGCACTAAGAATTTGAATGTTTATTGAGGAAGGAAATAAGGATTAAACAATCCTTAAACAAGGATTTGGTATATATTCAATGAAAAGGATATACAGATAAAATATATATTCATAGTCCAGAGTGATCCTGAGCTTGGCACAGTTATTTGTATAATGGGTATAATAATTCCTATAACACACAATTGGAGATTAACTGTGATAACACATGTACAACACTTAAAAAGACTTGATACATAAGTGTTAAAATTTTTATCATAAATATGATACTTATAAATTCTGATAAAAATAATACAAAGGCAGAATCAAATAATTTCAATTCCAGACTCCAAGATTTATCCTCTACCTTCAGTATTTTACTTGTATTGTAATTTGGTATTGACAGCTGATTACTCTGCATCATCAACTTCTCAAAGTCAACACATGCAGACAGGAATACATTCTTTTCTACCTGAAACCTACTCCTCAACTATATGAGCCATCCCAGTAATTTGCCCCGGGATTTACACAATCACCCAAACCAAAGATATTTGTGTGCTTCTGGTGACTGGCACAATGCCTTAAATACAGAAGGAAGTCATACGAATTTGCTTAATGAATGTCAGGCTCATTTTACTCTTTTACTTCTCACCCTCAGTCTTTCTGTTGTTACCTCCTAAAAATTTTCCCAGTTTGTATCGTTCACTTTCCTCACGTTGCCATTGTGTCAGTATAGTCTGTCACTACCTTTTACCTGGAATATTTTACGACTTCCTAAGTCGACTTTCCTGCCTCCAGTTCAAATCTTGCAGGTCTATCTACATATTATTTCAAGGGTGATTTTTCTAAAACATATATTTGGTCATGCCATGCCCAGGCCAGGCTTAAAATGTTTCAATGGCTTTCCACTGCCTGAGGGATAAGTTCCAAAGCTATCAGACCCAGCTTATAAGATTCTTCCTGATTTGCCTCATTTAACTCTCCAGGTTTTTGATCCACCTTTCCCCATTGTCTAGCTCTCTAGGATGCCATCTGCACCCCTTCTACCTAATAATTATTTGAAGCTCCCTGTTGATTCAATGTCCCCCATATTTTGGTCTAAGCCTATGCATACCTTTCTCTGAAGTATGTGCTCTTCTACCATGTTCACCCACTACGGGTCTTTACTTCTCTGGGAAGTCTGGGATGAGTGCTAAGGAGTCTCAAGTTTCTTTTAGTTTCTTAAACAACTTTGTAAATTATTTATCAACGTAAGTCTTTACAGCATCACTCAAAAGGAGCCAACTAATGTGAGTTTCTGATTGATAAATGACATTTTATGGAGATTTATTTTACTGTATCAAATAAGTTTAGCCATTATTGAATTTCCATTTAATACTATATTAAAAATACTCACCACAGAGATTTTATAACCTCTTTTGAGGAAACTCCATTGCTAATGGTGCTAGGCAATTTCCTCCAAGATACAGGCATTGTCTTGTCTTTGAATTTCACTGCCAGCAGAGTTTGAGTTTCCTCAAACATGATTTTAGAATAAAGGAATAAGCAATTGTATGTCCTCTACCTACTCCACAAAAGGTTTGCAATTTTTTTCTTTTTTGTTTTTTTTCCTTTTAGTTTTCTGAAGCAGCACATTCTTGCTGAGCTTTGAAATCTGGGCTCAGCCATAACTTTCCCACCATTGGCGGAGACACTGAAACTGATGCTTAAGGAAAAACAGTTATGTTGAAGTGGACTCCAAACTTTCTCACTGTACAAACCTTGTTAATTTGAAGTCTCTTTGAGAAAATAGGTGGTGGATGCACATGTATGGGGAGTTTTATAAAAGTAGAATATTTCTCTCAGTATGGGTTTACTCTGATTTTTACATGAACTGGAAAAATGCAGAAAATTTAATGGCAATGCCACCAAAAACAAAGCAAAAATCAACAAGTAACAAAAAGCAACATTTATTAAACCCATAACCAAGTGATATAAAAAAAATGGCCTATTCTATTACATATCCACATTTTTGCATATTTTTTATTTTTATGCCAAAGAAAAACCTTATACTTTGCTTACATTTAGTAAATTATATGTCCT
Source organism: Kogia breviceps (assembly GCF_026419965.1). Taxonomy (NCBI): domain Eukaryota; kingdom Metazoa; phylum Chordata; class Mammalia; order Artiodactyla; family Physeteridae; genus Kogia; species Kogia breviceps. Next base: position 42,903,202 of record NC_081324.1, on the reverse strand, counting down.
AAAATGTAGAACAGTTACATGTTTATTTAACATGTTTTCCAGTCTGTTAAAACATGGAAATATTTCAGCTATGTTATCAGGCTTACTTCAATTTGAATGACATGGTTACCTTTTTAATCTACATTTTTATAATTAAGTTTTATGACATTACTTCTAATATCTTACCCATTTCCTTTTTAACCTCAAACTAGATAGATTCTGGAATTGTAATTTTTTCATTGCTAAAACATGGACATTAAAAAAATATGTAAGTGGATTACTTGTTTAACTCATTATCTTAAAATAATATTCTCCCCTCAATGAAATGCAAATAGAAATAGTAAATAGTAAATGAAAGTAAATACACTGCCAAATTTTTTTTCTGAATAATATATAATCTACAAATTTTACTTTAAATTTACCAATAGTTCTAAATACTCTGCTTGATCACTTATTTTGATATTGGACAGAAAGGAGAGTATCTGAGAATCTATTTCTGGTATTTTCTTAAATAATTTCAGAAAGCTTCATGATAGCATATACTCTCTATTTAACCATTCATTCTCCTTCTATAGAGAAACCCTCTGAATGGAAAATTTTAAATACCAAACCTTGGTATGGATTACACTAGAGATGAGGCAAGTGGAGATTAGAATGAGAAAACGGAGCTCAGCCAGATCTTCACAAATTGGTGTTATTTTTGTTTAAAGTAAATTCCTAGATAATACAAATAGCTGTTCAAATGCATAACCAGATAAAAGTGATATTTTAGATAATCTATAAATAGTAGATCATCGATACTGCTGATGTGTTTCTTTACAGATATTCAAGATTTGCCAAGGTTGACATCTACAGGTGACTATACAAGAATATTATGCCTTGGTTTAGTGGAAATTTCTGATTCAAATCACATATCAGTGGGGGATTTTACCCAGATCTCTGGAAAAGTAATTCAGAGACATTATCACTTTGGAAACATTTTTAATGTTTGTTCTATGAAATAGTTGAGGAAATGACTGTAGATGTAATTCTTGAATCATATGATAATGACAATGAAATAAATTCAAAGGTAAAGGAAGTTTAAAAAGAAGTCTACTAGCCAGTCCCTTATGTGTGGAGACCATGCATATCTTCCATCTGTCTTATCCCTCCATCTAGCACAGCAGATGCTCTCAAATGAAGTAAAGAAGATTAAGACAAAGGCCTTTAGGAATGTACATATTAGCTAGGTTAGGATACTGGTAAGAAACCAGGTAAGAAATGTAATCTGGCTATATACTGGAAGGGCAATGAAAACAGCAATAGACAAAATTGGTTAAACTCAGAAATCTATATGGCATTAAAGACAAAGGGAAAGTGCTTCAAATTTAAATTAATTCTGATTAATAAAGACAAATGCTAAAGAAAATATGGCACAGATTCTTAGAGACATATTACAAAGATGGAACAGGAGTTATTATCAACAAAGAACCATAAATATGGAAATAAATTCAAATCAATTAGGGACGAGCATTAGAAAATAAACTGCTATACTGAAAGATGGAGAAGGAAAATAGTATGTGCTCCATCAGTATTTGTTTAATTATAGTGAATTATTGAATGAAGAGGTTTATACAGTGAGCAGCAAACAGGCTGGCATTAAATGACTTGTTCACCACTGCCTTTTAGGAGAAAGTATTTAGTTGTAAACTGTTGATCAGAGTGAAATAGCCATGATGAAAGGATGGACACCTGAGGAGAATAAGTTAGCCATGTAGACATTTAACAGAAAAGCAAAAAGAGCTGTCTATAAAAAATCACAAGAATAGGAAAATCAGCTGTCTGTATGAAAATCAGGATAACAGAAATCTTTGCAATATTTTAAGGGCTTTTAAAATTTTTAATTAAAATAATTTGGAAAAGACAAAATATTTATGTATTATTAAAGAGGTAAAAGACTGGAACTTGGTTATCAGGTTACCTGGGAAGACACCAGAAGAAGTAATCAATCAAATTAATCCAACCTGGAAAAGGATGGGTTCCATGAAACACCAACATGGTTTTCTGAATAGCAAATCATGCCAGACCCATTTAATCTTGCTCTGTGATGGCATTACAGGCCGCAGAGACAAGGAAAAATGATAGTGACAATCCATTTTATTTTCTGGGGGTCTTGGGATCTGCTCTTTGTCACATTTGCATTGACAAACTTGAGAAAATATGACTTTAACCACATTATTTTTAGGTGGGTGGATGCACAACATGCTTCAATGTTCAATTAAAGGATAATTGAAATTTCAATTACGAGTTGCACTAATATTTTGATGCAGCTCCCAGGAACTGGTCCTGGGGACCATTTTGTCAACTGCTATTAGATGACCTGAATTAAGTAATTTAGAGTGTTCTTACCAATCTCTAGATAATTATAAATTTACTTAATCAGTATAAATAGGAGATAAAAATTGAAAGGATGGAATAATATAACACACAAAACAGATACCTTGAAGAAATCTGTCTTATTAGAATATTAATCAACAGTGTGGTGCTACTACAAAAATTACCAGCACTCCACAGGAAAGTCTTAAAAGGAGTAAGACATGCAAGGACTTAAAAAAAAATCCTTTTGCCTTTTTTTTGTCTTAGGTAGTCACCATCAAGATACTTGTTTCCAGTTTTAGTCACTGATACCATACTTTTTAATGAATTCAAAGATAAAGTTTGATCATTTTTGTGTTTTTCAAACATTCTGCCTTGTATATTTATTACTTTTGTAATTAGAGGATTCAAGCTACATTTAAAAACACGGTTAAAAGCAAGCAAACACAAATAATACAGAGAAAATATGAGGACAGCTCCCTCGAAAGAGTGTCAGACAGTAAAGTAAATTGAAGGTGGTGCCCATAAGGCAATCACAAAATGAGGAGACTAGCCCATAGTCAACAAATATTTAGGTGGATATACTATTTGGAAACCCTTATGCTAGGCTATCACATACATCTTCATGCATAATCTCCACAGTAACCTCTATGCAGTGAAAAAGGAAAGAGAATTGGAGGAAATAGACTGGCTGGGTGACTTTCCCAAGCTTTTATCAGAGACAGGATCACACTCAAGTTTGTCTTGACTTCAGGTGTATCTAACTGAAAGAAGATTAAAATGTTTCCTTATTTCTTAAGTGTATGTGTGACATCACCACAGAAAAATAAAATGATTTTAAATTTATAAATATATATTTTAAGGGATGCAGTAGGGTTCTTCCTATTCTTTCTTTCAACATTGGTTCCAACTGTCATGTAGGATACACCTTATCCTTGTATAAAGATAGAATAATTCTTATAAAAGATGTAATTACTTCAGACTATAAAGATTACAAACCCTCCGACAATAACTGAATCCATATTCTCTAATGAGAATTATACTTATTTTAAATAAGCAAAGCAAATGAACTATAGTAAAAAGAATTTACAGTGGGAGCTGGGGATATTTGGGATTTTAGCTGGTCTGGATTTTTCTAGATTTTCTCTGGCTGTCCTACATTTTTCAAACTCCAATGATATTTACTTTGGAATGCCCACTTCTTGTTTCAAGGCCCTTATTAATTTTTATCTTTTATTTTATAGCATAAACTTGCTTTACATTTTTATGTCATGAAATAATAAATGCTCATTATAAAAACAAAATAAACAAATAAAGAAATTAGGAAGAGAGTGAAACTCTTCCACAGCCTCGGTACTGCTAACTTTTGGAAGATAGCTTTCTAGATAGACCATTAGAAATAAAATTGTAGTAAAATCTAATACATATGGGAATACAAAGCAGGAATCATACAGTACATGTTGAATTATAGCTTGGTTTTTTAATTAAATATGTACCATGGCTATTTACTCCTTTTAAAGACTGTATAATACTCCATTGTATACCATTTCTATTATATACTTAGACAATTCTATATGGCCATGCATTGAATATGCTGACATTTTTCCGTTTTAGAAACAGTGCTATAATCAACATCATTATACGTATCTTTGCAGACTTTTGCAGATTATTTCTTATAAAGCCCCAGAAGTAGAAATGCTGTCTCAGTGGGTATGCATAAATATCTTGTTAGACAACCCACTGGGAACGATCATCCAGTAACTGAAAAAATATTTGCCAGGCACTTTTCTAGGTGCTAGAGTTATGGCCATGAATAAGATAATACGTTTCTCACCTTTATTGAGATTACATTCAGTTGGCAGAAACAGACCATGAACAAATGAATATAAAATAAAATAGTAGCGTGTTAAGTGTTATGAAGAAAGTAAAATAAGGTGACAGGAGAGTAGGCAGGTGAGGGACCACTTTTGGGGGCGCTGCGAGAGCTGCTTTCAGAGGGGACTTTTAATGTGATAGCTAAATGGTAAGAAGGAGACAAGTATAGGAAATGTGGGGAGAAATGTACATCTGGAAGGATCTGAAATTTCAAGGACCATATATTGAGAATGAATCCGGGGGTCAAGGATCAAAAAATAGCCTGTGGCTAGAGCAGAGTGGTGTGAGTGAGAGAGCGTTGGGAGGGAGGGAGAGAGTACGTTATGCAGCCTGGGAGGCCAGGGCAAGAAGTTGGATTTGACTCTGAATATGGTGGTAAGTCACTGGATGATTTTAAGTTTTAATTTAATTATGGTACACTTACATTAAAGCATATACACCATAAGTACATAGCTCAAAGAATTATTCACAAGTTGAACCACCTCTCAGATCATGAAAGAAAACATTACCAGCATCCCCCAAACCCCCTTTATGTCCTTTTCCTGCCCCTACTTACCACCAGGATAACTACTCTCCTGGCTTCTAACAGCAAGCTTAATTTGGTCTGCTTATATAGACAAAACAGAGCAAAACAAAACAAAAACAAAAAACCATACAGTTTGTGGTCTCTGGCTTCTTTTGCTCAAAATTATGTTTGTGCACTTCATCCATATTTAGGCATCCACCTAAAGTGAGGATGTCAATAAAAAAGTGAATGGATCCTACCGCTGAGCACTGGAGTACCCCAATATTTGGAGGCTAAGCAAAGTAAGAGTTGCTAATCCAAGTGATACAGAGTGTCCAGTGAGCTGGGAGGAAAATGAGGAGACCATGGTGTCCTGACCACAGCAAAAGATGCTTCAAGAAGGCAAATGACTAAAAGTGACTGAATATTGGTGAGCGATTGAGTAAGATGAGGTCAGATATATACTGTTGGATTTGACATCATGGAAGTCATTGAGGTGATACTTCAAAGGCAAAGAGAATGTAAAGACTGTAAATGCAGATAATTTATTCCAAAAGTTTTATTAAAAAATGAAGGGCTCTATGGAATGTGGAATCAAAAGAGGGTTTCTGAGATGGTAAATACTAGATCATGTTTGTACGATGATGGGAATAATCCAGTGAAGAGGAAAAATCTGAGGATACAGAGGATGGAAAATTATATGAATCAAGGCTGTGAGAAGGTGAAAGGGGATAGAATTCAGAACACAGGTGAAGGGCTTTATCTGTGTTAGGAGCTGAAGTGCTACCATTTTAATAGGAAGAATGACTGTAACTATGGAGTAGATGCAGGTAAGATGGTGAATTTGGTTATGGACAAACATTCTCATCTTTCATGAATGTCTCTTTTCCCACACTCTCCCCTACCATCATTGTGTATAATCAGTCTCACTGATGTTCTGTTAAAGAAGAGTTGAAAACATGTACGTCATTTTAATTTGTATGTATGCAATTTTTAGAGAGGTAGAAACATTTTTCCTATGTTTATTGGCCATCTGGATTTTTAAAACTTGCTGTATTTGTTGTTTGTTTGCTCATTCAAAAATACCTTTGTTTCCACCATATAAACAATTATTTGCCCAGATTCAGCATTCTTGAGTGTCTTAATTTGTTCTATAAATTTATGTAGATATTTTTCTGTCTTCTGTCATAAAACACTGAGGATATTAAGTCTGAAGTTAGTGTGATATTATTTTCCTTTGTAGGCACTACATTTCTTTTAAATGGATCCATTCTGGAATTATTTCTGTATCCTTGAAACTGAAAACTGGGTGAGGCATCACTAGAGACAAGTCCAAGAGCAGCTGGCTCTTTATTTGGGGCAGCCCAGGCCTTTCTCTCACACAGGCATTCGGGACTGCTACTGGTGCACAATCGCTACAGCGACTTCAGATGGACTGTCCACAGGTGCCCAGGATGGGTACCTTCAGTCCTCGAATCCCCACGTAAGAAAGATCCCATCCAAGTTAGTGAATATTGCTCTTAAGAAGCTGGATCTTCAAGTCTGAGAGGGGATTCACTGTGGTAGCCCTTACCTCAGCCCACACACTTCCAATATTGCAGGATATTTGGGGGTTTAGGGAGGAGGGTTACCACAATTTCTCCCTTTCTGTGTTGTCACATTCCAATGCTCTTTTAGGTAGGGATGGGAGTTTCTATTTATCAGCCCTCAGTAACTTTCTTATTTTTTCCCCAAATCTCTGTTGTGTTTGGCAGAAATTCTATTTGTACGATATATTTGTTATCAGTCTGTCTTTTCAGAATTATTATAATAATTTTTATGATATTATTTCCTGGCACTTTAGTGTGTGTGTGTGTGTGTGTGTGTGTGTGTGTGTGTGTGTGTGCGCGCGCGCGTGTGTCTAACTCTAGTCATGCTACCATGTTTCCCAAGCTTGGTGCTCTATCATCAAATTTCCACAGAAGGCTTTGCTTCCCTCTGTATTCTTTGCAAATACTAGCAGCTGCTTGGAGCTGCTATCTCTCTCTTTCTCTTGTTTAACATTTGTATCCTATGTCTTCATCTTAATTTCTGTTGCAGTTCCTATGGGATTAGGATCATCCATTTTGGTAAATACATGTTCTCCAGTCTGAGGCAATGGGAAGGGCATTTTAAAGTTTCTTAAGTGAGAAAGGAACTTTTTTGCTTGGATCTCTGACCATTGTTCAGAAACATAAGTGAACTGCCACTTCCTGTGTAAAAGCATAAAATCTCTCCATCAAAAAGTATTTCATTACTAGGCACTGCTTAGTCATATTCTTGTCCAGTACAATGGTGTTACAAAGTATTTATAATTGAAATACTTTTGCATTTGAAGAGAGGCAATGATATATGGTATATGAATAATAGGCTGAGCAGGGTAGAGAAAAAACCTATAAGAGAAGCTGTGGAGTAGCAGAAACTCTGTGGGCTTGAGTCCAATTGGCCTAGCTTTGAATTCTAGCACTGCTTCCCACTTAAAAGCAGTGTGGCCTTAAGTTACAAGAAAGCACATGTTATGGGTTTTATTGTATCCCCTCCCCCAAATCCATAAGTTGAAATCTGAACCCCCAGGATCTCAGAATGTGACTGTAATTGGAAATAAGCTCTTTACAGAGATAATTAAGTTAAAATGAGGTCATAAGGGTGGCTCCTAATTCAATGTTACTGGTGTCATTATCAGAAGAAGAAATTTAGACAGACATGTAAGAGGAAAGACAGTGTAAATACAAAGGGAGAAGACAGTCATCTACAAGCCAGGGACAGAGCCCTGGAAGAGATCCTTTCTTCACAGCCCTCAGGGAACCAACCCTGCTGACACCATGGTCTTGGACTTCTAGCCTCCAGAACTGAGAAAATATATTTCTGTTGTTTCTGCTACCCAGTCTGTGGTACTTTGTTACAGCAGACTTTAGTTTCCTGAGGAAAAATGAGAATATGTCCAGTTGTTTCATAGAGTTTTTATAAATTAAATAATAAGAATAGAATACTAATGATAATGTTATCTGTAACTGACTATTTATGATAGGGTAGGTGCAGCATTCAATGCTTCACACAGGTTGTAAATGCGTAGCTTGGTGACTGCCACATTGGAGGTGTGTAACAGACACTATGTTTATTTTCTCTTATTTAATACAATAAAGAGATACTGAAGTGAAAATATATTGCAATGAAGAAGGAAAGATGCAAAAGGAAGAAATAAAAGAGAGGTATCTCATAAAAAGAAGAAGAAACTACCACATTGTAGGGAGAAGAGAAACATATCAAAGGTTCCCTACACCAAAGAGTAACAGACTCATCAGTGGCAAGGGACCAATCAGTAACTAGTTCTCACGGTGAACACAGGAGAACACGTTTTCTTGTAGAGTACTTTTTAGGTATATTTAGTTAGAACTGTCACAATGTGTCTAAGCTTTTATTTCCATGTGATCCTATAGTTTACGTAGTATTGTGTTGTAATGGTTTTAACAATATTAATAGTAAGAATGGAGAAAGGTTATTATGAAGTCATACAGAGTATTGTATTGACTTTTTAAAATTTCCTTTTTAGCTTTTTGAGTTACTGACACGTTATTGCCGCAAAACATATGTAGGGTCAATTCATGCTGAATAGTTATTAGAAACCATGATAACAAAAGTCATTACACTGCAGTTCAGTTTTGACAGTAAAATTTCTGCAACATTATCACAAATCCTCATGCATTAGTGCAATGATCCTTACTATAGTTTCATATTAGAATCAAACGATTGCTGTAGCATGCTTGATACAAAAAGTCAAGCAAGCCAAATTCTTTTCTGCTTTTACAGATAACATTTTTGCTCTTTTTCTATGTACATCATGCAGATAGTAGCTTTGTTTTATATACTTTTCTCAATAACCTATGAGTACATTGCATATACATTTCTTTAAAATGAGGATTTTTCCTTGAAAGACAACACAGTTCTGATTACCAGCACCAAAGGAAATAATTTGAGAATGATTTTATATCTGACACAACTTCAAAAATTCTAAAGCTATATATTTACCATGGTATTATCTTTCCTTTTCTCAGATAATGTGTTAGGTGTGGTTATAGTTTTTTTTTAATCAGTGATTTACTATGATGGAATAGTACAAAATTTAAAAGGGGACATCTGTCATATTCAGGATAACTTGTATAGAAAAGCTGTGAGGGTTACCCTTCAGTTGACAAAGGGAAATATTTTTAATGCCTATCTGTCCACAATAGTTTTCAATAGTTACCCTTTTTTAAAATTTGAGATATAACTGATGTGTAATATCATATTCACTTCAGGTGTACAAAATTTGATATTTGCATACATTTCAAAATGATCAGCACAATAAGTCTGTTGCCATCTAGTACCATACAAAGTTAGCTTTTAGGATTTACTCTCATGCAGTTTTCAAATATGCTCTACAATATTATTGATTATAGTCACTATGCTGTACATTACGTGCCCCATGACTTATTTGTAACTGGATGTTTGTACCTCTTGAGGCCTTTCATCTGTTTCACTAACTCACCAAATCCTCTCCCCTCTGGCAACAAACATTCTGTTCTGTATATCTATGATTTTGGTTTTGTTTAGTTTGTTTTGCTTTTTAGGTTTCAAGTATAAGTGAAATCATGTGGTATTTATATTTCTCTGTCTGACTTCTTTCACTTAGAGTAATTCCCTCAAGGTCCATACATGTTGTTACAAATGGCAAGATTTCATTCTCTTCTATGGCTGAGTTTATCCATTCATCCATCGATGGACACTTAGGTTGTTTCTGTATGTTGGCTACTCTAAATAATGCTGCTATGCAGATAGGGGTGTATGTATCTTTTCAAATTAGTGTTTTCATTTTCTTTGGATAAATACCCAGAAGTGGAATTTCTGGATCATACAGCAGCTCTATTTTTAATTTTTTGAGAAAGCTCCATACTGTTTTCCATAGTGGATGCACCAATTTACATTCCTATCAACAGTGCATGAGGGTTCCCTTTTCTCCACATCTTTGCCAACACTTGTTACTTCTTATCTTTTCAATAAAAGCCAATCTAACAGGTGTGAGGTGATACCTCATTGTGGTTTTGATCTGCATTTTCCTGATATTAGTGATGATAAGCATCATTTCATGTGCTTGTCGGGCATTGGTATGTCTTCTTTGGAAAAATGTTCATTCAGATCCTCTGCCCATTTTTAAATCAAAATTGTTTGTCTTTTTTGCTATTGAGTTTTATGAATTCTTTATATAATTTAGATATTAATACCTTACAGGATATATGATTTGCAAATATTTTCTCTCATTCAGTAAGTTGTCTTTTCATTTGGTTTCCTTTGTTGTGCAGAAGGGTTTTAGTTTGATGTAGCCCCATTGCTTATTTTTGCTTTTGTTGCCTTTGCTTTTGGAGTCAGAGGCAAAACTTCATCACCAAGACCAATGTCACATAGCTTACTGCCAATCTTTTCTTGTAGGAGTATTATGGTGTCAGGTCATACATTCAAGTCTAACTCACTCCGAGTTAATTTTTGTGTAAATGTAAGACAGTGGTCTAGTTTCATTCTTTGGCATGTGGCTGTCCAGTTTTCCCAATACCACTTATTTAAAAGACCATCCTTCCCCCATTGTACAGTCTTGACTCCTTGAATATACGTGAGTGGGTTAATTTCTGGGTTCTCTATTCTGTTCCATTGACCAATGTGTCTATTTTATGCAAATGCCATACTGTTTTGATTAATGTAGCTTTGTAACAGAGTTTGAAGTCACAGAACATGATGCTTCCAAATTTGTTTTCCTTACTCAAGATTGTTGTGGCTACACAGTGCCTTTTGTGTTTCCATAAAAATTTTAGGATTGCTTGTTCTATTTCTGTGAAAAATGCCATTAGAATTTTGATAGGGATTGCTTTGAATCTGTATATTGCTTTGGGTAATATGAACATTTTAACAATATTAATTCTTCCAATCCATGAGCATGGAATATCTTTTCATTTCTTTGCATCTTCCTCAATTTCTTTCATCAATGACATAGTTTTCAGTGTATAGGTCTTTCATCTCCTTGATTAAATTTATTCCTAGATATTTAATTCTTTTTGATACAACTGTAAATGGGATTTTCTTAATTTCTCTTTCTTAATTTATACTTTGTCAATATACTGAATTTGTTTAGTAGTTTTAACATATTTTTTGGTGGAGTTGTGAGGGCTTTCTATATACAAAAACATGTCACCTATAAATAATGACGGTTTTACATCTACCTTTCCAATTTGATGCTATCTATCTATTCATTCATGTATTCATTCACTCATTCATTCTTGCCTAATTGTTCTGACAAGGACTTCCAAAACTATGTTAAATAAAAGTGGTGAGAGTGGGCATCCTTGTTGCCAATCTTAGAGGGAAAGTTTTCAGCTTTTCACTATTGAGTATGATGTTAGCTGTAAGACTGCCATGCATGGCTTTTATTATGTTGAGATACATTCTTTCTATACCCACTTTGTTGAAATTTTTATCATAAATGTATGTTGAATTTTGTCAAATGCTTTTTTTGCATCTATTGAGATGATCATATAATTTTTGTCCTTCATTTTGTTAATGTGGTGTATCATGTTGATTGATTTTGGATGCTGAACTATCCTGCATCCCTGGAACAAATTGCATGTGAACATGGTGTATAATCCTTTTAATGTATTACTGAATTCAGTTTGCTAATATTTTGTTGAGGATTTTTGCATCTATGATCATCAGATATATTGGCCTGTAGTTTTCTTTTTTGTGTGATTTTGGTATCAGGGTGCCTGGCCTCATAAAATAAGTATGGCAGCATTCCCTCCTTTGGGAAGAGTTTGAGAATAGGTATTAAATCTTCTTTGAATGTTTGGTAGAATTCACTAGTGAAGCTGTCTGGTCCTGGATTTTTTGTTGTTGTTATTGGGAGGGTTTGATTATTGATTCAATCTCCTTACTCATAATTGGTCTATTTAGATTTTTCTATTTCTTCCTGATTCAGTCTTGGAAAATTTTATGATTCTAACAATTTATCCATTTCTTCTATGTTGTCCAATTTGTTGGTGTATAATTGTTCATAGTAGTATCTTGTGATCCTTTATATTTCTGTGGTATCAATTGTAACTTGTACTGTTTTATTTCTGATTTTATTTATTTCAGCCTCTCTCTTTTTTAGTTCATGAGTCTAGCTAAAGGTTTGTCAATTTATTTAACCTTTGCAAAGAACTAGCTCTTAGTTTCATTGATCTTTTCTACTGTCATTTTAGTCCCTATTTTATTTATTTCCACTCCAATCTTTATTATTTCCTTCCTTCTACTAAGGTTGGGCTTCATTTGTTCTTCTTTTTCTATTCCTTTAAGTGTAAAGTTATACTGTTTACTTGAAATTTTTCTTATTTCTTGAGGTTGGCTTGTATTGCTATGAACTTCTCTCTTACAACCACTTTTGCTACATCCCATATTTTGGTATGTTATATTTCCATTTTCATTTGTCTCTAGGTTTCTAAAAAAATTTTTTTCGTTTTATTTCTTTGTTGACCCAATGGTGGTTCAATAGCATATTGATGTTTTCCACATTTTTCTTGTAATTGATTTCTAGTTTTATACCATTGTGGTTGGAAGAGATGCTTCATATGATTTCAGCCTTAAATTGAGACTTATTTTGTGGCCTAACATATGATCTATCCTAGAGAATGTTACATGTGCCCTTGAGAAGAATGTGTATTCTGGTACTTTTGGATGGAATGTTCTTTATATATCTATTAAGTCTATCTTGTCTAATGTATCATTTAAGTCTGATGATTTCTTAACAGATTTTCTGTCTGATGATCTGTCCATTGATGTAAGTGTGGTGTTAAAGTCTTCTATCACTATTGTATTGCTGTCCACTTCTCCCTTTAGGTCTGTTAATATTTGCTTTATATATTTTGGTCCTCCTATGTTGGGTGCATATGTATTTACAAATATTACATCTTCTTGTTGGGTTGACCCTTTTATTCATTACGTAATGCCCTTTTTTTGTCTTTTATTACAGTCTTTGTTTTACAGTTCATTTTGTCTGATGAGTATAACTACACCAGCTTTCCTTTCATTTCTATTTGCACAGAAAATCTTTCTCCATCTCTTCACTTTCAGTCTGTGTGTGTCCTTATATCTGAAGTGAGTTTCTTCTAGGTAGCATAAAGATGAGTCTTGTTTTTATTTTGTAACCATTTAGCTACTCTATATCTTTTGATTGGAGAATTTAGTCCATTTACATTTAGAGTAATTATTGATAGGTTTGCACTTTGCCATTTTGTTAACTGTTTTCTGGCTGTTTTTGTAGTTCCTCTCTGTTCCGTTCTGCTGCTCTGTTTCCTGGTGGTTAATGACTTTCTTTAGTCTTATGTTTAGATTCCTTTCTCATTTTCTTTTGGGTATCTGCTATGGGTTTACGCTTTGTGGTTACCATGAGTTCACATATAACATACTATGTATATAATAGTCTATTTTAAGCTGGTAGCAAGTTAAAATTGAATTCATTCCAAAACTCTACATTTTTACTCCCCCCAGTTTTATGGTTTTGATGACACATTTTACATCTTTTATTTTATATATCCCTTAACTAATTATTGTAGTTTTAGTTAATTTTACTATTTTTGTCTTTAAACCTTTATGCTAGCTTTATTAGTGATTAATTCACTACCTTTACTATATATTTACCTTTACCAGTGAGATTTTTGCTTTCATGTTTTCTTGTTATTAATTAGTGCCATTTATTTTCAGCTTATGAAATACGTTTTAACATTTCTTGTAAGGCTGATTTAGTGGTGATGCACTCCTTTGGCTTTTACTTGTCTGGAAACCTCTTTATCTCTCCTTCATGATAGTTTTGCTGGGGTAGTGTATTCTTCTTTGGACGTTTTTTCCTTTCAGTACTTTGAATATATTGTTTCACTCCCTTCTGGCCTGCAAAGTTTCTGCTGAAAAATCTGCTGATAGTCTTTGGGGTTTTTCTTTGTAGGCAACAAGTTGTTTTTCTCTCGATGCTTTTAAAATTCTCTCTTTAACATTTGACATTTTAATTATAATGTGTCTTGGTCTCTTTGAATTCATCTTATTTTGAACTCTCTGGGATTCCTGAACCTGGATGTCTATTTTCTTTTGCAGGTTAGAAAAGTTTTCAGCCACTATTGCTTCAAATATATTGTCTGCCCCTTTCTCTTTTTTCTCCTTCTGGAACCTTTCTAATGTGAATGTTATTGTGCTTGAAGTTGTCCCACAGGTCCCTTAAACTAGTCTCACTTTTTAAAACTCTTTTCTTTTTGCTGCTCTGTTTGGGTGAGGTCCAGTGCCCTGTCTTTCAGATCCTGATCTTTTCTGCTGCTTCTTCTGGTCTGCTGTAAAACCCCTTTAGAATATTTTTCAGTTCATTTGTCATATTCTACTTCTACATAAGTCCCTCTGTGACTTCTCTTCAGTACTTTCTTATATTATCTCTTGTTGCAGTTCTCACTGTGTTCATCCATTCTTCTCATGAGTTTGGTGAGCACCTTTATGACCATTATTTTGAACTCTTTATCAGGAAAAGAAAATGACTTCTGTTTCATTAAGGTCTTTCCTAAGGCTTTATCTTGTTTTTTGATTTGGAACATATTCCTTTACTTTCTCACTGTGCTTGACTCTCTGTGTTTTTTCCTATGTATTAGGCAAAACACTTTCTATGTATTACCTCTCCCAGTCTTGAAGGAGTGGCCTTGTATAGTTGAAACTTATCATTAAAACTTGCCCTAGGCTCCTGGTTGTCTCTCAAACCTTTGTGATTTTCTAAACAGCCTGATTTATTCTTGATAGGTCCCAACTGTTGATGGTGTGCCAAAACCTGTCAGTGTTCCAAGGGGAGGGATCTCATTTATATATATATATATATATATATATATATATATATATACACACACAAAATTTTACCTTGAGTGTCTTTGGTATATCAGAGGTCCCATCACACTCAATAAATTACGTTCAAGGTGTTGTTATCATTAAAAAGCTATTTATTGTCATATAACTCTACCAGAAGATTATCTTCTCAAAATTTCATAAAAGATACATAAATCTACAATTCACTGAAAATTGGTATTAGACTGAAGAATTAGATTGATTTAAGCCAAGCTGACTTTTCTAAAGTATTATCCAGAAATATATACTTAGTTTTTGGTGTTTCTCTCCTGGGGTTTGGATAGCAAAAGGGAGATTCATTGGGATAAAACAAAAATGACGAGTGGTCTATTCCATTCTCAGGGATCAGAGGTCTCTTGAGAGTTCTTTAGAGAAAGGGACAGTAGGAATTTAATTCAAGCTCATTAGTCTATGAAGTGTGGTAACTCCTTTAGAACAAGTGTGTGTGTGTGTGTGTGTGTGTGTGTGTGTGTGTGCGTGTATGTGCGTGTATGTGCACATGCTCATATACCTGTGTCCTAAGAGAGGGAGTAAGAAATACTGACAAAGTCATTACGTACCTGTTGTAGGCAAAAATTATTTTAAAATTATGGTTTTCCTTTCAAAGAAATGAATTTCTATCAACTTTGAAACAAGCACATAAAAATCACCACTCAAAGCCTATCTTTAATACATGCAATATAATAAGCAATATGAAATACTTATGAAAATAAGAACTAAAACAGCTTTCACATTTTCTATAGGAAAATAATTTTTTTCACTGCTAGAATTGACTTTGACTTCTCACCCAATCAATGTAAAGTGAGTTTTAGAGGGAACCCATGTTTGAAAACTGAAAGAGGAAAGAGAAGACATGCTAATGAGATCTCTGGATGATACAATATTTTTGAGAATTTATGATGGAAACCATCCATTGAGGCTGAGGTGATATAGATTAAAGAGCAAAGATTCATGATTTGTCCTTTGGCTGGGTGAAGAGAGGATGTAGTTGGGCTTTGATTCTATGGTCTATTCTAGGAAAGAATCCCCTGGACTCAGGGGATCACAGCAGTCAGCATGGAAGCTGAGATGAGGTGGCATATTCCTGTGCCCTTTATTGTATCTTTGTCAGTACAGTGGATGATTAACCATTTATTTTGAATAATTGAATGAATGAAGTGTTTGAATTCTGTGAGGTCCAGAAGCACCCCTTAGATCTCCAGAGTAGTCCTCTGATTCATGTCCCTACATGACTCCTTCACAAGATCAGGTCACTAAAAGGTGATGCTCCAATCTGAGCATATCCATGACAGTTACTCATTACTTCTCAGCTATTGGTCCCTTCAAACCTTGGAAAACTATCACAGCACATGCTCATCTATAGTCTCTTGGAGACAACATCTGAACCTAAGTTAAGGCAACTATGTCCTAGGCCAACTTTTCTTCTAATTAACTGTATATGTATTAAATCCCTGAGCCACTCAGGCCCTAAGGTTCCTCATCTGTAACACAGTCTTCTAAAGAGATGGGTAAAGTTTCTAAAGGCACTCCTAGTCCAAAGGTTTTATAATTTAAGAGTTGTGGGGCTTCCCTGGTGGCGCAGTGGTTGCGAGTCCGCCTGCTGATGCAGGGGACAGGGGTTCCTGCCCCGGTCTGGGAAAATCCCACGTGCCGTGGAGCGGCTGGGCCCGTGAGCCATGGCTGCTGAGCCTGCGCGTCCGGAGCCTGTGCTCTGCAACAGGACAGTGAGAGGCCCGCGTAACGCAAAAAAAAAAAAAAAAAAAAAAGAGTTGTGAAACCTATCTATAATACTTATGGAAATTAAATAGCTTCTAATTAAGTAGGTAGTCCTTTCCTCATTGGAAAAGTGCCTTCAATGCGATGAAATTACAAAAGCAATTAGTGAATCAAATAATCTGTTTCAGTTGGACACTAGAGACATAATGCATAATTTATGTGGCTTTTACATGCTTTTAAACCCAATGAAACATGTATAGAATTTTTCAGTAATGTTAAAGTAGAGAGGTAGTGTCATGGTTATGAAATGGCTGGATGTAGGAAAATCCTGAGTTTTATTTTCATCTCAGTAAGTCTTCCTCTACTCAGGTTACTATGTGACACACTCAATCTCAGTTCTATATTTTATATAGGAGATGATGATAATAGTGATAATAGAAAAATTTCTAGGATTACTGAGGGACATTTCAAAGATAATGTTTGCAAATTGCATGGCACAGATACCTGTCCACATAAGTGCTTGTTAAGCACTGACTGATTCTATAATAATCTGTATTCCCTTAGTGTGAAAGCACTGAAAATTGGAGTAGGGCAAAGGTTAAGCTTTATAAATGGTTATAAAAGAACTAAAATATATTTTAACAAGTTTTGGAAGAGATGTTGTTTTCAGCCAACGGAACCATCAACATTTGCACACTTGCTTAGCTTACCTTTCTTTGCAGGCCTGAAGAACTTGAGATAGCAATTAAAACAAACACATGGTAATTTTATCAACATATTCATGCTTTTTTAAAAAAATAATATATGAAAAATATATCTGAAATCTTTCAACGAAAATGATGAAAATGTCCATTTTCACATAGAAATACAACCTGTTTTTTGGTTATTTTTCCCTTCATTCCTCTTTAGGGTGATTTTAAATTTCGAGATCTGAGAAGCTTTAGACTAAATTCTGTTCTATCATTACCCATGAACATGGCTAATAAGAATTTTGCATAATTGTTTTTGTTTGTTTCTGATTTTTAAAGGGTAAAATTAAAAAGAGAAAACATACAGGAAAGTGTCAAGAAACATGTGCAAAGAAGCAGACACAATTCTATCACCAAAAGTAATACTATAACATTCTACAATTTGAGCCACCTGTATATAAATTTGTAGTAAGGAAGGGGACATTATTTTTTGTACTTAATTTGTTTTACTCTTCCATTAGGCTTTCTTTGCTACTCTCGGTCTAAAAATACTGAGAAGTAGAAAAGTGCATAATCTGTGTAAAAAGAATAATACTCCCTAAGAAGCATGGTAAGTAAAATATAATTATTTACCCTGCCAAACGGAACATATGTTCAGAATCAATGAAATTATTCTAAAACAAAAAAGAGATACAAAAAATTCCATTTTATCTGACAAGGAAATTCAACAAGAGAATCAGAGGTTGAGCAGCGCTTCTGTGTAACCAAAACTAAACTGGTCAAGGGGAATGCTGGACTGTCAAGAGAATGGACTAAAATATTAAAGGGTTTTCTTGGTTTTGATGGCCGAATTCCATCCTGTAAGCAGTGCATTAGACACTAATGACATATGATTTCTCACTGACAGATTTAACAGCATCAATAAGGCCTCTCTGTCCATTGCAGCAAATTGATCCTACATGACACCGACAAGGGCAGCCTGCACTTAATGACCTCCATCGCTGAAGAATGGAAATGAAAAATGATTGGAAGTACAAATAAATCTTTGAAAGTTTCCCTGAAACAGGTGTGCTAAAAGTGATTCGTTTGAGGGATCATCACAAACATAAACCCAATCTCTTAGCATGCTCCACTGTCTGTTCATACCAGGGTCTCACTCCTTGGATCTTGAATCAGGGTGTGTTTTAATTCCAAAAATGACATCAAGACAACTTGGTTCTTACTATGGAAATACTATGTTTAGGGATCTTTCTTAAAGGCATGAATTCTTCACTAGTTATGCAGGTATCTAATTTATTTGTCATTTGCCACCAAAGGATTCTATACAAACTGATAACAACTACAGATGAAAATTTATTTTTGTCTCCCTCCTGGTTAGAAAAGGGAATACAGTATAGCCATTGATTCTTTTATCCTCCTCAATTATCAGCAACAAATGAAATATGTTTAAACTCAATAACAATGTCAAATGTGTGAAGTGATTGGCAAAACCTTCATGGATACACTGATATCCTTTCTTTGAATCCTGCACAATGGTTTGAGGACACTAAAATTTTGGCATATAGTTGTATTCTTAATTCTTTTCCAAACACACTTACTTCTTGATCTACCTTCATCTTGCTACTACAAAAGGTGTTTATAAGCAGCATAGTAGATGAATGTAATGTAATAGTTACTCACAGTTGCATAGTAATTTTATTTTCAAAGTAACTATGGCAGTTGGTCTCTTTTTTATTCCTAATCAAAATTTTCCTCTGAGGTAAATTTTACTTTGCCGATGAGAAAATGAGGTCATAAAGGGTAAATAATTTGCCAAGATCACTGAGCTAGTAATTGGTAGAGCTTACACTCAAACCCTGGCCTGTCATCCCAATATTCCATAATAGTAAATATAGTACTGAAGTTTTAAGCTACTAATTGATAGTGTGGTAATCTCAGTGACAACAGGAGAAAGGATTCATTAGCAGTCTACTGGTTTTTACAGTTAGGTGAATTGTTAAAAATTAATCATGCCTCTAGTTTTTGAAATTTAAATTCTGGGAAGAAACAAAGATTCAAAGGAAAATAACGTTTCTTGTCAATGAGTAACTGGAGAAGAATATAGAGGAAGTGGCTGTATCTTAACACTCTAAGAATGGGCCTTTCTCTTTGCTTTTGGATTTGTGGGCATATTGTGTGTTTTCCTCTTCCACTTTTAGTATTATAGAAGATTTTACAAAATATTTTAGAATTTCTGGTGATTTCCAGAAACCAGAGAGGTCAAGTTTCTCCAAGCCTCTAATTAAGCCTCATATTTAATAAGAAAATAGGAACCAAAATATGGAGCCCATACATCATGAGGAAGAATTAAAGGTATATCATGGAAAGTTACCTACATATGGAACCGAAATTTGAAATATATGATAATATATTTAAATCTATGCATTACAAATATTTGGTAGTTCAGGTCACAATAATTAAAAGCAAATTAGTATAAAATTGTGGATTAGAAAGTATGCTTTTTCATTTCTCAAATATTTTTTCAAAATTCAACTTCAAAATGTTGATAAAAATATAAAACAAAACTTTACAAAAAGAAAACATGCCATTTGGTGGCATATAAAAGACCACCATAAGATTAGAGACCCCATGACTGACTGCTTGTTACTTTTTGTGGTACATACGTCAAGTAAATCATTATTTTAGAAAAATATGAAAAACCTACCTGTTTTTTATCTCGAATCGAACCATCAAGTGATAGCTGTTTTTCATATAGGTTGAAATAGTTGTCCTTTACTGTTAAGAATATATTCTGTAATTTCTGATACTCTTGAGCTAAATGTAGATTTTCTTCTAGTGAATCATCTTGTATTTTCTAGAAGATAAATATATACATGTATTTAATTAAATCATTTTAATTTATGTTTGAATTTTTACATTTGAATTATCTAAAAGTATTACATTATATACTGTAGAAAAATAAACCAAAAAGATGCTTCCCTTGACACTAATATCCTCCTTGGATTTAATAATTTTCTTTCTTGATGCAAGTGGTCTTTTTATTTATTTATTTTTGAACATTGATTCATGAGAGTCTGTCTGACTTTTGTTCTCCTTTCCCAGACCTCCCTCCACAATGCCTTGGGAAGTACCCAGTACTGGAGGCTTCACTCAGCATCCCAGACTTCCTCCAATTTCCCACCCCTTTTCGTTTTCTCAAGCCCCAGTGCTCCAATAGATAGAAGACATTTGGAAGCTTAGAATCCTATTTCCAAGAGGTTCAGAGTGGTGTCACTCACAGAAAACATTCAAAACACAGTGAAGTAAAGAGTAAAAAAGACGAGGAGCAAGGAACTCAACATTTAGAAGCACCCAGCGAAAGCCATTATTTGTTACTAGTATACTTTAGCTATATTCAAAGCTAAAATCTGCTCTGTGAGCAGCTGAGAACTTTACAACACTCCCCATGACTAAATATATATATGCCAAATCTAATACAAAACCCTCGGAATGTAACTTTTGCCAACATTACCCACTCGCAAATTAGGGGCTGCCTTTCATTTTAAGTTAGAGGTGTGACTCAGTTTAGCTGCTGATTCTTTTTACATTTCTAGCACAGAAAATTTTCTTTGGCTGATTCAAAAAATATGGAATTTATCAACAGCCTTAAATATTTTCAAACCTGTTAATCTAGTAATTCATCTTATGGAAATTTATCTTAATCAAAAAGCTTTATTTGTTACAACATTATTTATAGTAGCAGAAAGTTTTCAAAACATATAAATGCAGATTAATCATGACAATGATGATTAAATAACTAGATATAAAAATAACCATTGTGAAGCAATTAAAAATGTCTCTTTGGAAAAACTGCTATCACATCAAACCTTTAGTGTAAGTTGTTAAAAAATATATTGTAGTATGAGAATGCGCACGGAGGAAATGGAATTCAACAGAAAATTGACTGAACAAATATTTATCTACACACTTGAAGAAGATTTATTAAGGTCAACAACATATTTCTTATGAAAGCCTGGTATCCACATTGATCCCTAATGATTAATACTATGTCATAGGTGTTCTTCAAAAAGCCAAAATGATGAACTGAGAACCATTTTAAGTGTCCTTGCCCTAATTCTGGCACAATAATTAAAACTTTAGAAACTTCTATCTAATAAACTTGCTTAAAATCACAGAATTATCTTTTGGTAGGAGGACAAAGACCTGGCCTCTTCTGTCACCAAAAATGCTGAAAAATGAAGGCAGATTGTGACCCTAAGATATCAAAATAGTAGTTTTCCCTTTTTTTTCCACTTGACCTTTATTATTCTTTAAGCCATATATTTCATCTAGGATTTTCCCTCCACTTTCTCCATTTCCAGCTTCTTTTTCTCACTTTGAACATTTGGTGGAGATACCTTTGAAAAGATGTTTACAATTCTTTTTGATATATTAACACTAATACAAAAATCTAATCCTCAAGTGATTAACTTGAAGTTTGATACATGTTCTAAAGGAGGCATGAGAAGAAATCATTTTGAGTTTTTTTGTTTGTTGTTTGACTTAAGCACATTCTGATACCTGAGACATTCTACTTCTCAATTACATTTCTTTCAAGACCCAGATAGCTATTATAAATGTTGAATTTGAGAGCAGTGCTACAAAAGTTGTGGAATTTGTTTTAAACTTACTTAATGGAACTTAATTGAGGATATATTTGGTACTTTATGCTTCGCTCATTGTGTAATGTACAGTTTTATTTCCAAATAACTATATTTTCAATTTCTGTATGACACCAGTTGTTACTGTTTTATATGCCATGATTAGAGTAGATACCAAGAAACTGAACTGTGTGTTTAGGCCAATGAATCTTCAAAACATTGTTACATCACTCATGATACTTTACATTATCATTTCTCAGTAATGAATGTATAGAAGGATTTACCAATTCACTACCTATTCTTGAAAGTCAGTGACTTTCAGATATGCAACGAAGTTTAAGTTTTTAAATTTTAAATAATGTATTCTGCTGACATTGAAAATTTTTTTTATGTTTAACTGTGGTTCCACCTCACAACTCTGACTGGTTTAATTTTAACCAATGGTATTATAACATGCAAATGAAACAAAGAGTGAATGATAATTATTGGTGGATATGTGTCCAGGTGAAATAATGCTACCACTACTGGAGTTGAACAGCAAGCAGAAGATATTAAATAAAGGCACAAAAGTTGGAGATGGCAATATAATAAAAGGGTGAGAAGAAAGAACGAACTAATAACAGAAGTAGATGGCTTTTACATGCTTTTAAATTCAATCCAGATAATCTTAACGGTAGAGTCTTTCTACTTAAGGTCTTGACTAAACGCAAACTTAAATAAAAAGTATGTTTCTAAAACCATTAAAGAAAGATTTGACTGTAATCTCTATAGGTTAAAATAACTGCACTCTGAGTTGATTTACAGTATTATTTTATTCATTCATTCATTCTCATTTTCATTCAGTTGCTTATTCAAAACTTTCAATTTAGTAACTACTGTATGCCAAGATTTAGGATGTAATGGTGAACCTCAAGAATTTGTGGTCTTATGGGAAAGATTTACATTTAAAAATCATAGAAATATATAATTAGAGTATAGAATTTATAATCTTTTGCATTTTTTGTGTTTTCCATATTAAACACTTTCTCAAAGCCAGATTTATTGGTATGTATTCAATTCCCATTATTAATGATTATTAAGATGATGAAACATTGGGAATATGGATTGATAAAGAGAAGAGAGGTTGAATGTCTGTTAATAGTTTCCATGTTGCCTAGAATTTAGTAAGGAAAATACTTAGCTTGAGGAGGGTTTGTTCTCTCTTATCTCAAATTATTTGTTAAACTTTGATGTTTGGGGGTATATTCAGCTTATTACCCCAACATTTTATTAGGAAATAGATTATGTTTAGAAAGGGTGAACAAAAATTACTTATAAATTCCATGAGGGCGGACACCATCATTTTGTTTACCTGTAAGATATATTGTACATAGCAGAGCTGACATTAGTCGGTACACAAGTTTTTAGTAAATGAATGAATGAATACACAGAATAAACAGTTAGGAAATGTATGCATTTATAACTTTAGAACTACACATTTTATTTGCCCACTTCCATGGAATAACTTGATGATATTACAATGACGCACATTTATTTGTATTATTTGATACTATACTACTTCAGAGGTGAAGATTTTAAGGATGTATATAAAAAGAATTCACACAATATGTTTTTAAACTGAGTATTTGAACATTATTCTAAGGATATACCACACTGTCCAGACTGAGCAAGAGTTCTTTCTCTGGGTGCATCATTGATTTTCACAAGGCATGTGACTCCCTTGAAACTGTACACAGTGGGTTTTTTTTTTGAATTACCTAATTAGCCCATGATCATAAAAGTAATGAGAAACCATTGCTAAAACAAGACCTGGCCTCTTCTGTCACCAAAAATGCTGAAAAATGAAGGCAGATTGTGACCCTAAGATATCAAAATAGTAGTTTTCCCTTTTTTTTTCCACTTGACCTTTATTATTCTTTAAGCCATATATTTCATCTAGGATTTTCCCTCCACTTTCTCCATTTCCAGCTTCTTTTTCTCACTCTTCCCCTTGGCCTTTCCCTCTCCCACTGGGTAAGTGGGGAATAGGGAATTATAATGAGAAATGAGTTCTTTTTGGACAAATATAGACCATATATCATCTATTTATGTTTCACCTTGTGATACATAGACAAGATCTTAGAAATAGGCTGAATTTGAATGTTAACTTATGCATTCCACGCATAATGGAATGGCTACTGTCCTAGTTATTATAATTACAGACAGGGAAGGAAAGTCAATGAGAAGTCAGGTGAGGCAACTTGTATTTTCCAAAAATGGCCACATAAATATTTTCATTCCCACATGTTCTTCCAGAACCTGTCACTCCCTATCAAGAAGCACAGTCTATATCTCCTTCCCTTGAACCTGGGGAGACTTGTGGCTTCTCCAGCCAATAAAGTATGGTGGAAATGATGCTGTGTGATTTCCCAGGCTAGATTATTTAAAGGAGCTAGTTTATTTAAATAGCTAGTTTATTAAAAATAAAAGCATACAGTTTCTGCCTGGCTCTCTCTTTGGGGACATTTACACTTGGACCAGCCACTATGTTGAGAGGAATCCAGGCCACAAGGAGAGGTTATTGGTGTTGTTGGTGTTCCAGTAAACAACCCTAGCTCAGGTCTCAGATAACAGCATCAACTGTGAGTAAATGAGTCATCTGAAGATGATTCCAATGCTTAGTCTTCAAGTCATCCAGATGATGGTTTATAATGTGTGAGAAGAGACAAGCTGGCCCTGCTATGTCCTGTCCAAATTTCTGACACCGTGCCATGAAGTTTTGGGGTATTTGTTATGCACCCGAAACACCAGGCATCTTGTACAAGGTTACAAACATATTAAGTGGAGGACCTGGCTTTGTACCCAGGCCGACCGGCTCCAGATCCCATACTTTGCACCATCCACTATACCTCCTTCATAAACATAAGCCAGCATTCTCTAACTCTATACAATGACATCTTTATAAAACCTAATGACATTAAACAATCAGATCAAATAACACAATTACCTTGTTCTGGGCCTATTTCCACCAACCTCTTTTCATAAATCTGGCTAACATATAGCTTGTTGACATAGATAAATTGGGCTGCTGAAGGAAATTAGAACCCGGTCCCCTTGGTAGCTACTTTTCATTGTAAGTCAATATGCGTGTGCTGGTTACCTATAACCAGTCTTGGGTTTTTGATCTACATAATTCCATATTCCATGATTTGATTAGGCCTGATGTATTCACTGGCAAGACCATGTGTCAAGTGCATAGTCCTTTAAAGCTGAGGCCTGCACAACTCTGGACTATAGTTGATTGCAACAGAGTAATGCTACATGTTGAGACCTCTGGAGGTCTAGCCAGATACACTTACTCTGGAGAAAGCCTAAATACATTTGAACTTTTTTTTTTTTTTTTAAGCGAAGGTCAGAGGGGATCATTTGTTTTTTTTTTTTTTTTTTTTTTTTCGGTACGCGGGCCTTTCACTGTTGTGGCCTCTCCCATTGCAGAGCAGGCTCCGGACGCGCAGGCTCAGCGGCCATGGCTCACGGGCCCAGCCACTCCGCGGCATGTGGGATCTTCCCGGATCAGGGCACGAACCCGTGTCCCCTGCATCGGCAGGCGGATTCTCAACCACTGCGCCACCAGGGAAGCCCCTGTTTTTAATTTAAGATGGACTAATGGTAAAGGAGAGTATAAGAAAAAAACTTGATCTAAACATTCTAGAGAGATGGTTATGAGCAAAATATTTGCATGGTACATGTAGGTGTAGAAAACCTACATAGCTATTTACAAATGTTTTAGTGTTGTTATTAAAATAGTCCTAGTGCCTATGACTGAATTTGTAATGTCATCTATACCCTCAGTTACTCTTAATACAGGCATCTGGATCCAGTTCACCGGGCAGATGGGCTATAGGTCCTTCTCTCAATTATGCATTCATTGCAAGAGAGTTGTCATCTTCTGACCCAGTTCTAATTCTAACTGTCGGATCCTAATGTGATTATGTGTGGCAGTCTCAGATGATCTTTTCTGATGATCTGTCTGTCATCTCCTGATTCTTGGTTGTTAATAGTTTTCTGCGGACAGCTCCTTGCTTTCTTGCATCTTGCCAGGGCTCTGCTGGCTGTTGTCGCTGTGTCTGTGTCCTTACACAGACTGCACCACACTCACTCTAGTCTCATGGTTCGAAAGAATTGACTTGCTGCCAGAACTACCGAAAAGCAAAAGTTGTAGTGCTGATATTTATTGATCAATGTTACTCTAGAGCATCCTCACTTCTAGCTTTCATTCATTTATTCATTTGCTCAATCATTTGTTTAGCAAACCGTTAGTAGGTTTACCTTATAGGCTCAACTCTATAGTTAACCCAGGGATTAAAGAGAAGGCTGGATGTGACCCCTTTTTACCAGGGATTACAGGCTAGACTGGGGGGAGGCAGAGTGGAACCAAGTCCATTCGAGGTATTTCTTGAAGTACGCTGAATTGATTCTACCAGGTGGGGAAAGTGGGGTCAGAAAAGCCTTCATAGAAGAAATAAACGGTGACCTGAATCTTAGAAGAACCATTCTATTTGGCTAGTGATATAAGCTGTCCTGCCATTTGGGTCAGCAGATATTTGAGAAAACTGGGTGAGAACAGTTGAGAACAATGAGAACAATGTCAATTGAGAACAATGTTTTCTTGGCCCCTTTAGGATTATTAGATTATTGTTTCCTATGACTTGTGAATTAGACTTTCATGGATCATGTTAAATGTTCTGTTATTTTTTGACTTTAAAATGTTACGATGTAAATAATGAAATGTGCCCATATATTTAGTATCTCACTGATGCACAGCATCATACATAACACTCCAAGCACCAATGTTTCAGTAGCATGTGATCCTGTACAGATGCTCATGCCTTACACCATTGATATCATAGCACCCAATCTCCACAGTCCCCACATTTGCTTTTGGTACATCTCTGCCAGTTAAGGGCGCTGGATTGGTAGTTTTGCATGCAGTGATGTTTTGATGTTATTAAAGCAGGCATCAGTACTGAGACTGATTCACAGAATGTGCAAGGGACAGACTTTAGAATAAATGAGACATGGAGGTTTCAAGTCTCTCTGTGAACACTACTGCTTCAAAAGCATTCTCTTTGATTTGTGGGAATTAACGTGGTGAACACAAATGCTTAAAATACACGCTAATTCTCTAACAATATAACAGACACGGAGAAAAATGCATACTTTTCAGATGCATCACCTACTGTGTGCATGGAGGCATTATTGTATTGCTGCTCCCTTAAAATCTATACACCAATTACTACAGAAAATGAGAGCTCTCCCCAGTGTTTCCAAGGAGTAAGTCTGTGAGAATGATATGTGTCGATACCCTGAAGTCTCAAAGGAGCACATAACTGTTTTAACTCTCCCAGGACCCACTTCCTTGTCTGTGCTGCCATGGAAACCAGTCTCTTGTCCGACTCGAGTTCTCCGATAATTAGTCTTGAACATTCTTGATTTTTTAAATGCAAAAATCAGTCCTCTGCATCAAGGTTGGAACAAGCCTTAAAGTCTACATATTATCGTGTTTGACAAAATGCTCTCTATTCACTAATTTATTAGCAACTGGTATACACAAAGCACTATGGGGGACACTGTGAGAGTTCAGAGAGCACCTTTAGGACATTGATAAAAGCCTGCCACCTTGTCACTGCTAGGCAGTCAAACATGTCACTGCTAGACACCAGAGGATGCTTTGCTTAGCTCCTCCACCTCGGCACCCACGTAAGCGACCACACACAGGACTCGTTGTCTGAGCCCCCTGACGGGCTTACACATTTGGCTATGTCTGGTTTACTCAACAGTTTACTAATAGACACTACGACACTGCCTCTCAGAACTCAGAAAACATCCATTGGGAATTTTAGAGTACTTGGTATTAGCCCTGCTTTTCCTTATTATGTTTTGACTCTGTCCAGTGTATATATTTGACCAGGAATTATTGACACCAGCATGAAAAAATATACAATTTCAGGGCCAAAGGAGCTTGCAATCAGATAGGGGAATTGAGGCATTCTCAAAGCTAACTACATTAGCTTACATTAAACATGAAGAAGGATGGGAGACATATCCAAACTATGAGACTAGTTCCATGAGAGAGCAGCCCAGTGAAAGTGAGTAGCAAAGCTTCAAGGAGAGTCAGTTTTTGAATAGATTCTAAAGATATTTCATACACAAAGTGCTGCATATGTTCTTGGCAGGGAAATATCTGGCTTGCAAACATAGATGCTTGTTAAATATTAAAAAGCACCTGATTAATACGGGTTTGTGCTTTTTGTTGTTTTTGTTGTTGTTGTTTGTGGTATGCGGGCCTCTCACTGCTGTGGCCTCTCCCGTTGCGGAGCACAGGCTCCGTATGCGCAGGCTCAGCGGCCATGACTCACGGGCCCAGCCGCTCCGCGGCATATGGGATCCTCCCGGACTGGGGCATGAACCCGCGTCCCGTGCATCGGCAGGCGGACTCCCAACAACTGCGCCACCAGGGAAGCCCTGTTTGTTTGTTTGTTTTTTTAAAGGAAGATTTACCTCCATATTGCCTGTAGCTTTTCTCCTATAACTACTCAATGGCTTTAGGGATCGCTAAATACAGATGCCACTTACATTAGCTATTAAATTTTTATTTGATTCAATTTTCTTCAATATAATTCTAAGTCCCCTCAAAGTATCTGGTATAAGTGATTAGAGAAACAAATTATATAATGAGAAAAAGAGAGTAAAAATCGGTGTAATGTAATCTATATCCCCAATATATTTTTCCAAGTTAAAATACACGATTTAAACAAATACATGTATGTCCTCAGTGACAGTCACAGTACTAATAATTACCCTAAACTTTTTTTTACTTTATTAAATAAACTTAAAAAATTTAATCCTGAATATATATGAATTTAATAATGTGTCTTCTAATATTTAAGATTGTTAAACAGAAACATATTTGCATACTATTTCCTTTTTAAACATCCCTACACATTATTATAATTTAATTCTATTTCAATTGTCAATATTTTAAAATATATTTTTAACATCTGCTACTCTTTTCACCATTTCATATGAAAGACTGAACAACCTCCTCTACATGGGCACCTCCTGATGTGAATGGTTTAAGATTTAGAAAGGTTTCCTATTTACTCATATTTTAATGATATACATTTCTACTTCACTGGTGGAAAAGGCTGATCAGTCACAGAAAGGTCAGTTAACACTAAATAGACCCTTTCTTTATGTAATTACAAAGAATAATATCTTTGTGCTGAGGGCACTGCACGTGGAGTGGGTGATGCAGAGAATTAATGTGCTGTCTTATTGGCCCATGGGATAGAGATTCCAATACAATAACCACAACTTATTCTAATTATGCAGCTTTAAAAGGTCATCAGCAAAAAGAGTCAAGGAATTATCAACTAACTTTATCATAAAGTGATAATGTACTACAAAAATGCAGAAACTATAAGAACAGTACCTTGAAACTTTGTTACAAATGAGAGGAAGACTGATCTAAGAGGTTTCAGGACGTATATTATGGCAAAAATTGAGTAAACTCATTGAGAAACTAAAATACATGCTATTTCATAATTTCCTATTGATGTAGTCAGGTAGCCTGATCTCACCTGATATTTGTAAAAAATGTTTAATCTTGAAAATTTCTTTTTATATTTAATGCCAATTTCTTTGCCACATCCATGTTATGGTATAAATTCTGGTAGAATTTAAATATTTCTTTAAAAAATCTATTTGATATAAAATGATGCATGCTGATTATAGTACACCCAAATAAAAGAGAGGTACATGAAGTAGAAAATTGAAACCCCTCGTTGCAATAACCACAGTCAGTTTTATACCCCAGAGATAGTATTAACAATTTGCTGCAAGTCCTTAAGGAATAGAAAATTTTAAAAAATTCTAACATTGACAATGAGAAAATGGAGGCCAGGAAAGTCAATTTCTTGTCCAAGGCTGCTTAAGAAGAAAGCAGCAATAAGGTGAGGGTCCAATCTGATTTCAGCCTAACTCCCTCTTGGGACTACGTCACTTCCTAATCGTGAATGTGAATTACAGGGCCCTCAAGATTCCAGATTGATATGTGTAAATGCTCTCATTTCTGAATACTCTATAGAATTACATCAGTCTTTCAAAAGAAACTGGATGCTCATAAAAAAGCATCCTTTAAAATTAAAAAAAATGCACCTCAGTGTCTTTTCCTTGGGAATACAGTCAGAAAACGTTAGACTCATTGACCCAGAGGTGCCAAATATGAAACGTACGCAAATATTTGCAGCCTAATAAAATATCCTATGGATAGAATGATCACCAATGTTTTTTTTTTTTCTTTTGTTCCTCTCAGATATTCCTCTTACTGAGAAATAAAAGATCATGAGCATCTCTAACTACCAGATGTGGTCCACACTGGGGCGCTGTCCAAACCTTGTAAAGATTCTCAAGTAGAAATAGCATTTAAAATACCTAAGGCAATTTTCTGTAGAGGCTTATCTTTAGACATGTCTACTTCCCCAGATAACTACATCCCAGTATGGGAAAACTCATATTCTAGAACAGGGATCATGAAACTATGGCTGTCCAGCTGATTCCAGCCCACTACCTGCTTTTGTAAATAAAAGTTACTGGAGCACCGACACACCCATTCGTTTATACACTGTCTGTGGTTGTTCTCCACTGCAGTGGCAGAGTTAAATAGCTGCAATACAGGCTAAGTGGACCCCAAAGCCTAAACTATTTATTGTCTTTCCCTTTACACAAAATCCTTGCTGACCCCTGCTTTAGACCCTAAGTTAACATACAAGTATCATGCAAAACAAAGTTCCAATTTAGATCTCTCATTTAAGATCTACTTGGGCTGTACTTATGATCCCGCATAAAGAAAGACTGCTGGAAAGCAATTTCTTTATTTTCCAGCAGAGGCACGCACCAAGGAGACAGCCAATTAAGAGTTCAAATACGTCTCCAAGTCCTTAAAAAAATTAATTGAGATGCTCATAAGCTTTTTAAGCACTCTCAAAACAGAGTAACTTTGCAGAGAGTTGTCAGATCTATTAAGACACCATAAACAATGCCCAGATTTATTTACCCTACACATTCTTTAATTAAATGTGGTTCATGCAGCTCTTGCATTACAGGAAGCTAGAGGTCTGTTAATTTTTCCACTCCTGCAACTTCCGTTTTGGGGGTCCAGGATTAACTTTATGTTGCCAAGTGGAAGTTTAATTTTGTAGGGGACATTCTTTTGCAGAATGGCTAAGTAAAATGTGGTAGTCACCTACCATGAAAGACTGTAAAGTGATTAAAAGAAATACACTAGATACACAACATGCGACACAGTGATCTTTAAAATATGGTGCTCAGTGGAGAAGACACAGAATGATAAATATTGCATAACTCAGCTCATGAGGGAAAGTAGCAATGGGAGTCAGAGAGAAACAGGAATTAGGAATTAAGGGTGGAGGGACAAAATAAATTAAGAGTTAACACCTTGAGGATATGTAAATTCTATATAGTCAGCAATGACACTCTTAAAATGATTAAGTGGTTGGGTTCTTAGATCTTCCAGGTTTTTCCAGGGGTTTAATGAAAAACCCTTAAAATAAGATAAATCAAACATCAAACAACTCTGGAAATACATCTCTGCAACAATAGGTTCCCCAGGGGCCACAACCCTAAGATTTATTCTGTACATCATCTAGTCATGGCCAAAGTAAATGAAGGCATAAAGAAATATGTCATTATAATTATGTACCAAATTCATGGTTGTTTCTCTCTATGCCTTCTTTTTCTCTTTTCATTTTTGCTTTTCCTCAACGTATTTATTCCTCTTTTCTTCTTTTTGCTTCCTCCTTGTTATCTTTGTTAAGCATGAAATCGTTCAACTGTCTAAGGTCTTGTTATCACACTTCCCTCCTGAAGACACCGTCTTCCCTTCCCATCCTTTCCTCAAATTACTAATCTTTCAAAGCCACTTCTTTCTTTCTGCATTATGGTATGGAAACAGAAGCCTCTCAAAGAAGGAAAACGTTTTGGAAATTCTGAGTGACTTACTTATTTTTTCACACAAAATAAGACACTTTATGAAAATCCAATACAATAGAAGAGAGTGAGATGTATATGTGTAATTCATTTTATGGCTGCCTTTTTTTCTTTGATGTTGTCTAGATACTAATTTGGATAGTGATGGTGAAAAAGTGAATGAAACTTAAAACTGTTGGTCTATCTGGAAAGGCTGATTAGAGATATTTTAGGTTTTTGTATCAATATGCCATGTCAGCTTAGCACGAAGGTACAAGAGCATCAATGTGATAATTTTGTGTAAGTAAGTAAAGTATATGACAAATACAATTATACACACAGAGAGATACACAGTTTTATAGTTTTAATCTTTTGACAGATATGAAAAAGCCAGAGAATGAAAAAAAGGTAGAACAAGCTGAAATCTCTTTAGAAGCGATGCAGGACACAGAAACAATAAACCTGGCATTTGTAATACAGTATTTGTTATTAAGTAATTCCTAGTTCATTAATAGTAAATACTGTATATATGTACTGTTATGTGGTGAAATGTGTGAAGATTAGCATTTGCAACTTTTCTTGGAAAACTGGCACAAGTAAGGCACAGTCAGTACTATATAGTGTATTATATACCATGTATATCTCTGTCACTGCAATCACCATGTTTTATTATAGTTATTATATTTGTATTAATTTCATCACTTCTATGAACTTTCTATGCCTTATTTTTTTTTTTTTTTGGCTGTGCCGCACAACTTGTGGGATTTTAGTTCCCTGACCAGGGACGGAAACGGTGACTCCTGCAGCAGAAGCTCGGAGTCTTAACCACT
Source organism: Kogia breviceps (assembly GCF_026419965.1). Classification (NCBI taxonomy): domain Eukaryota; kingdom Metazoa; phylum Chordata; class Mammalia; order Artiodactyla; family Physeteridae; genus Kogia; species Kogia breviceps. The sequence continues at coordinate 42,870,639 of NC_081324.1, read as the reverse complement.
GGACTGCCAGGGAAGTCCCAATGCCTTATTAATTTTTGCCCCAGTGCTTGGTACATAGTAGTATCTCAGTCAACATTATTGAATGAATGAATAAATGAGTGAAGTTGCATAATACTCATGTCTTGTTGAACACAGAGGTACTGACACAGAAAAAAATGGGTGGACTGAACATTGATGGCTTTTATTTTCACTTAAGTATCTACTTCTGCCAACTATTCTTATATGAGTGAACTTTTCAGAGTATTATACATGGATGGCATTTTATGTGTTTTTTATTCTGTAGATGAACATTCACAATTAATCTTTACAACATAAAAACAAAGGAATTTACCCGTTTACGTATTGACTGAGAAAAATAATAAGGTTTCCAGTTCTTTTAATCCTAGTTTGCAAAAGCATTTCACTGTATAATCTCTCAGTGTTGTATTCCAGTTTACTTGTAGGTTTTCCTTGGAAGACTAACAGAAATCTAAACTACCTGCTTTGCTGCCTTTATACACTTTGCTAAGCTGTGTTCTCACAACTCAGGAGATTAAAATTTAAAAGTAGTAAAACAGTTTCACACGAAATAACTACAGCTGATTTTTTTTTTTTAATTACAGAGGATCTTCATGGTTGCAGACTGATATGAGCAATTTACAAGAACTGAAAAAGAACAAAAGCAGCATTCACATTACCTTAGCCCAAACCATTTTGAAAAAAGCAGTAATAAATTTCCTGTGTATTTCAATTACTTAAATATGAAAGAGTGATACATGTTTTAAATCAATACAACACTTTATATACCTCACTCTCTTCAGATGAGATAGGCAAGGCTACACAGTTTCGTAGGATTCATCCTTACTTTGTCCCAGGTCATAACAAGTGCCATTCCCTAACCCTATACACTTGCCAATGTCAGATCAACTTTTCTTCCTCATGAAAGTTTCTTTCTTTCAATTTTTTTTTTTCCAAAAAGAAGAAAAGGAAAAATGGAAGGAAGGAACAAAGGAAGAAAGAGAAAGCCTCCTGGAATCAGATGCTACATCCACTATAGAAATCTTCAGTGGTAAAATCTTCAGTTGTTACCTTTCTTTGATCTCAGAGTAATGACTGACCTGAGGATAGCCCTTATGTGGAAACCTGTTCATATGCAGTTAGGTACTGAAATTTAGAACCACTCAAATGGAGAAACTCATGAAAGTGATTTTGAATAAAATGATACTCATGGAAGCTATCTGAAGTCCACGCAGGGCTCCATTCTTCCAGGCATCAGTGATCAAATCAGCCTTTCAGAAGGTGTCTCCTTGGGGGTTCATGGATGACTATTGAAGCTCCAATCCCGAAAACTTATGAATATGCTCCTCCTCGTAGCAGAGGGGACTTTGCAGATGTGAGTAAAGATACAGATCTTGAGATGAAAAGATTATTCTGTATTATATAGGTGTGACTCTCTAATCACATGAATTCTTCAAAGTGGAAAATCTTTTCCTGACTAAAGTTCAGAGGACGTGAAGGAAGAAGCAGGAGAAATTTGAAGTGAGAGAGAGAGACTTGAGACCCATTTCCTTTTCCCCTTTGAAGATGGAAGGAGGAGGCTACAAGCCAAGAAATGCAGACAGCCTCAAAAAGGCAGAAATGGCCCTCTGCCCTCGGCCGGAAAGCAAATAGGGCCTAGTTCCCACAGCCACAAGGAACTGAGCTTTGCTGACAATCTGAAACAGGTGCCTCTTTCCAGCCTCCAGAAGAGAACACAGCCCTGCCGACAACTGGATTTTAATCAGGTGAGATCATCTCAATAGATTCAGAGAAAGATTTTGACAAAATTCAACACCCATTTATCATAAAAACCCTGCAGAAAGTAGGCATAGAGGGACCTTTCCTCAACATAATAAAGGCCATATATGACAAACCCACAGCCAAAATCATCCTCAATGGTGAAAAACTGAAACCATTTCCACTAAGATCAGGAACAAGACAAGGTTCCCCACTCTCACCACTCTTATTCAACACAGCTTGGGAAGTTTTAGCCACAGCAATCAGAGAAGAAAAAGAAATAAAAGGAATCCAAATAGGAAAAGAAGAAGTAAAGGTGTCACTGTTTGCAGATGACATGATACTATACATAGAGAATCCCAAAGATGCTACCAGAAAACTACTAGAGCTAATCAATGAATTTGGTAAAGTAGCGGGATACAAAATTAATGCATAGAAATCTCTGGCATTCTTATACACTAATGATGAAAAATCTGAAAGAGAAATTAAGAAAACACTCCCATTTACCACTGCAACAAAAAGAATAAAATATCTAGGAATAAACCTACCTAAGGAGACAACAGACTTGTATGCAGAAAACTAGAAGACACTGAAGAAAGAAATTAAAGATGATACAAATAGGTGGAGAGATATACCATGTTCTTGGATTGGAAGAATCAACAATGTGAAAATGACTCTACTACACAAAGCAATCTACAGATTCAATGCAATCCCTATCAAACTACCACTGGCATTTTTCACAGAACTAGAACAAAAAATTTCACAATTTGTATGGAAACACAAAAGACCCCGAATAGCCAAAGCAATCTTGAGAATGAAAAATGGAGCTGGAGGAATCAGGCTCCTTGACTTCAGACTACACTACAAAGCTACAGTAATCAAGACAGTATGGTACTGGCACCAAAACAGAAATATAGATCAATGGAACAGGATAGAAAGCCCAAAGATAAACCCATACACATATGGTCACCTTACCTTTGCTAAAGGAGGCAAGAATATAGAGTGGAGAAAAGACAGCCTCTTCAATAAGTGGTGCTGGGAAAACTGGACAGGTATATGTAAAAGTATGAGATTAGAACACTCCCTAACACCATACACAAAAATAAGCTCAAAATGGATTAAAGATCTAAATGTAAGGCCAGAAACTCTCAAACTCTTAGAGGAAAACATAGGCAGAACACTCTATGACATAAATCACAGCAAGATCCTTTTTGACCCACCTCCTAGAGAAATGGAAATAAAAACAAAAATAAACAAATGGGACCTAATGAAACTTAAAAGCTTTTTCATAGCAAAGGATACCATAAACAAGACCAAAAGACAACCCTCAGAATGGGAGAAAATATTTGCAAATGAAGCAACTGACAAAGGATTAATCTCCAAAATTTATTAGCAACTCAGGCAGCTCAATAACAACAATAAAAAACCCAATCCAAAAATGGGCAGAAGACCTAAATAGATATTTCTCCAAAGAAGATATACAGATTACCAACAAACACATGAAAGAATGATCAACGTCATTAATCATTAGAGAAATGCAAATCAAAACTACAATGAGGGGCTTCCCTGGTGGCGCAGTGGTTGGGAGTCCGCCTGCTGATGCAGGGGATGCAGGTTCGTTCCCCGGTCTGGGAGGATCCCACGTGCCGTGGAGCGTCTGGGCCCGTGGGCCATGGCCGCTGGGCCTGTGCTTCCGGAGCTTGTGCTCCACAACGGGAGAGGCCACAGCAGTGAGAGGCCCGAGTACCACAAAAAAAAAAAAAAAAAAAAAAAAAAAAAAAAAAAAAAACAAACCTACAACCACTATGGAAAACAGTATGGAGGTTCCTTAAAAATCTACAAATAGAACTACCATATGACTGAGCAATCCCACTACTAGGCATATACCCTGAGAAAACCATAATTCAAAAAGAGTTATGTACCAAAATGTTCATTGCAGCTCTATTTACAATAGCCAGGACATGGAAGCAACCTAAGTGTCCAACATCAGATGAATGGATAAAGAAGATGTGGCACATATATACAATGGAATATTACTTGCCATAAAAATAAATGAAATTGAGTTATTTTTAGTGAGGTGGATGGACCTAGAGTCTGTCATACAGAGTGAAGTAAGTCAGAAAGAGAAAAACAAATACCGTATGCTAACACATATATATGGAATCTAAGAAAAAAAAAAAAAAAGGTCATGAAGAACCTAGCGGTAAGACAGGAATAAAGACACAGACCTACTAGAGAATGGACTTGAGGATATGGGGAGGGGGAAGGGTAAGCTGGGACGAAGTGAGAGAGTGGCATGGACATACATACACTACCAAACGTAAAATAGACAGCTAGTGGGAAGCAGCCGCATGGCACAGGGAGATCAGCTCGGTGCTTTGTGGCCACCTAGCAGGGTGGGATAGGGAGGTTGGGAGGGAGGGAGACGCAAGAGGGAAGAGATATGGGAACATATGTATATGTATAACTGATTCACTTTGTTATAAAGCAGAAACTAACACACCATTATAAAGCAATTATACTCAAATAAAGATGTTTAAAAAAAACAAAACTTCTGACATACAGAACTGTAAGATAATAACATAGTGTTCTTTCAAGCTTCTAAGTTTGCAGTTATTTATTATGGCAGCAACATAAAACTAATATGGTGACAAGTATTATGTTAGGTATATCAAAATTAATATGTTGCATAAAAACTAATAGTTTAATGATGGAAAATCAAACACTGCAGTTTCTTTGCAACAACTACATTAACAAATAAATCTTAGAAACTATTAAATAAATCATGTATTTTGTATAAAACATTTGTTTTCTATCAGTATGTAAAGTAACATAGCATGTCAATAACAACTGAAAAATTAATTCTAAACATTACATAGACTATGCCATGAGTTCCCATCTAAATTTCTGCATATGTTAACTGTAACAGATAAACTATCATCTTTATTTTGAAACAAGTTTATTAATTCACTTGATCATTTTTCAATTATATTTTAAAGGTTTATTATTATATTAGTAAGAAAATTTTGATAGTTGTTTCTTCCTCAAGATTAAATATAAAGTTGATTATATTATGAAAGTCTTATTCTGTTAAGTACAAAAGTCTCTCTAGTTAATCATTTTTAAATGATTAACTTGTCTGCTGATAGCTGATCATGCTAATGGTTTTGAAAAAATGTTTGTATGTTTTGAAAAATTCTGGTTGAATTATTAAAAATTATATATATATGCACGTATATATGTGTGTGTGTATATATATATATATATATATATATATATATATATATATATAAAACCTTTATGTTAAGAGACATTATTTGTGCTAGGGAAAATTATAAAAAATAAGAACAAAACACAGCATATAAAAAAGACATCCCTGTCTGTTATCAAGGACTTGTGTTGAACAACAGAAGCTGTTCTGGGCTACTTCTGCACGTTAATTTCTGAGCTGTAAGTCAGTGTGGTAATGGCACAGTCATGGGTTTGTTCTTCATTACAGTGGCAGCTGGGGCCAGTCTGTCCCTTCTTTCAGTGTCACATGTAGGTACAAATGATTCAAATATGGCGATTGCTATAACACCCACATTATAACTTTTGATAGGCTGAGACATTGTTGGGTGAATAATTTTTTAAACTTTCAGGAATATTAACCAACTATTGCAAATATAAAGATTGCTGGGTTTCTGAGATAAATGTACAATTTTATACCTACATACGTGATACAAGGAGAATAAACTTTTCAAAATTGCTGAAACATCTGAATGATAATATTTTTAAAGAAATTTTATTGTACTCTTTTAAATCCAGAATATACATAAAAGATTCACCTTAATCGAATTTTGTTAAAAAAATGCAAAATTTTTGCAATTGGTGTATATTCTTTATAAAATGGTTGTGGTAAGTGTGTTTTCTATTCATTAAGGTCTATATTAATTCCATTGGTTTACTTTTCACCTTTTTATTTGAGGTACAACATACATAATTATATAAGAATTGATTAATTTTTATACATGAATACCCCTACATAACCACCACCTAGATGAAAATATAGAAAAAAATATCCTCACACCAGAAGATTCTCTCACATCCATTCCTAGTCAATAACAAACACTCTCAACATACAAGTTTTGATCTTCATATAATTATAATTCCAAGCTACATATTCTCTTCAGTCTGTCATATTTTGCTTAATATTAATTTTGTTGGATTTATTCATATTTTTTGTGTGGCAACACTTCATTTCACTATATTGCTATATATTACTCCATTCTGTGAATAAGCTGCAATTTATCCATTCTACTGTTGATGAATTTCTGTGGGAAAACTACTATGAATAAAGCTGTTATTAACATATTTTACAAAATATTAACATATTTTGGTGCACATGTGCACTAATGAGCGACATCTAGAAGTGGAATCATATATGCATATGTCCAACTTTAGTTGATGGTGTCAATATTTTAAAAATATTTACTTTTAAAATTTACCTTTACAAATTTACCTTCCCACCTGAGATATGAGAGTTCCTATTGGTCTACATTGTTATCTATACTTTTAAATTTTAGCCCTATAGAAAAGTGTGTAGAGACAAGTCATAGTGGTTTTAACTTTCATTTCTATGATTATTAATTCTATTGAATGTCTTTTCGTATTTATTGCCCTCTTGTATAGTCCCTTTTGTGAAGTGATTTTCAAGTCTTTCGCCAGTTTTTCTCAATTAGGTTGCCTGAGTTTATTGTTTTGTTAGGGGTTCCTCATTTATTGTAGATGAGAGTACTTTGTTGGATATATGTATCGTTACGTATTTTTTTCTAAGCTGTGGCTTGTCTTTTCATTCTTTGATGGTGTCCTTTGATGAATGGAAGTTCTTAACTTTAAAAAAGTTTATGAACTTTTTCTTTCATGACTTGTTCTTGTGTCCTATTTAAAGCATCTCTGGCAATACTAGAATAACTCAGATGTTCTCATATGTTTTTCTTTAAAAGCTTTATATAACTTCCACATTTACATCTGTAGTATAGGTGGAATTGATTTGTATATATGTTGTGAAATAAAAGGTCAAGGTTCTCCTTTTAAGTATAGATATCGAATCGATCATGCATCATTTAAGTTTGATTCAGCACCAATTATTTTCCAATACATTCTTTTTTACACTATTTTGGTGGCAGCTTCTTATAAATCAAGAGGCCATGTTTATATTCTAAGTCTGTTTTTGGAACCTCTATTCTGTCTTGTTGTTCACTGATATATCTACTAATAGTGCACTTTCTTATACCATGAACTTATTGTAAATCTGGATAACAGGTAGGATGATTTCCCAACTTTGGCCCTCTTCAAGTCTGTATTCACTATACTTGACTCTTTGCATTTCCTTATACATTTCAGAATTCTCATGCATCAACTTCCAGAAATTCCATTTAAGTTTTTTATTTTGATTCCATTACATGTATAAGTCGGCTTGGAGAGAATTCACATTCTTCAAAATATTGAATTTCATAAATTTAGTAGATTCATAATTCATAAACTTAGTAGATCACTCCATATATTTAGAATTTCTTTGATTTTTCTCAAAAATGTTTTGTAGTTTTCTATGGAGAATGCTTATACTTCTTATGGTGGATATATACCTAGGCATTTGATGTTTAGTTGTTCAATTATAAACAGTATCCATTTTAAGATTTTATTTTCTAGTTATTTGGGGCCAGTTTATAGAAATACTATGAATTTTTATTTATTCTATATCCACTGACTCCCTCAAATTCAAAAATTTATCAGTTTATCTGTAGAGTCATTTGAACTTTCTATGAACATATAATGTTTTCCAATGATTGCAGCTTCTAAAGCCGTCTTTTATCATGTTAAGAAAGTTATTTTCTATTTCTAGTTTTCTGAAAGTTATCATGAATGGCTTTTGAATTTCACAAAAGGCTTTTTCTGTATCTATTGATATAATTATTTGATCCATTTCTTCCTTTTATTGTTAATGTGATAAAGTATATTAATTTTTTTAAGGTTAGAAATTGTTTATTTTGATTTTGGGTAGGTAGGTCAAATATTCCCCTACCCAATTTTGCATGTTATTAATTACTTTTTCACATTCTATTTTCCTCCATGGATTATTTTTAAAAATAACCATTTATTGAAACACAATTAATAAGAGAACAGCGGTAAGATATAATGGGAATAACAGGTCAGAATCTATTGTGTACTAGCTGTGTATTACTATTACCCTTCATTTATGAGAATAATAAAATTTGCTCTGCCTGCTTAACATGGTGGCTATAAAGATTAAATAACTGGTAGAAGTGAAAATGCATGGTAAACTACAAAGAAGGACTATTAATATAAAGGGCAAATGGTCAATTACTAGTATACAGTTCACTATAATTCTATTTAATAAAGTAATAATGAGATATGTAACAATCTTCTTCCTAGTACTTTTATTTTTCTTGAATATTAAAGCAAGCTTTGTCTGCTGATTTTCTTCCCCAAAGCTATCCAAATTTACCAAAACTGACAAATGAGAAAGTTACAAGTTGATGAGTCTTTATCAAACTGTTGTGTTAAATATAACAAATTATCTATTCTGCATTCAAAAATTCATAAATTATACATCGAAATTTAATAAGCCTGGTCCTCCTTATATCAATGTTTTGATAAGAAAAAGAATCACAATTTTTATATGGGTTTCATCTAAATATAGCTTCTTATAGTGAACTCTCTGGCCTAAACACACTCAGATCAATACAAGCACAGTCGGTCTCTTTCCAGTTTTCCAAAGAGGGAAAATGGACTGCTGACCAGATTCTCTGCCCAACTTTGTTAGATAATGTTGTATGTTACATTTCGTATTTTCAACCTTTATGCTACCAAAGAAGAATGAGTGAAATACAATTCAGAATAGAAGCTAGATGATGGTGTCCAATTTAAGCCTGCTAATTATATTCATAAGTTAGATTTCATCTGAAAAAATTAATTTCCTTTTGGAGTTTTCTTTCTCCTTTATTTTCCAGCTATATAACTTCTTATTCATTTATTAGGTAGCATGGTGATGGAACTCTGGGATAGATTATGTTTTTCTGAAAGAGGAAGTGAAGCACTCAGCAGTAGGAGAGTACACAGCAGCAGAGCGGCACTGGCTATCTACTGCAAGTTTCACTTTGTTAACTTTCATAGCCAGTTAGCTTTAATGCCGGGTTCATCATATGAATTGGGGGAACAAGATCAGCACTTGGGCTCCCAACGTCTTCCCTATTATTATCGCTCCATTTGTTTTGGTGATTGTTCTATACCCTCCACGTGTACTTATGGCCAGGACAAACAGAAGATGGTAGAGCGATTCCTGCACTTTCCACAGAGGGAAAACATGAACATCAAAGGAAACCCATAGTGATTAAAAGGCACACCTATAAATGAAATGACTCATGGTGTTAATTGACTGAGATAAATAAACCAATTTTTATTTATAAAAACAAAGGGTATTAAATTTTTTTTTTCTTTTACAAAAATAAGGTCATGCTCTTTGATGAGACTTGTTTGTACAAAAATCCCTTAAAATCCAACTCTACCTAAGCATTTCTTTTTAATTCCCCATGGAATATCAAATAACAAAAGAAATCCCACATTCAAAAAGATTAAAATTCTGCTGAAAGGAAACCACAAAGAAATTATAATTTATCTTCCCTTCCCTGAATACTAAAACTTTAAGAAAATTATTTTATACACTTGTGTACACTGGGTTATTTTGTGCAAACTATCTGTTAAAAATCAATAATCCTTCATATGTTAAACGCATTTATTTTTGAAGTAATAATGTGTATATTTCTTTTGTGGGACTTTGATGTTTTTGGAAAGAGGCTTAGTGACTTGTCAGTGGCATGCCATTCCTTAAATAAATTTAGAATAAGCTGAGATAATAATAATCCCCAATAAATAAAAACTTTGAAATTAATAAGAAAATAATTTGTGAGGATACTAGAGATCTTAAAATGGTCACAACTACCTACTAGATCTTACCCAGATGAAATTCATTACCTTGAAATTCAACATCTTGGTAAAGTCTTCATCACTAATTAAAATTATAGCAATGGAAGAGCATCTGCAATTACTCTGTTTAGGATAAAATTACAAGGGCTATAAATCTCCAAGCTTCAGGGCATAAACTGATCACCAGCTGGGGTGAGAAAGAAATGTCTACCTATTGTGTAGTTGTGCAAAATTAGGTACATTTATATGTTTTACTCCCTCAGAAACATCTGGCACAGGCTACTATTTGAGAGCCTTTTGGACTGAACACAGGGATACTACTTGACTAAGTTACAGAAGTTGCATGGTTCCATATACATATGTATATATAAAAGTTAAAATTCAAGGCCTCGCTAAAGGAATGCTGAATTCTTCATGTTAATGTCATTGATTCAAATTCTTCCCAGGCTGGTGATCAAAGGTCATTAGCGATGTCAGGTAGAAATGAAAAATTCAGAATGGTTCAAATTTTGGTGTTAGTCCCTTTGTCATAAAACTGAGCCAAGATCGTTACAGGCAATATTTAGTAGCTTCCACGGGGTGGGGGTGGGGTGGAGGAAAGAGAATGGACGTGGACTTTGAACTATCATGGGAGATTGACACAGAAGAGAAATGAGTGCAGCAAATGTTCTATGACAGCTCCCCACCCAACCTCGTCTTTGCTACTCAAATGAAGAAGAGGCTGGTTTACTTTCAGACAAAAAAGATGTAAACCTGCATGAGGAAAGGACTGGAGGATCCCTTCTCTCTTTTATAGGTGAGGTGAGAAGGATGAAGAAGGAGGAAAAGTCCAAGTGTCAGAGAATGTCTGCAGCACAGTGTTCTGCCTCCGTCCTGGGAATGCTGTCCAGGAAGGACCCTGGTGATCCAAACCACCAAACAGAAGCCCAAGAATACAGAAAAAGGTAGTCTGGGGACTGGAAGGAAGAGGGCCCAGTAAGTGAGAAGGAGAATATGCAATGGAGATTAGATGCTGTGAATCTGGAAATGGTTACTAATGGTTACTAACCAGTCAATGGTTATTAATCATTTAATAATTAATGGTTCATAACTATACTTACTAATGTGTTCCTAAGTTAAAGGAGTCCTCAGAAAATCCAAAAGCAGAGTCTGAGGCAAATAGCTCTTTATCATGTTCAACTATCTTTTGTCAAATTCCTGAATCACAAACTTGGCAATATGTGTGCTAAATGAAATAGAGATGCAGTTACTGGTTAAAATATTTAAATTTAATATTTAAATTAAATTTAAATGCCTTTAGGATGATAGTATGTTTCCAATTCATCCTAGTCCCTGATACTACTGAATGACTTAGTCCCAGTGTCTTCATATCTGGAAAATGTAAAAGCGTTAATGTTTACAAATCCTAGTAAAAGCATCATGTTTCAATATAGTCCTAACTATTTTTATAATTTGCTTTATTGCAATGTACTATATCCAGAATTTATTACAGTTTATTGCAAAAGAAGCCTATGAAAAAGTCAGTTTTCAACATCCTTTTTCTTCCTTTAGAAACAATACTAAGTTTTAAAGCTCCTATTTCTCAAACTCTGATCACCATAATCTGTGAAAAACTTCCAAAATCTTGAATTTGTCTTCAGCTGTGGAGCCTACAATAGAATTCTGACATAAATTTTAGTAGTCATTGGACAGAGACTGTATTTCTCTCTACGCATATCTCTATAAGGCCACATTTGTGTACTTTTTTTTCTACAACAGCACCCCATTGCTGACAATCAGTTCACAGTTCATTATAGACCCCAGATGGGTTCCTGCTGCACTTTTATATACTTTCAAGGGATCAGTGGTTCCACACTGGTCCAGGTACATTTCCTTTCAGAGGAAATCCTTTCGATTTCTGCTAACAGCTATCCTTTAGGATAAGTGCATTCTAAGTAGTCACAGCATAAATGACGACATTATTGCAAATGAGATGAATTCTAAAACTCTTAGTTTAGTTTGATTAAATTAATGCCAAATGAAATCTGAGATAGTTTTCAGCTCAAAAGTTTTTAAATAGAAAATGTTACCACACAATGTTCCTAATATTTTCTCATAGTTACTATTCAAAGAATTTTCACATTTAAGTTACTCATCACTGGGACTATTAGGACTTATGAATCATTACCCTAGGTTATGCCAGGCAGATTCCAAAGCCAGGGGGGTGTCTGCAAAGCTAAGCTACCTCAGAAGTGGCTTTAGGGCTCAAATTCCCTCTAGGGGCTCCTGGGAAATTTGGGAGATTCGGGTCATAACTCTGGTGGCTAAACATACTCCAATCCAATGCTGTCAAGATCCTCTGCTTTGGAAGGAAAAATCAAGAATCCAAAGACTAGTTGAAAAGTCTAAGGTAGATCTGATCTCAATTAATCTTGTAGACGTACATTTTGGGTAGTTAAGAGAGTAGCTCTGGATTAGTTTTGTATTGCTGCACAACAAACTGCCACAAATTTAGCAGCTTAAAACCACATGCATTTATCACCTCACAGTTCTGTAGGCCAGAAGTCCAGGCATGTCCTAGCTGGGTTCTCTGCTCAGTGTTCCACATTCAAGGTGTGGTTGGACTGAGTTCTCATCTCGAGACTAGGGCAGTATTATCCTGGGTGAATCTGACCTTATTAAGTGATTCCTTAAAAGACACTGGGCTTTTCCTGGGAGATTTGAAGTGTAAGACGGGTTTTGACAAGAGACTCTTCATTGCTGGCTAGAAGCTGGAGGCATCTCTTATTACTCCCATGTCCTATGATTAAAGTCAGTTGAAAATTATCACAACTCAATTCAGGCAGGACTGCAATGGCCCAAACTCTTTAGAAACGAAGGTTTGGGTCAACCCACCAGGCAAAGAACCATGACTTGCCGAGGTGCTTGCTAAGAACAAAGGAATATGAAATGAGTAGTGAAAGAAGATAGCTATAAACCCCATCTATGACCAAGTGACCAGTTGCAGAAATTAAGACTTCAATAGCTATGAGCTTGTCCTCCTTATTTGGATGCTAATTATGTTTGCATATATATTGCCCCAATATTTTTGGTTTCTTTTCTCTCTTATCCTCTAAGCATTTAACATGATAGATAACTGTATTATCCCAGGATTTCAGTTACAGGATATCAAAGAAAAGTAAATATAACCCTTTGTATCCTCTTCTAGGGAAGGAGCATACCTTCAGATGTAAGCAGGATAATTGTATCATTATAGGTGGGAATATGATTTGTTTTTTCCTTTGGAGATTAAGTACAGTACAGAGAGATATGTTGGGTGCCTAACTGACAAAGAGTGGACTGTGATAGCTTTTTTGATTTGTCAACTTGGCTAGGCTTCATTCTCCAGTTATTCAATCAGACATTAATCTAGGTGTTGCTATGAAGGGATTTTGCAAATGTGATTTAATCCTTTAATCAGTTGACCTTGAGTAAGGCAGTAATCCTAGATAATCTGGGTGAGTTTGATTTATTCATTTGAAAGGACTTGGAAATGGCAGGGAGGGGGTGGGAAGTGACTGGCAGAAGACAGACATACAGAGACAGACAGACAGAGAGAAGAAAGCCCCCCTGTGTGCAACAGCTTCAGTTTGAGCCCCCAGGGTTCCAGCTGGCCCACAATTTCTCTTTCCTGATTACCACCGTACAGATTTTGGATTTACTTAGCGAGTCTCCATAAAAGCAAAAGCCAGTTCCTTGTAATAAATGAATAAATAAATACATATACATAGATAGATGATATAGATATAGATATATAGATTCAGACACAGACACAGACATACATATAGATATCCTACTGGTTCTGCTTTTCTGGTTGATCCCCAACTAATATAGGGGCCATCTTAGAATTCTGCCTGCCATAGGCTGTTTTGGAATGTAGCAAGATACTGCAACAATCACCAGAATCAGAATTGGAAGACCCAAGCTTGAGACTAGGTGCTGCCACTAGGAGTATCATAATCCTGGGAAAATCACTTAACCTCTCTAAGCATCACTTATCTCATCTCTTCTATAGTTCAGGAATCTACATTGCAGAGTTGCGAGCATCAGATGAGAAAAATAAATATGAAAGTATCTTGTATACTTTAAAGTACTATACAGTGGACTCTTGAACAACAGGGGTTTGAAGTGCTCAGGTCCACTTATATGCAGATTTTTTTCAATAAATACTATAGTACTACAAGATGCATGAATATGCATCTTGAATATGCAGATGTGGAACCTGCAGATGTAGAGGACCTATGACAGGACTTGAGCATCCCTGGATTTTGGTATACATGGCGGGTCCTGGAACCAATCCCCCTTGTATAAAAGGTATGACAGTACAGATTTTGCTACTTTGGCTAAGAATGCCTAAGAATTATTCATGTTACTCTGCTCCCTGGGGATGACTAAAACGGAAGTTGACCTGAATTTGGAGGAAGTTTGTGGCATGGACATGGGCTTCTCAAAAATATTTTATTGATTAACTGCTGCCCTGGGGTTTGGAATATAAGACCAGAAACACTGATATCTGATCTTGGGGGAAGACAAAAGGTACGACAAACTTGAAATTACTGGTGCAGGATTTTCATTACCTTTCATATTTATTTTGCCTTCATAACATGCAAAATGCTGTGTTAGCAAAATGAGATGATTTATGTAAAGGTAATCCTACTGTCCAGAGAAGCTAAACAAAGACAACTTTTCATTCCTTCATATATGAGATCATATTTTTCTGAGGAATTAAAAACTAACAGCCATGGACAATAAGTGAGCAACAATGGAGCTGGCGTTGAATTCTATTTTTTAGACTTACCTCATTTCTAGAGTCTGTTATTGAGCTAGAGAAGTTGAGTGGACCCCCTCTGAGTGACTACAGCTAATGAATGGCATATGCTTAGCTCTTCAACAAGCCTAATTATGTTACTATTCTGAGGTGATTTTTAGGTGACTTTACTGTCTTCTTTCAGTTGAGTTTCAACGTACTATGAAACAGTCCTTCAAACAATCTATCACATTCTTAATTAGATATCTCATAGACATTGTGGGAATAACTTCCATTTTAGGTTTATTGGAACACAGAGAACTAAAATCCCCTGCTAAAGTTTGAGTTCAGCAAAACCAGATGCTCTGTGAGCTAAAATAAGTATCCCAGTCTCTAAAAACTTAGCTGTAAATACACAGGGTAGCACAGAAACATTATTTTGAGTATAGTTCTTAAGTTTCACTTTCCTCATAGTTGACACTTAGAAGGCTTAACTAAGCATATTTACTGTAATCTACATTAGAATTTTATTTTGATTACTAGGACAAAACTTTCCAAATAATTATCAGAATTATGTCTGAGAATTATTATCCTTTTAATTGTTATATCGTTGTGGAATTTTAATTCAATTCTCACTCAAAATCTTTGGGAACAGAATTCTCAGGAAAAATAATGTGTTTTTCAAAAATATGAACTAATATGCTGAGAAAAAGTACATTAATTTATTAAAGGTATTAGGAAATCACTGACCAGGATGAGATCTTAGCAAGTTCATTCCCTCTTTTGAGGTGTGTAAATGATTTTGAAATTGTTGAGTTATGACACGCTATAGGAGCCTATGTGGGAGACAGAGGGTGATGCCCATGATATTTTTGATTTCTGATATATATGATAAAAAAAGCCAAGACCTTGCTCAAAAGGAAATTAACAGAGTCTTGAGGACATTCTATGTCCTACCTAAAAGACAAAAAAATGTAGACTCTCTAAATTCTGCCCCAGGTACAGAACCCTTGAATGACTGCTACACAGCTTGCAGAAAGCCACAAACATCCCATTTTAACAATTTTGTTTGAAAATAATTTATGTAAAAACTCTCTAAATGTTATACTTCTGTGAGTGATACAATCACTGTTTTTAGTTATTATGTTTACCAAAAATGTGGATTCCTATAAGGATTTGGAGTGCCACTTAAATTAAATGACTAGAATTCTAATGACAATTTGGCATATAGAAACGAATTACCATATTTAAGTCACTTCCAATCCAAATATCAATTAGTTATGTTTATCCTGTCTAGAGATCAAGATGAGCTTAGTCAAATTAGTTCCATGATTTTTTTTTTAAAGTTAGCATAAAATATGTAATCAGTCCACTTGGATATAATTTCAATAAATACATTTGAGAGGGAAAGTGGTATATTGAAATATTTTTTAAAAATTAATGTAAAAAGCATAAAAGTACAATGGTTTCATATACAACTAATTTACAGTAAGATTCATTCTTACAATAATCCTACTTGTTTGGATGTACCAAGACAGTAATATTCTATGAAGAGGTAAGATACTTAAGTTTATTTGCATAAAATGTGGGTTATAAGCATCTTCAGTAAGTGACTGAAACACTCTAAACAAGGCGCGCTTTTCAGCTTCCTTCAAATATACATGTCGAATTCAAGTTTACCATTTAACTGCAAATTCTCTTACTGTAAAAACCAGCATGCTCTAACTACATTATCTGAAAGATTAAGAAATTGAAAAAAAAAAAAGCAAAAGTGACAAAAATATGAAGGATGAAGACTTTAAAAACTGACCTAAAAGAAAATTTCTGAAGAATCCTTAATTAAAAACGGAAAAGAACAATTTACTTCCAATAAGGCAACAACTTTGAATCTTAGATGTTCTTCACTCTTTTCAAATAAGAACCTGTCAGCAATCCTTGTGTATAGTTATAGCTGGTGTCAAATTCCATAAAATTTGAGATGAGACTTTGCCAGTTTGGGAGCTAAGGGAATATATTATCTTGGGCCACAAAGGGTTTCATAAAAATGTTGAAGGAAATGGAAATCCAACACTGGTTAAGAAAATCAGGAAATAAATTACGAAAACTGTCCATTTGCCTGTCCCTTTTAATCTTAATGTCGTATTCAAACTATTGGGCATGTAACTGAATATCTCAACTGTACCTGAAGAAATAATGGAGCGTGTCTCTGCAGTAAAACAGAACGGCACTAAACTGATGAGTTTAACCCAGCAGAAAGAGCGGCTGTAAACATGACAAATGCCTGCTATTGATTTCAGGTTTAATTACTCTGTGCAGCACTGACAAAGCCCATCAGATGTTGTTGTGAAGTGTAAATGGAACAGACTACACTTCACTGCCCATAGGAAACTGATGGTGTCTGCAGTTTGCATTGTTTACTTTATCCTCCGTAAACTTCAGCCTTGATCAAATTAACAAGTGCTACTAACCTCCAACAAACTACAATGCACTATGGTTTTACAGCAGCATCTCATTGATAACAAGTGTCAGTCTGATGGCTGCTGGTGAACCCTACAGCCCAGGACCTGCAAGTCCTGACTCTCGGGCCATGGGGATCTCTTCCTGCAGATCCTGATGTATAAGGGAACGGAAAGATGAGTTTTACACTGCTCATTATGATGGTGCCAATAAATAGCCAGTACTGCACAATCTTTCCCAAAGGGCTTTTAAATGATCATTTCTGGTTTCCAATATTAGTTTTTCAAGAACATTTGTGAGTAATTATATCTAACTTTAGGTTAATTGCTTTCTAGCTTTCCCCTTTTCCCTCTCTCTTTTCAGATATACAAATTGTGCCTTTTTTTCATTCAACTTAATTCAACTTTTTGCAAGTAGTGATTTAGTGAACGATATTTCTGAAACAATTGATAATAAGACTTGCAAAAGAACATTTCCCTTAAGTGGGCAGTTACCCAATCAACCTATTATTTGCTTTTCTCCACAAAGGCTGTG
Organism: Kogia breviceps; assembly: GCF_026419965.1. Lineage (NCBI taxonomy): Eukaryota > Metazoa > Chordata > Mammalia > Artiodactyla > Physeteridae > Kogia > Kogia breviceps. Next base: position 42,853,142 of record NC_081324.1, on the reverse strand, counting down.
TCAGAATTTGCTATTTTATCATCAAAACATCGACACAGTGTACTAAATATTTATGTATTCAAAGCTTCATGCATACAGGTAAAACAATAAAATAGGATATCAGTGAGCATCTGCATTGGGTTCAGGATCTGCCAAAGTCTGATGTAAATCCTCGGGGTTACCTTGGTTCATACCTTATAGTCAGCTGGGCCCTCTTGCCTCCACCTGCACATATTTGCTTGATGCTGGTGTCGACACTAACGTTCAACACCTGTTGTCGGGATAGTTTTTCTGTTCTTGGCAATGCCTAGGACATCAATTGGCATCTATTTCTCAGTTTATACTCCCAAGCTGGCAGGCCTCAATTTTTCATCCTGTATGTGTAATCTACAGAATCACTGCAATCTCTCATTTTGTCCAAGATCTTGCATAATATAATGTACTTCAGACCAGAATAAAACTAGCTGTTACAACATTTAAGGGATACTTAAATGATAAAACCACAGTTGATACCAATCAAGCAAAATATTTTAATGAAGACTACATTTCTAGCAAGAGGAAGCACAATCATTACTACTTAATTGGTTTTAAAGGACAGCTCAACAATAACAATAGAGTACTGACTATAATCTTAGCAAATACCTAAATTACCCCTCATATGCTTGATCATTTATCAAAAAATTAAGTGGTGCAAAATCTTTCCTTAAAAATGTCATTTTATGTCCTTAAGTTAAAAACTGCAGAGTTCATCCATTTACTTGAAACTATTTATTGAGTGCCTCCTCTGGCTGCTAGGTGCTGGTTATCCAGTGGTGAAGAAAATAAGATCTTACCTCCATTGGGGAAAAATATAACAATAAATTACTCAAATAGCTGTATGGTCGGTAATGCAATGAGCACTATGGAGGAAAGGTGAAAGGAGGAACAGAAATCTGAAAAGAGGCACCTGCTTTAGACCGAGTCTGGGAAGGCTTCTCTGAGCATGTGACTTTAAAACAGAGACCTGAGGCTGGGAGGAGGTCCCCAGGAGAGGGGGCGGCAAGCCTGTGTCAATGCTCTGAGGTGACAGCCTGACACAACTGAATAGCTAGAAGAAGCTGAATGTGCCTGGATTCCACTGAACTAGATGGATAACGGCCTACGATATGGATGGGGAGGTGGACAGTGGCTGGGTCAGAAAGGCCACATTAAGAGTTTTAGATTATGTTAATCCCAATCTCCCAATTGACATATATACACCAATATGTATAAAATAGATAACTAATAAGAACCTGCTGTACATATAAAAGAAAGAAAGAGAAAGAAAAAAAGAAAAGAAAATTAAAAGAAAAAAAGAATTTTAGATAAAAACTCTATTAAAATGTTGCTAAAAGCCCAAGAAAGCCAATGAAATAAGTTCAGCACTGAAAGATGAGAGAGGAATTTTTTTGTTTTTTGGGTTTTTTTGTGGCTTAAGTTCATGCAGACTGCTTTATAAGAAACAGCGCCAGGTCAACAGGGGACAAACATGAACGCAGCAACCAACTGGAGGCTAATGCAATAGTTCAAGCAAATGATAATGGTGGCTTGGTTTGGATGATGGCTGTAGAGATGGATGGAGCCCCGATAGTGCTGACAGGAAACCAGAATATTGACTAATAAACTCTCCTTCTAAGCACTGTTTATCATATACATATGTGTGTGTGTGTATATATATATATATATATATATATATATATATATATATATAATACATATGATGTATAAAATGTTTACTATACATATACTAAATACATATTTAATTTAACATATACTAATATTTATAAAATATATAATACATTTACTATATGTATACAGTAAAGTTGTTTTTATTTTAAACTTCTTTACCTCTACATGTTGAAATCTTCCTTTTCAGTTATTTAAAAAATAATTTTTTTGGCATTCATTTATCTGAAATGATGGATTCTCTGTGAACTCCTTAAATATAAACATCCCTCTCATCGTAACACTACAGATGGCAGTATATCTAAGCAGCGTTAGAGATTCTGGTTTAGATAAAATTATGCTGCCTGTTAGAGTTCAGAAGCATTTCTAGATTTCATTCTTAAAGACCAAATCCCCACAACAGCATGATCTTTTTAACTGATTACTTTGCATTTTTCACAGTAGAGAGAAAAATGAAATCTCTGATGCAGTCTACAAATTGAGTAGTCAAGGTTGTGGAGGACACCTCAAACCACCCTATCTGCTTCGAATGTTATCTGAACTACCCTCAGCCATGGGCTCTGGAGGAAGGGCTTGGAGGAGAGGGGCTGAGGCCCACAGAGATATCATGAGGCAAAGTGGAGGAGCTACAGGGCATTTTTAAAAGGTGCCCTACAGCGTCCAACATGGATGAAAATAGGGCAGCTATGAATTCCAAGCCTACACAGACTAATTTAGAAAAAACTTCCAGGCCTGGAATCCAGCTCCTTGTTAAGTCTGTCCCACACTTAATGTGAGAGGAATGTGGATTCAGTGGCTGGTGATTAATAGGAAAAGAGAGTTTCTATTTCTCTTAACAAACCACTCATTCATTTACCCCATTCCTTTCAGTTCTTACACAAATAGCATCTCATCTAGACTTTGAAACTGTTGATCCTTGGCATTTGAAGTGAGAAAAAAATAAAAATGATTCTTAAAATAGTAAAATCATGTCCCACTATATAATTTTTATAATGCTTTCTAATTAGTAAACACCTGTGAACTGAATTCATTTATCAAAGATCCACAGACCCCATAGAGAAAACTTAAAGAGTTAATTGAAGGTCAATTTATATGACGATTTGTGGGAAACCTAGAAGAGTTTTACCCAATAGGTAAAAATTTCTTAATGAAACATCCAATAATTCTCCCCCAAACACTGAGCTCCTGCTAAGGCCCTGAACTACGTGGGGTGTCACTAGGGCATCAAGGTATAGAAATGAATCAAGAATCCCATCCTTAATATGTCTAGTAGTCTAGCTTATTTAGACTACTAGACATATTAATTTTTAATTTCCCTCTTATTTAATTACTTCACTTCAAACTATTGAATCAAGATGTTCCTGACCGTAATCGCAAAGAAGGCAAAGTCCCAAATGAAGCCTTGGAAGCCATGACCTCTCTACATGGAGAAAATCAGTGACTAACATTTTGATCTGTGCCACGGACTGCATCACATAATCTGTTACTGTCCAAATACAATTTTCTTTTTTTGTAAATGAGTCAGTCACAAATCTCTGATTGCGCCATTTCAAATGCAAATAATTCTGTTCCAACTGCCTCTTTACATTAGCTAAATGAAGTCATCAGTAACCAAAAGTGGAGAAAATCTTAACACTACTGCCGTAAACAACTTTGAAAGTTTTATATCCCATAAGAATGAAACTGTTATGAGATAGTCAAGATTCATTAGAGATACCCAACCTGATATGACTCATATTCAAAAACAATAATACTTTCCCCCATAACCAATAGTGGCCAGAGCAAATTATAATCAAAGATAGATTTCCTGGAGGGTGATGATACCATTAGATTTAAGGAATTAAAAATACATGAAACTTTTGGGTTAATGAACAGGGTCCTTAACTGCTCATTTAATTCAAACAGCTGTTTGTTAATGCCCTAAGCAGTGTCATAAACTGTGAAAATACTGTTGAGTGCAAGACACTAGTTAATGCTATAAAGCAACACATGCTCTAATATTAAAGGATTTAATGGGATTAATAGAGAATAAGACATTAACTCCCTATTATGATGTTTTAGAACCCAAGGGCAAATTCTGGCTAAAAAGGACTGGTTCTAAAACCACAGAAAGTAAACTCCAGCACTGTACAGCTAATCATGGCAATTTTATGCCCTTGAAAAAAAGTGGAACCCTGATAAGATCACATCTGTTCCAATCACATACTGGATAAAATCACTGTTTACTAAAGTCCTAAATAACTAAAAATGTGCAACCCCAACAGGATCCCATCTGTTAATGCTACAACTTGGATATGGTCCCATTAGAAAAATTCCATACAATAATGTTCCAGCATAAAATAGTGAAGAATTTAGATTCCATTTCATCAATTTTGTCTATAGACTTATATGCTGATTTTCTGCAAATATGCCATTATGTGATCTATTTGATGCATTTTTCTTATGGGTAGTTGCTATGATGTTAACAGGTGAAACCAAAATTGAAATGCAATAATAAATTTTAAAGTCTTTCTCCATGAATTTCAGAAATTTAGGCAATTTCTGCTCATTATTTCATTCCTTACATTGCATTAGAGATTATTTTCACAGGAAACATAATATAAATAATTTTATAAAATAAATCACAATATAAACTTCATAGCAATGTCCTTTTTCAACATTTCATCTATTTGCATGTACATGAAGAATTTCAATTCTGGATTAAATAGAGACTTTACAACTGACAGAGAAATGCTTCACATTTAATACTCTCTTGGCAATGTCATAGTTAATTCTACAGTATAGCCAAATTTCTGTTTAGAATTAACGTTAAGATAGTTGTAAACTGAAATGTATAGTTATTATTGAAGAATGAGGATTGGTGAATTAAAAGAAAAAGTTAAAATAGTTTTGGTGAGGTTTATGAAACTAAATAAATTAAAATTTCTGTAAAAATATAACAGACTGTAATTTTTGGAATACACTATATCATTTAACCATTGTAATATTTTAGTTTTCTTCAAATACTACAAAATGAAGCTTTTCAGATGACTGTTATAAGGAAACATTAAAAGAAATTTGCCACCATTTTATTGCAACCTTATTATGTGCTAGTTACTGTGCTAAATCATTATAAAACAGCTTCATTTAATCCTCACAAAAATCCATGAATATGTAGTATTGTTATATCCATTTCACCGATGAGGAAACTGAGCCTTAGAGAGGTAAATCAAATTCCCAGGATTAAATTCTCGGGATTAAAAAACAGGAGTGTCTGGTTACAAAGCTCATGTTTATACCCACTGCGTTGTATGGCCGCAACAAGTATTCTCTTTGCACAGAACAAAAAGAAATTAAGACTAATAAAAATAAACATGTTAATTAATAACCGTGGCAGAGATTAATGCTAATATTTTAGCTGGATCATTTCTGAAAAATTCTACTTGCAAGAAATATATTAACTTCCTCTTGGAGTCTTCACATTGGACAGATGGGTGCTTTGAGCAGGTTACTATTTTGTTCCCTTTCAATCCATTTTCTAGATGAATCATGTGCTTCTTTTCATTGGATGAAAAGGAATTATATAATACATCAAAATTTTCCCTTATGCTGGCTGCCAGCAAATTTGAAGCTAAATTTATTTAAATATTTATTCACCATTGATTTAGGTGGGATGAGGAATGCATCGGCAGGAGGGCAGGTTGTTTTACTTCCACTTTAGCATGCTACATCCTTTGAAAGACGGAATTAAAATTTGCCTTTTATGTTAGGAGTTGAATATGGAGCTCTGAGCTAATGTGAGCCATATTTCCAAATTATTCCATTGATGTTATATTGAATGGCATTTTAATGATTGAATTCATGATGATTAATTTTCTATATGAAAATATTCAAGAGAAAGTTATAAAGGTCCTTTAAACTATCGATTACTGTAGGTTCTCTCAACTTTTTTCCTATATTAAGTCAGTTTTCTGTAATGCAGCACAGTTAAATTATATTAACATACTTTCTTGAAACATAACTTCACTAACTAGAAAAAAGGTCTATTTAAAAATATTTGAAGACTTGTTAGTTTTGAAGCCATAAAAAGAAACAATAGGAGAAAACAATTCATGTCCAAAGAAAAGTTACAAAATTAAAGTGGGGTGGGCTTCCTTGGTGGCGCAGTCGTTGAGAATCCACCTGCCGATGCAGGGGACACGGGTTCGGCTGGGCCACAACAGTGAGAGGCCCGCGTACCACAAAAAAAAAAAAAAAAAAAAAAAAAAAAAAAAAAAAATTAAAGTGGGGATATTATTCTTTCATGGGAAAAAATTTATTAGAAGTATAGCCTTGACTATCATATAGACTAATATAAATATCTTAGAATTATAAACATCATAATTTCCAAATAATAATTAAAGGCATGGTTCTTTACCTTAAATGATATACTAATTCACCCACATGATGTATTTCTTATGGAATTTAAACATTAGGAAAATATTTGCTGCATTGGATGATTGTTTTAAAGAAATGCATATGAACTTGGTAGACTTACACTAGTTATATAAACTTTGAGGAATTACTTCATTGAGGTTCAGTTTCCTTAACTGTAAATGAGAATATAAATTAAAACCACGTTGGATTGAGTGATTTAGCCATGACAAACCACTAACTATAGTGTGTGGCTCAAGTCAGGCCCTTTACAAATACCACCTTTCTGTCTCTGTATTTGTAGGTATATTCCGTGCTTCCTTTTTGGAGCAAAAAAGAATGATACAATTCTTCATTTTTCCTTTTTTGTTCAGGCTGCCACAAAATCCAAAACTCAATTTGTTTTTTTGCACCACTTATGTTAATTAGAACATTTTTCTCATTTTTGGATTTGCTTCTGGTCTCACTTTTTGAAAGACTATTTTAACTGCCTAAATCTCATCTATGCTTTAATTGTGTAAATGTCTCTGATGGGTTAATGAAAATGTTGGCGGTGGTTATAAACAAGTAAATCAGGTGTGATTTTTATTGAATTATTCTAAGTTGTTTTCTGTGGAAACATCTCCAAAACTAAAAAAGAAAAAATTTAAGGTGAAATTAATTTGCTATACATCCTATTTCAAATGTCCAAATTATAGGCAGCTTTTCAAGCTCTGTGTTCGACAAATGTCTTCCTATAAAATGGGGTAGAGGATGTACTGTTGAAAGCAAGTTCATTGGTTATTAATTAGTCCTTTTTTTTTTTTTTTTTTTTTTTTTTTGTGCTAGGCGGGTCTCTCACTGTTGTGGCCTCTCCCGTTGCGGAGCACAGGCTCTGGAAGCGCAGGCTCAGCGGCCATGGCTCACGGGCCTAGCCGCTTCGTGGCATGTGGCATCTTCCCGGACCGGGGCACGAACCCGTGTCCCCTGCATCGGCAGGCAGACTCTCAACCACTGTGCCACCAGGGAAGCCCTAATTAGTCCTCTTTTAAAATTGAAAAGCATCTATTTCTTAAGGTGTCTTTTGGCAAATTAAACATATATCGGGTATTTAAAAAATGACTGGTTTCAAATATTTGAAACAATTCAAGATTATTGCACATATACAATTATCCATGTTAAAATGACTATAATTTATTATCGAATCTAAAAATAGAACAAAAGATATGTAATTTATTTATTTAAAAGCAGTATTAAGGAAAAAAGAAGTGTGAGCTTTTCTTCCATTTTGAAAACTGTACTTTCCTCCCAACAAATAACATCTATTTCTTTCTCTTTGTTGTTAAGAAGAGCAAACAGAATTTTTCTAGTGTTAACAATATACCATTAACAGAGTAATTCCACAAATAAAACTACAAATACTATGTAAACAGTGGTGGCTTGCTGGAAAAAATGCTTTTACAGATTACTGTCCTATTTCTTTCATTACCAATTGTAATTTGTAATGATTATGTAGTAATGCAGCAGAATTAAAATAGGAAAGAAAAGTTTGCAACAGATTTCAATTCCCTAACCCTAAAAGTTGTTAAAGGCATTTTAATTTCCCAAAGCAAAAGAGACAATTGTATACAAGATTTTATTTTAAGTCTAACCTTATTAAAAAATAAAAACAACATTAAAGAAACCTATTCTCCATTTGGAGCAAGTGGAATTTATGTTAGTAACTCCAATTAACTCTAATGCGAGATACATGCATAAATCTCAAAAGCATTGAGAAGAAAGGAGTTTTGCTATTATAGGGAATTCAGAGAAAGCCTAGATATGATTTCCTGCAGATTGTTGAAATGTCATTGAAAACATCTGTGCAAATTGGTCAATAGGCAGAAAAATATTTTAAATTTTGATACAATGAATTTGTATGTCATTATAGAATTAAATATATGGATAACTATCAACCTTTTAATAGAATTTTTAAAGAAGTTTATTTTTTTTTTTCTGATTCTAGTCTGAATTGAGGAATGAGGCTAGGTTTAAGAGAAAATATATAAATTTGATTACCCTGAACTCTTAGTGCCGTCTAGGTTATGCAGAAAGGAAGTAACTTTTCTGACTACTGTAAACATGCCCCTTTCTTAGAGCCCATTGTGATATATGCTTTAACTTTTTTATAAATGGAAAATCTTTTTTAACCAATTGCCACAGTAAGCAGGCGAGGTTATCTGTTATTATTTTACAAATTTTAAATATTTCAGTGATTGGAGAGTCTATGGATAACATGCCCAGATTGCTCATGTGAGCTCTGCAGATGCCTCTCTAAGTCTCTGGATCCTTAATCCTAGGGTGTGAGAAGTCACGCTTCATAGAGTCCTTTGTATACAGTCTATTTCAATATGTGCCTATTTATGAATGACAATTTAAAAAACAGTGATTAAAAGTCTACATCCTTAGCTATCTCACATTTTTGAGAAGTTTTTATCATGATCAGAAGATACTAATTCAATACTATTTGAATTTAAAATAAGTAGATATATAATGAAATACATAAACAGCTTCAAAATTCTGAGATGTACTTCAGAAAAAGAGTACTTCATGTGATGCAGGCAAAGATGAAAATCATTAAGTGTGCTGAAATGGTGATGATTTTGCCTCTATTAGAAGCTTGTTAGACATGAGTCAACCGACTCTTCATGCAACTGCAAAAGAAAAAAATTTAAAGAATATGTACAAAGTGCTAGAAACTCATGATTAGACGTTTGTATCTGAAAGATTTTATAATAATTTTAGGTCTCTAGGAATAATCCTTTTGGAACACGTAAATCTACTTTTTAAATTTATTCACAGTCTACATAAATTTCTGGTTTTAGGAAAATATTCCTAACACACTTAGGGAGTGCCTTTCGTACATTTTATAAAAGTTCATAGTCCACGGTTAGGATAATTGAAAAAAGGCTTTACCAAGAGACTGTGTCCAACATTTGCTTGGATCTCAGGCCTGTTTCAGCATGTGCCTATTGACAACTGGCAGTTTTTAAAACAGTGATTACAAGCCGTCATGCTTAATTATCTCAAATGTTTTGAGAAATTTTCTAATAATAATCAGAAAATTTTAATGCAATTGAGAAATATTAATGGCAGCTACAAAACATTAGCTACTAGCTACTGAAACATGTAATTTATTCTTCCACATATAAGGGTTACAATTTCATAGCTGGATTTTAAGAAAATGGCCACTGACTTTAAACAAGATTTATGTTTGTGAACTCTATATTAGATAGAACCAACACATCCCTTCTTTTCCCCTCCCCCACTCTTTTCTCCCCTCCCTCCCTCCCTTCTTTTCTCCCTTCCTTCCTTCCTTTCTTATTCCCTTCTTCCTATATTTATTAAGCAGCTAATAAGTGTCAGATTCTATGCTAATACTCAGGATAAAAACTTTCTTCTAATATAGTATACATGTGAAACAGTGAGTTTTCACACCTGTTCTCTTTCATTGGAAGAGAAAAGATACTAGCCTGGTCAGATCAGTGAAATCTTCTTGGTGTCAAGCCAAAGAGCAAGTGCTAATTTTCAAAAATGAACAAAAGATATTATACACTTTTGCAGTTCATAATTTCTAGATTTCAAACCCAGCATTTCATAAGATCCAAAACTGAACTGTCATTCCATTAAAATGGAATATTAAAAAATGGAGTGATATTTCAGGCAGGCAAAAACCAAGGAGGTGAAAGACCTATACTCTGAAAACTGTAAAACATTGATGAGGGAATTTGAAAATGATACAAAGAAATGAGAGATCCGTGTTCTTGGATTGGAAAAATTAACGTTGTTAAAATGTCCATACTACCCAAAGTGACCTACATATATAATGCAATCCCTATCAAAATATGCATGACATTCTTCACAGAACTAGAATAAATAATCCTAAAATTTATATGGAACCACAAAAGACCCCAAATTGCCAAAGAATTCTTGGGAAGAAGAACAAAGCTCGAGGTATTACACTCTATGACTTCAGACTATACCTCAAAGCTACAGTCATCAAAACAGTATGGCACTTTCACAAAAACAGCATATAGATCAATGAAACAGGATAAAAGCCTGGAAATAAACCCACACACTTACAGTTCATTGATCTATGACAAAGGAGGCAAGAATAGACAATGGAGAAAAGACAGTCTCTTCAATAAGTGGTGCTGGGAAAACTGGACAGCTAAATGTAAAAGAATGATATTAGAACATTCTCTAACACCATATACAAGAATAAATTCAAACTGGATTAAAGATCTAAAGGTAAGACTGGATGCCATAAAACTCCTAGGGGAAAACATAGGCAGAACACTCTCTGACACAAATTGTAGCGATATTTCTTTTTGATCTGTTTCCTAGAGTAATGGAAATAAAAACAAAAATAAACAAATGGGACCTAATTAAACTTAAAAGCTTTAGCACAGCAAAGGAAACCATAAAATAAATGAAAAGACAACCCACGGACTGCGAGAAAATATTTGCAAATGATGCTACCGACAAGGGATTAATCTCCAAAATATATACACAGCTCATACAGCTTAATATCAAAAAAACCCCAGCCAATTAAAAAATGGGCAGAAGACATAAACAGAAACTTCTCCAAAGAAGACATACAGATGACCAACAAGCACATGAAAAGATGATCAGCATTGCTAATTATTAGAGAAATGCAAATCAAAACTACTATGAGGTATCACCTTACATCTGTCAGAATGGTCATCATTAAAAGTCTACAAATAGTAAATGATGGAGAGGGTGTGGAGGAGAAGGAACCTTGTACACTGTTGGTGGGAATGGATATTGGTGCACTCACTATGGAGAACAGTACGGAGGTTCCTTAAAAAACTAAAAATAGAACTACCACATGAACTTACAATCCCACTCCTGGGCCATATACCAAGAGAAAACTCCAATTCAAAGAGATGTATGCACCCCAATGTTCAAAACAGCACTATTTACAATACTCAAGGCATGGAAACAACCTAAGTGCCCATCAACATATGAATGGATAAAGAAGATGTGATATATATATATATATATATATATATATATACATATATACATATATATATATATTACTCAGCCATTAAAAAGAAAGAAATAATACCATTTGCAGCAGCATGGATGTACGTAGAGATGATCATATTAAGTGAAGTAAATCAGTCAGAGAAAGACAAATATCATATGATATCACATATATGGAATCTAAAAAAACAATACAAATAAACTTATTTACAAAACAAAAACAGACTCATGGACGTGGAAAACAAACTTACAGTTACCAAAGGAGAAAGGGGGGAAGGATAAATTAGGAGTATGGGATTAACAGATACACACTACTATATATAAAATAGATAAAGCACAAGAACCTACTATATAGCACAGGGAACTATATTTAATATCTTATAATAACCTATAAGGGAAAAGAATCTGAAAATGAATATATATATACACATATGTGTGTGTATGTATGTATAACTGAATCACTTTGCTGTACACCTGAAACTAACAACACTGTAAATTAACTATACTTCAATTTAAAAAATGGTTAAATTCTTAAAAATCTATCTGTTCTAGTAGTACATTAAAAAAATGTATCCTAAATTTTGCTGATAGAGAAATAATTTTCATCCTAGAATCATATAGAATTACATAGAGATATATACAGTTTAAAAAAGAAATCGCAAAGTGACAACACTCTGTACCTGACCTAGCCTATTTATTTAATGGGATACCATTCATCTTTCAGATACATGTTTATCTTTTCAGATGTGCATTTCTTTGATGGTCTGGGCAACCTCACCAATGTTATCAAATAAGCCTGTTTTGAACTTTGCATGCATGATTCACTTTTTGAATCTGTCTAGTTCTGACCATATTTAAAGATTTCACCTAGCTAGGGAGGAGTAGAGCACTGATCGTAACATTTACCTCGTGTGACAGATTGGCTTTTTTTTTTTTAACACCTTTATTAGAGTATAATTGCTTTACAATGGTGTGTTAGTTTCTGCTTTATAACAAAGTGAATCAGTTATATATATACATATGTCCCCATATCTCTTCCCTCTTGCATCTCCCTCCCTCCCACCCTCTCTATCCCACCCCTCTAGGAGGTCACAGAGCTCTGAGATGATCTCCCTGTGCTATGTGGCTGCTTCCCACTAGCTATCTATTTTACTTTTGGTAGTATATATAAGTCCATGCCACTCTTTCACTTTGTCCCAGCTTACCCTTCCCCCTCCCTGTATCCTCAAGTCCATTCTCTAGTAGGTCTGTGTCTTTATTCCTGTCTTGCCCCTAGGTTCTTCATGACCCTGTTTTTGTTTTTAGATTCCATATATATGTGTTAGCATATGGTATTTGTTTTTCTCTTTCTGACTTACTTCACTCTGTATGACAGACTCTAGGTCCATCCACCTCACTAAAAATAACTCAATTTCATTTCTTTTTATGGCTGAGTAATATTCCATTGTATATATGTGCCACATCTTCTTTATCCATTCATCTGACGATGGACACTTAGGTTGCTTCCATGTCCTGGCTATGGTAAATAGAGCTGCAATGAACATTTTGATACATGACTCTTTTTGAATTATGGTTTTCTCAGGGTATATGCCCAGTAGTGGGATTGCTGGGTTGTATGGTAGTTCTATATATAGTTTTTTAAGGAACCTCCATACTTTTCTCCATAGTGGCTGTATCAATTTACATTCCCACCAACAGTGCAAGAGGGTTCCCTTTTATCCACACCCTCTGCAGAATTTATTGTTTGTTTGTAGATTTTTTGATGATGGCCATTCTGACCAGTGTGAGATGATATCTCATTGTAGTTTTGATTTGCATTTCTCTAATGATTAATGATGTTGAGCATTCTTTCATGTGTTTGTTGGCAATCTGTATATCTTCTAAGACAGATAGGCTTTTGACTTGCCCTACTAGCTTTCTAACACCCCTCTTCCAGTAATAAACCTTGACTTTTGTCAAGAGGTAGAGTTGTGACCAAATGCAACTGATTTCAGTTGCCTATTTTATAGAAAAATTAAAAATGAATTTTGAAAGACCTTATCAGTCTGTACAAATGATAAAATATCTAAATAAAAATATCTAGCAAACAGGACCCATACACATTCAGAAAACCCACCATGAGGAAGGGGAAAGCCTGAGCCTTGTCTGTCATGTTGGAGAACAAGTTTAGGGCAGAGCCTGTCTCAGCCTCCACGGGCCAGTGAGCAGGTAGAGGGGGGGATGACTGTGTGGAGCTTAAACTAAAAGAACTGAGGCCAGAGAACGGAGTCACTGGCCGCCCCTGCCTCCTGTGGTATGGGACAAACGTAACTGGGATTAACACTGTGAAGAGACATGTCCTCTTTCTCCCCATACACCTTGGTGAACTACTAGAAGACTAGCAGAGCATCTGACCAGGAGTAATGATGACTGCCTTGATCAATACAGAGGTGGAAAATGTCTATCCTGGCTTCAGGGGCACTTCTTGCCCATAATGACACTATAAGACAGCAGAAGCACAGAAAAGTTCTCCAAGAGAGCAAGCAGACTTCTTATAGTCTCTCTCCAGGATAAGAATAACTAGAGTTGATACCTTAGCCTGAGGAATAAGCCCGTGGTTGGGAGCTGAGGGTGGTCAGTAGTGGATTTAGCAATGGAGTAAGAAGGACATTAGGAACAGAGAAATAATGTATGTGTGGTTTACAGGATCAAGACTGGGGGGTGTGTGTCACTGAATTTGACTGTTAAAAGAAATAAAACCTCACTTTGCAAACAAGACACATTGTTTAATTCAATTGTAAGATTCAAACTTCAGGAAAATTTTATTTTGTGTTTTTACTTTAGTGCTATCTTACTTTTCTAAAAATAATCTACCCTCAGTAAACCTGAAGATAGAGTTATTAGAATTTTTTTGCACTCATTCAGTTCACACAGGAGCATTCACCGAGTGTCTTATTATGCAGTGCCATTATCATGTACAGCCCCTTATTTTAAAAGCAAATAATATATCAAGTTTCTGCAACTTCAGTGTTTTCATTAAATACAGTCTTAGGTAAAACAAATGATTTTATAAGGAATTAAGTAGGAAAAAAAAAAAAAAACTACCCTTAAGTGGGTTAATACTAATACTAATATAAACTTTGTAATCTTAGCATTTGTATAATCCACATCATTATAAATTCCTACTATTAATTCTATTTCTTGAAGAGAACCTCATCTACAGTATTTGAACTGATGCTTATTCTATGTATACAAAGATTCAAAACCTTTCCTTTTGACTAGGTAACTTTGTTTTATGTCTATTTATACTTCATAAATCCATTATAAGCCCATCTGGAAAAGTAATTATTTCCAGGCATCAACTAATTTACTAGACTTCCTTCTCAATGGATATGTGGTTTCTACTTTAGACAACCAATTTCCATAGCAAATCAGGTGATTTAGTTTCAGCATCCTTGTTTATACATAAGCTAAATTAAGAATGTTGTCATCATAAATGTAGCTACTGGTCAAATAGAAGGTATAAAAATTGGGAGTCACAATCACATGGGCAATTAGTGGAAGCCATGTCCAGAGCATTTCGCTCCAAGGCTCTTCCCCTTATAGAAGGCTACAGCCCAACAGCTCTTTAATTCAATAGAGTAATGGAAAGTGGACAAGGTGTATACTTAGAATTTATTCTTCAGTCATTTGCTTTTTTGAACAAGTCAGTTAATCTTAAGGTATTTGTAGTTTAACATCTACATGGAAATAATAATACCTAGCCTGATCTCACATGAGTTCAAATGGGGAAATTTATGTAAAAAGTATAAAAGTATCATCATGTATATCAACCAAACATTATTATGAAACCTTGCTGTATAAGTGTCATGCTACACTAACATTCTACACTTCCAGGAGACACCCGGTTACTAAAGATCAGTTATTCAGTTCTTTGGGTATCAACTACTTATGAATGTTTTTTCCATCTACATGAGAAAATAAAGCAAAAAATCATTATTTGATTTGCAAAGTACAAACAGCATCCATGTTTGCTCTGCATTGGAAGACATGGGGATTTATTTTACACTTAATAAGAGTAGAATATGAAAAGTTTGACAGAGGTGTCCTTATCATACTAGCAGTAAAGCAAAATAAAAACCTCAAAGGTAACTTACGGAAAATGGTATTCATATATATGTATATATGTACATAAAGGTGTGTAAGTGTATTTATGTGTATGTGTCTATATATGTATATGTGTATATATGTATATGAAATATTCAGTATTTAGTTATTATATTGAAAGAAAATCAAAGCTTTGGATGAAGCCATTCAGACTAGTCTCAACTCACTTCTTTCATTATAACACCAAAATATAGAAAAATTTAAATTAAAACTGGCATGTTTTATGCAAACTTTCCAAAAGGTTTATATAGATTTATATGATTTGTTTACAAACCAAATAATTGATTTATTAAACATCACATGACTCTGGAGATACTCTCTTTACAGCTAATTACCTGTCTGATCACCCATATATATGAATGACTCGTGTTTCAGAAACAAGTGTCACTATTTTTCTGATAAAACAAAATTTTCTTATTTAATAGTCACAAACTCATTTGTAATAAATTGTTTTCTCTCACTGGTCTTCATGTAATGTACATATATATAGATATTTAATGGCGAATTTAAAGAAAATAATATCAATACATGGTAACTTTTCTTCAATTATTTTTCAAAATATTACTGAAATTACATAAAAATGTAAAATATGTCAAATAAAAGTTAAAATTGGTAAATACGTATAAGTCTAAGAAAAGGGAACTCTAGAGAACATCCTGGAATTTATACGGTGTGTATAAAAATAAATTTCAGCTCTGAGGTTTTATAAAAAAATCATCTTAGTAATAATGGTTAACAGTTCTTTTAGTA
Source organism: Kogia breviceps (assembly GCF_026419965.1). Lineage (NCBI taxonomy): Eukaryota > Metazoa > Chordata > Mammalia > Artiodactyla > Physeteridae > Kogia > Kogia breviceps. Next base: position 42,837,140 of record NC_081324.1, on the reverse strand, counting down.
TTTAATAACATCTTATAGTAGAAAGTTTCAAATTATTGTATTTTAAATAAAGCAACATAAAAAAGAGAAATCATCAAATAATTATAGATGGAATTTGTAAAGTTCCATGAAAGATAACAAAAACCCATTTTTGACTTATTTATGAACGTCAAAACCATGAAAATTAATTGCTTTTAATTAACCATCTGCAAAATGACAAATTGCTTAAGCAAAACCCAAACTCATAAAGTATTTTCTATTTTCTATTCATATAATTAATAGTATTCAAAAGAGGATAAAGATAAAACCTTCATTTTCTGAGAATTATCATTTCTATGCTATAGATAAAGCAAGAAATAACACTGGGTTCAGTCTCTTCTAAAAACCTAAATACATAAGTCACAGGGATGTCATAATGTACAGCCTAAGGAACAGGGTCAATAATACTGTCATAACTTTGGGGCAGATGGTTATCACACATATCATGGTAATTATTTTGCAATACATTTAAATGTTGAATCACTATGTTAAACACCTGAAACTAACATAATATGGTACACATCAACTATGCTTCAACTTAAAAAAGTGAAGACTGTTAGACAACTTGGAAATGGAAGAGTTCACCACACAGAGAGAAGGGTGATGCGGCTGAGCTAGGTGTGTAAGTGGTAGACGATGTGGGATCAAATCAGAGAGGTTAGAAAAGATCAAGTGTGACTCTGCATGCCAAGGCATACATTTGGATTTTATTTTGAGGGTCACAGAAGCCATTAGTGGATGAAAGCAGAGGCATGACCTGATTTACATTTCTAAAGAGCTCTGAGGAGAACTGATTACAGAGGCAGGTACCAGTGAAAACAGGGTCCAGAGTGGCAGTAGAGGAGGGCTACTTTGATGAATGAAATGTGGTGGCGGACACCTACTGTGATTCAGAAAATGTTAATTTCCTTGAAACGCATAGATTTTTAATAACTCTGTCCTTTTGTGGTTTTTACTTTAATCAATAGGTAAGAAAAATGCAGACATTCTCACGTTAGAGCTTTTCAGCTTGAGTTAGAGAAGGGCATCTCAGCCTCCTAAGGCATGGGGATCGCCCAGATGGTCATCAGCCTGCACCCAGGGAGGAGGGGACAGAGAGGCCTAGCTTCCCAGTCCTTTCCTCAGTGCCCCCTCCAACAATACCAGGAAGACAGGTGCGCTGCCTGAAGGGGTGCTTTGGCTGCTTAGGGAAACGGTGAATTAAGCGCAAATGAAAAATGTGCTGTGCAACGAGGTACCCAATGATCAGCACAAGCAGTAACTGCACTAGAAAATTATAAAAATAACCTTTATTTAGTGTTTATTATATGTTAAGTACTGTGTTAAGGTCATTATTTCATTTACCTCTTAATATTGCCCCAATCTGAAACATGAGAAACCTAAGATTCACAGAAGTTAAATAACTTGGGCAAGTTTACAAAACTAGTGAGTGCTGTGATTCAAACCCAGTTGTGTCTGAACCCAAAGGCCCTCTTTCAGTCACTTTATTACATCAGTTTTTAAAGGTAGGAGTAGTTGCTTTGAGGTTTTATAGTAAAGAAGGCTTCACTAGGGACAGTGAAGAGTTATGAATTCAGAGACAAGAAAACAAAAGCAAGGCATTTCCGAAAAGAGAAAGGTGTGAGTGATAGAAAGATATGAAAGCACATCAAGGGGCAGGCATGGAAAAAATATTTTCTTCAGGGCAAGTGGGAGAGACTGGCTACCTGCAATTAGGTGTTACCATTTTAGCTATGTTCTGGCCATTAAGATGTTAGTGGAAATGGTATAAGTCAGTCCCATGGGATTGACATACATACACTATTGATACTATGTATAAAATAGATAACTAATGAGAACCTACTGTATAGCACAGAGAACTCTACTCCATGCTCTGTGATGACTTAAATGGGAAGGAAATCCCAAAAAGAGGGGATATATGTATACATATAGCTGATTCACTTTGCTGTGCAGTAGAAACTAACAACACTGTAAAGCAACTATACTCAAATAAAAATTAAAAAAAAAATAAGTAAATGGCCAGCCTGGCCCACAACACCCCTGTAAGGCAAAATGCTTTACATTCCCTTTCTTCTTCCATCTTCCGGTCAGAGGCAGAGGAGCCAGCAGGGGGTCTGGGACCCCGCCCCCCTCCACCCCGGGAATGGCAAATCCATAAAGCTTAAAGGAGCCTGGGTCTCTGAAAAATCCTCCACAAGTTTGCTCACTGATCAAGGTTATTCATGTCAGATGTTTTAAACAAGAAATAAATATTTCTTAGATTAAGCTACTAAGTATTGTGGCATTTTGTTTTAACTTCTTGAATTATGTATCCCAAATAATACATAGCGGCAAGTTTATCTGGTGAAGATGTGAAGCTGGGGCACATTAGATTCTGTACACTGACTTGCCCAACATCTGTTTCCAATGCTCTCCTCCTTTTCCTGAATCTACTACAGATCCAGGTTCCCTTGGAGTTAATGCGGAACATGAGACACCAATCCAATCGATGAGATGTAAATGCAAGTGTCATGAGTGTTTCTTCTCCACTTCCCTAAGCCCCTTCTTTTGTGTGAGAGGGGCTGTGATACCTGAGTTCATACCAGCCGTACTGTTCCCGCGTGTCTGCAGACATTTTTGGTGGTCTCAAGTGGAGAATGTTACTGGTATCTAACGGGTAGAGGCCTTCCATGCACAGGATAGCCGGCCACAGCAAAGGATTACTCAGTCCAAACATCAATAGTGCTGAGGTTGAGACACTCTGTGCTAGAACAGGGAAAGCTCCCCTGTGGCACTGAAAGGTGTAGGTACCTTTTTATAGATAATCATTTGCCACTGCAGGGTCTTGAACAAGAGAGTAACATGAATAAAATGGGGAGAGGGAAGAGTAACCTGGGGTTACTGAGAAAAGGAGTTCAGAAGCCCAGCTAAGAGACTGGTTACTAGAACCTGGGTGTTGGTGGTGGAGAAATAGGAATGAACAAACTCTCGACTGATTAGGAAAGAGGAGTTTGGTGACAGAACAACAGAAATGTGGAACAGAGAGTTGAAGCAAATGTTTCAAGTGGGTATTGGAAGCAAATATTTCAAGTGGGTATTGGACTCGTAGTGTGATATTGAACATTTCTATGGAAAAATTGAATGTTTAACCATTTATTTTATTTTAACTTTTGTAAACATGTAAGCCTCCTGAAACAGTGAGAGCAAAAGATCCAAATAAAAGACCTTCTTTTCCCCTTGTCCCCTGAGCAGTTTAGAAGTGTTAGCATTACACATGAAGTATCAAGGTAGCCATGTTTTGAACGCAGGTGTGATACATTTTCTACTTAAAGCCTAATAAGGCTTAACTTGAAGCCGTAAAGTTATTCTCCCTATTCAAGCATCACTGTATTCTTCCAGGTAACAGAAAACCTAGCCCAGAGAAAAGGACACATTACTGAGGCTGGAAAGGGACAAGCAGAGGTACTGGAAGAATCAAGTAGGGATGTAGAAAACCTTTTCCTAAGTTAAGATGCAAAGCTGATAGCTAGCATTGTGCAGATTCTAGGGCAAAACAGTCTTCACAATATGTTTTAACTGAATTTTGAGGATGAGGATAAATACAGAGTTTGAGACTATGAAATTATACTTGAGAAAGTATCTTTGCAGTGCAGATGAGTATGAAACAAGAATTGTCTTGAACACACACACACACAAGCATCACAGAGCTTAAAGGCAGAAGAAAATAAATGAAAACCAGACTGTTCTCTTTTTTTTTTTTTTTTTTGCAGTACGCGGGCCTCCCACTGTTGTGGCCTCTCCCGTTGAGGAGCACAGGCTCCGGACGCACAGGCTCAGCGGCCATGGCTCACGGACCCAGACGCTCCACGGCATGTGGGATCTTCCCGGACCGGGGCACGAACCCGCGTCCCCTGAATTGGCAGGCGGACTCTCAACCACTGCGCCACCAGGGAAGCCCCCAAAGACTGTTTTCATGGTTATACTTGGCTATGTATTCTCACTACATCTTTAGTCAAGAGGAAATGGAAGTTTATAAATGTACTCACTGAATACCCTCTATCTATACATTTTAATTGTAAATAGATTATGGTTTAAATAAATATTAAGAAAAATACATAGAGCTATAATGCATAGTGCAGATTCAGACATGCTCCAGTCAACTCTGATAAAATTCCTTATCAACGGTAATAAAAGTCCCTAATTAAATAGTACTCCCCAATATTATTATATGGAGATACCTGAAATGTGTATACCGTATGTGAACTACAGAAAAGGAGATGATTATAAGCAGATTACAAAACCATATTATAAAAAGTAGCACCCTTATGAACTATTGTTGTGAAAGTTTCATTCTTTTCTGAATGTGCCATATTTGTTCATAAAACTTTATAAATCCAAAGTATTTAACCTGTTTATCAGAATTTCTCTCATCCTGTACATTCTACACAAAGAAAAAGGTACCACATATTTTTAACCAGGGGATTCTTTCCCAAAATGCACAAGCTTAGGTCTTATATTAAAGCCCAGCATAAAGGGTGTCCACTTAGGAATGTTCCTGAGGTAATTTTGTTGACTAACATAAATATTAGTGAGTTTAGAGTTTACTAAATTACCGCTGTTTTCTCGTTGCTGTTGCTGATGTGTACCAGATTCCAACATTTTATAGATAATATTTTTACAGAGTTTTACTCTGTAAAATAGGAGATTCAAGTTGTTCCCCAACTACCCGCAAGCATGCTGAAAGTTAAATAGCTTGTTTCTCTCCAAATGAAAGACTTAACTAAAATAAGTAGTACGAGCAAACTCCAACTGTGAACTAATTAAAGACAATTCCCTTTCAAGGTTTTTTCACTAGATGTCATTTGTGATTTTATTTTGCTTTCCTTAAATTTGTCCTATTTTACATGCCTGCTCTTTCAAGATTTATCCTTAAATGGCAGGATATTTTAATATTGGAAGTCAGTGACATTCTAATGAGTCACACTTAAATTAATATTAAGCTATTTACAAATTACAAAACTAGTAAGAAAAAATATTATAATACTATGAAGCTAGTAGAAGTAGCTTGATTTAATGAATAGGTCACTGGCTACTTTTTCGAGGCTGCTGTCGTTATGTCCAAAAAGGCATAACTAAGTGCATAGCTAAAGCCCCAAAACTATATGCTTTATTTCCTCCATAATCTCAGTTCCTTATGCCCTGTTTTCACTCATAGTGTCAAATTTCTAATGTTGAAAAGGTTGGGGGAAGTAATCGTAGAGTTATTTTAGGACAAAATCAAATCTAAAATCATATCAGGTTTTAAGATGTTTAAATAACAGAAAAGTCAGCAGAGTAAAAGTAATGCCTGAAAAAATGTAACGAAAAGACTCAAGGAAAAAAATTAGAACCCAGTGAAGGAGGGGTACTTTCTCCTTGAATAACACTGCCATGAACAGCTTGCTGCTCTGCTGACCAAGACCACCATGCTCTTGTCACCTCCTACTAAATTTCCTTCAAAGGCTATTAAAAATTTATTGAGATGTTAGGTGTCAGGCACTGTGCATGCATTATTTTACATATACTCACAGCAACCCCTTGAGTTAAATACTATTTTTATCTCCAGTTTTGAAGGAAAGGATGTTAAATAACCAGTAGAAGTTAAATCCAAATCTGAGTGGAATCAGTCTGACATCAAAAGTCACACACCAAACTACTGCCTGTTTTTTTTTTTTTTTGTATGCGGGCCTCTCACTGCCGCGGCCTCTCCCGTTGCAGAGCACAGGCTCCGTACGCGCAGGCTCAGCGGCCATGGCTCACGGACCCAGCTGCTCCACGGCATGTGGGATCTTCCCGGACCGGGGCACGAACCCGCGTCCCCTGCATTGGCAGGCGGACTCCCAACCACTGCGCCACCAGGGAAGCCCGTAACTGTTCTTAATATGAATTATTTTTATAAAGGTTTGAACCAACTGTTTCAAGGATTAGTTTGAATTAGTCAGTTTCATAGTCTCTGCCATCTGGCTCTTTTCTACCAACCCAAAATTATTTCTTGAGGCTCCATTCATAAATCTATTATTTTCAAATTGGCGTTACTCATTATTCCTCAAATACCTGTTTTTTTAAGTATGTCTTTAAAAGAGTTTGACCTCATACTATCTCACAGGCTTGAACAAGAAACTTCATGATTACACAATATCTCTGCTGAGACCCATTTTGTGCCTTATTGTGATATAGTCCTCTTGCCGAGAATATGCCTGTCCTCTTCAATTTTAAGTATGATTTACTGTTTATAACACATGTGAAATCTCACTTTGTCTATCAAAAAGCATAATGTTGATCTAGAGCTCTAGATACTTTTTAAAATTGTAATAATATCTGTAGGAGATATTGACTGCTTACCAACTATCCGTGGGCTGCCTCACATTTCTCAGTCCTACTGCAATTTGGAATGAGTCTAGTTCTGACCATAAATAGAAGAAACATGAATCAGTTTGAGGCCAAGAAGTGTAACAGGTGGCATGTGACCCTCCAGTTTTCTCTACTGCAAGGAGACCACAGAGGCCTTCGGTTGAGATGGTGGAGCCAGAAGATGGAAGTAAACTGGAGCCCTTTGTTACTTTGTGGAAGTGAACTACCCTGGAGAGTCACAGAGCCTCAATGAACTCCTGTGAGTTAGAAATCAACATTTGTAGTCATAAACCAGTGAGATTTGGAAACTGTTCCTGGAGGATAGTTTAATCTATCCTGATCAATACTGGGAAAGAAGCAGTAGGTGAGTGCTGTTAAAGCAAACCAAAAAACCAAAAAACCAAAAAACTAAACTAAAGCAAAGTATGTGACATTTGATAAGTAGGCTGGTGGAGGTGGCAAAGACCTTGATTTAGGGAGTGGTACATTATGTGATGATGCCATTGAATCTCATAACTCGCGGTGCTGACGGTGTGGGCCATGTGCTGCAGGGTGTGCTAAACACTGGAAAATGGAACCTCAGGAGTGTGTGCTGGTTGCTACCAGCTGCAGCTGGCAAGGAATACAAGAAAGAGATGATTTAGCAGAGATTATCTCCGCCTGAAAGCAGAGATTTGGGAAAAGTCTTGGGATCTTAGACCCCAAACAGTAAGAGATAGAATGGAAAAAACCCCTTGAGAGACAAAGGTCTGTTAAAATTTAGCCCTGGGTGCAAAAATCAGATTAAGCATCTCAGGGAGAAAGTGAAACTTAAGAATGAAATTTTCTGTCCTGAATGTGACTGCCTCAAGATAGCCCTCCTTAAATCTAACGGGGCATGGGATGTGCAAACAAAGAAATAAATATTCGAGAATGGCTCAAACTGAACCATGGGTGTGATTCCTGGCGATGGATCTGACCAGGAGCAATAGACAGAAAGCCTATTGGGCTTTTGAGAGTCACACGGAAAATAAATACTGACTAAGTATGTGATGTATGAGCCTTACCACTCCTTGGAGTTCCAACCTTAATTAAGGCAAGACTTTAATTAAGAAAGCTGTGCAGACTTCCCTGGTGGTCCAGTGGTTAAGACACCATGCTCCCAAGGCAGGGGTCCTGGGTTCGAACCCTGGTCAGGGAACTAGATCTTGCATGCTGCAGCTAAGACCCAGCGCAGTCAAATTAAATTAAAAGGAAAAAAAAAAGGTCTTCCCTGGTGGCGCAGTGGTTGGGAGTCCACCTGCCGATGCAGGGGACCCGGGTTTGTGCCCCAGTCCGGGAGGATTCCGCATGTCGTGGAGTGGCTGGGCCTGTGGACCATGGCCGCTGAGCCTGCACGTCCGGAGCCTGTGCTCCGCAACGGGAGAGGCCACAGCAGTGAGAGGCCCACGTACCGCAAAAGACAAATAAATAAATAAATAAATTAATTAATTTTTAAAAGTAAGAAAGAAAGAAAGAAAGCTGTACAGCCCTGAAGAGGGCATATTATACAACAGGCACTTAAGACATGGCTAAAACATAGAAGAAACTCTTAGAGCCTCAAAGAATAGTGAACAAGACACTCCTCCCAGAGAGCACATCAGGTCTTATTAAGTAGCAGACTGCCACCCAGGGCTTGGAGGGTTTTCGCAATGTCTGCCCAGCAAGGGTTCATTATTTCAGAATTGCTGTGAATCCAGACTACTGGATAGCTCCCTTTCATTCCATTTCTGGAATCTGTTTACTGCTTGTATTCTATCGCATTACCACAACAGAGTGTCATGGGGCTGAGGAGGTGCAGACAACTTGTCTTTTTATTTAACTTGAATTTAGAGACTATGCCATAATATTCAGAAATCTTGGACTCTGAGCTTGATGCAGTGACTAGGTGGGACTTCAGTTTGTTTTCATTGGGACATGTCACAATAATGGAGCAGAAGGGCATTTTGTAAACAGAAGGGTTAACTGTGACAGTGACAACTGTGCTCACTGAATAGCCATGTGTGATCCCCTCTCCCCAACCCCCATACATGCTATTTCCAAGCCCTTTTGCTGGAAGCCACATATCTAGTGCTGGCAAATGTGCTGCAAATGGAAATGATGTTTATAACTTCTAGGCTAAAATGGGTAAGAGCCAGAGTATATACTTCTGCTCTCCTCCTTGGTATAGTAGTTACATAGACCTAATACTGAGATGGAGGACCCCCAAGATGGAAGCAACCTGGACCTTCACATGGAGGAAATCTGCCCAGGAGAGTAATCTGGATCTGCAGTGGACATTACAGCAATACCCTATGAAAAATATCAATGCATATCACAAGCCAGAAAGCAAATGTTTAAATATTAACAGATTTAGGGTTCTTAGAAATTTGGAAGCTAGGCACCTTTAGCAGTGAGAACATTGACAAGAACAGTTTGTACCCCAAATTCCAGAAATGTTCAAAAATTGGAGGTACCACAAACCTCAGAATGGAAGGATATGTAAAGAAAAAAACAAGAGTATTAGCTTGAAGTCTTCAAAATAAGCTCCGAAGACCCCAGTGTGCTTTCCTCATCCATGTTTTCAGAAGGCTATTTCTCTCTAGCACAAGTTTGGAAGCCTGTCATCTATAGAGACTATCAGAGAGACTTTGGTCTTGGGAATAGACACCAGGCATACCAGAGGGCCACACTAAAAATAAAGAATTAATGAAGGGCTATATTCTGTATAATGCAGTCTTCATCTCCCTTTCCTCCCCAACTCAGCAGCCTCCAATTATACAGATTATACAGCTCTCCCTCCTCCCTACTCCCCACAAACATGCAGGAGACTGAATTATCTGAAGAAACTGACCAAGAAAAGAGACTTCATATTTGAACATTCCCACAATGAAAGGGCCCACATTAAAAACTGTACACTAAGGACTACCAATAAACAAGCCACACCTACAGCCTTTAAAGATTTTTTTTTTAGTATCTCTCACCAATAGACTGTTTGAGATTACCAGATACTTGAGAAATACTTCTAACACAAAAGAGAGAACTAAAACAAATAGGGGAAAAAAGACCCCATAAATATAAGAGATTTTTCACAAAATAGAAAGAAGCAAACAAATTTATAGTTAATATTCTCAGAGAGATAAGAGAAGTTCTTAAGAAAAAGACAGTTCTAGAAATTTAAATGAGAACATTTCTTTCAGTTAAAAAGAGTTTAAAGACAAAGTTGAAGGCATCACTCAAAAAGAAGAACAAAATGTTTGTAGAAAATAGCAAAGAAAATAATCAAGGAAAGTTAACATCCTAAAAAACCTTTTTTATAAATTTCCACAACTCTAATATTTGGATAATAGTAATAATAATAATGCCCCATTAAACACCCTACAGTCATTACCCAGCTCACATGGGTAAAGAACCAAAACAGCTGACTCCAAAGAACTGAACTAACAAACAATTGTTGTTTTAAGCCACTAAGTTTTGGGGTGGATTGTTACACAACAAAGCTAATGAATACACCCTCACATTTTCTCAGGAAGCCTCTAGAGAATGTACACTACTAAACAAAATTTTAAAAAGCAGATATAGTTGGTTCCAGGAAGTAGTAGATCCAACACAAAAGAGTGGCAAAGAGAATTCCCAGAGTGACTTTGAAAAGCAGACACAGGACAATAGGTAAGAAGCAAAAACAGGGGGAAAGTCATACGTGCTGGAGAGGAGCTACAGGAAAGCATTGTCAAAGAAAAAATTTGTTTTAGGTGTACAAAAAGGTAGGCAAAAAAAAAAGGCAATTATTAACTCCAAGGAAAAGAGAAAGTTATACAAGAAAGGGAAAGTTTTCATGCTAAATACTTTGAACCAGGTGTGGGCAAGAATTACATAGGCAGGTAGTTTAATACAGAAACAAAAATAAGAAAGTACAGTGGGTGGCTCTTATTTAGAGATATGACAGTAAGTACTAGAAAAGACCTTTAATTACCTGCCTCCAGGGAGGGGCAATGAAGTGTATTGAAGAGTGGGGAAGGAGACCTTTGCTCCTGGAACACAATTAAAAATTTTGACTTCTGTAAATATATTACTTTAGAAAAAGAAAATTACATTTAAAAATAGGTTAAGGGCTTCCCTGGTGGCGCAGTGGTTGAGAGTCCGCCTGCCGATGCAGGGGTCGTGGGTTCGTGCCCCGGTCTGGGAAGATGCCACATGCCGTGGAGCGGCTGGGCCCGTGAGCCATGGCCGCTGAGCTTGCACGTCTGGAGCCTGTGCTCGGCAACGGGAGAGGCCACAGCAGTGAGAGGCCCGCGTACAGCAAAAAAAAAAAAAAAAAGGTTAAGAGTCAAAGAAATATATAAGGAGAAACCTCTAACTAAACTTATTTCTTCTGTGTCTCATATCTTATGTCTATGAATCTTATATATTATGTCTATACTTATTTCTTTAAAAAATTCTGGACAAATGTTTATCAATAAACTGTAAAGATTTAAATATTCTGAATCTATAATTCACTTGCTAGTAATAAAAAAATGAGGAAATAAATAGAAGCAAAATAGATAAAACTTTTATCCTGGTATTTTTGTAAGAACAAAACAGTTTGGAAGTCACATAAAAATCCAAGAATGAGGAAAGAGGAAATTATATATATATTTATGCAATTTAAAAACCATACTTTTGAAGATTAATGACATAAGGATAGGCGAGTTTAAACCACAAAAGTTCAAAATTAAGAATAATACCCTGGGGCTTCCCTGGTGGCGCAGTGGTTGAGAGTCCGCCTGCCGATGCAGAGGACACGGGTTCGTGCCCTGGTCCGGGAGGAACCCACATGCCGTGGAGCGGCTGGGCCCATGAGCCATGGCCGCTGAGCCTGCACATCTGGAGCCTGTGCTCTGCAACGGGAGAGGCCACGGCAGTGAGAGGCCCGCGTACCGCCAAAAAAAGAAAAAGAAAAAAAAAGAATAATACCCTGTATTGTGCATTATATATAAATAATATATGTGTGATGTGTGCATATAAAACATTAGATGGAAAGATGGTTTTATTGTTCTCTTTTATTTGTCTATACTGTCCAAATGATCTGCAATGATATTTGCATCACCATATACGGTAAGTAAACATGTAATATTTAATTTAACATTCAACTTATAAATAAACGTTTAAAAAAACCTGTGTCATAATGAAACTCTATTACCATTCCAAGGAAAAACCTAAAAATACAGGTTTTCTGCTCCTTGTAATGGTAGCATAGCTTCCTGTAGATAGCGATTATAATCTGTAGACACAATATGAAAATCAAATATCTGAAGGTAGTAAAGGGTGACCAAAAGTAGCCAGAAACTAGAGGAGATTAAAAGAGATTCTTATTGACACGAGTTTTTCTTGGAGGACACTGTGCAGTCATGTGAAACAAAAATTAACACACTTAAAGGCTAGGAGTAGCCAGGGTCTGTACAAAGTCCAACAAACAATCAAAAATTGTGTCTGATCAAGAAGACAAAAATTAGCCTATAGAAACAGACCCTAAGATGAGCTGGGTAACGAAATTTTCAGAAAAAGACTTCAAGGCAGCTGTTATCAATGTATTCAAGGAATTAAGGGAAAGATGGAAATAATAAGTAAAATAAATGGGAAACTTCAGTAGAAGAGAACAATAAAATATGGGAATATGAAAAATATGAATAACCTAAATGAAGTAAATACTTTAAAAAGTAGATTTTGTTACACTCAGCTACACATTGTGTGCATGAGGTGAACTTTACAAAGATACAGAGAGACAAAGTAAAAGAATAGAAGAAAATATACCATGCAGATGTAAGTTAGTATGGCTATACTAATATCAGACAAAGTGTAGATTGAGATATGGAATTATCAGTGACAAAGAAGGACATTTCATAAAGATAAAATGGTCAATTCATTAGGAAGATATAACCATCATAAATGTGTATGCATCTCTATTAGAGCTTTAAAGTACATGAAACAAAAGCTGACAGAACTAAAAAGAGACTTAGAAAAATCTACAGTCACAGTTGGAGATTTTAACACCCTTCTATCAGTAATTGATAGAATAACTAGACAAAAAGTTAACTGTTTATTGAAGTTTTGAATACCACAGTTGAGATTTATAAAATGCTACCTTTAACCACTGCAGAACAGACATTATCTTCAAATGCATAAGAAACTTCCATCAAAACAGAAAATGTGCTATAGCATAATGTGTCTCAGTAATTTTAAAAAAATGAATTTGTACAGAATATGTTCTGATCATCATAGACGTAAATACAAACCAACAACGCTAAGATATCTAGAAAATCCTCAAACATTTATAAATTAAACAACACACTTCCAACACTTTTTCCTCTGGGTCAAAAAAAAAAAAAAATCACATGAGAAATTTGAAAATATTTAGGTAAGAATAAAAATAAAACGATAAAATATCAAAATTTGTGCGATGAACCTAACTAAAGCTATGCTTAGATATAAACCTTAAAGCACTGTATACTTGTATTGGAAAAAAAGAGAAAGGTTTAAAATTAAAGGCCTAAGTTTTCATTTTAGGAAGCTAGAGTAACACAGAGAAATTTAACCCAACGAAAGTAGAAGGAAGGGTATAATAAGTGCAGAAATCAATCAAATTGAAAACAGTAATCCAAGCGCATGGCTTTCTGGTGGTCTAATTTAAAATGAACATATATACATTAAGAAAACCAGAGTAACAAATATCTGGTGTTCTTTAAACTGATTATCTCAAGCAAGGTTTTGTCAAATACTTCCTGGGAGATACCTGATGGATGACTTCTCTTATGAGAGCCAGAGACAAGAGGATAGTCTGTATCCTGGATTAAAAATGAAAAGATAGGGCCTGTGGACAGAGTAGTGTTTGCATGAAGGCCAAGAGCAGAGACCAGCAGACCCAGACCTGGAAGGATGTAGAAGCATAAAGTTCCTCAAGCAGTGCGGGGGCGGGGTGGTGGGGGGGAGATTTCATGCGGTTAACTGATTGGAGAAGTTAGTTGTGGATACAGTGAGGCATTTAAAATACATTTTCTCAGGGACTATTTCTATGTAAGATGGGGAAGTTTTACTTTAAAATGCTCCATATTTCAAAAGAAATCTTTAGTAAAAGAAGCAAGTGACGATGGTTATCATTGGGATACAGAGCTCCTGGAAATACTGGTGATGTTTGGTTACCTAGAGAACCTCTTCCTTTTAAATAACCTATAATGTATGTGGAGATATCACCCATAAAGGGAAAATAATCTCAGGTAGCAAAATTACTGGGCATGTAAAGGAAAAGAAGTAGTGTTGACTCTCCTGTTTGTGATTTTTATTCTGCTTCACCATTTCTGGGCTGTTCCAAAGCGTTCCTAAAGGCAGCTCTTTTTTTAAAAAAAAAAACAAGCTCTCTTATTTCCTTAATTTTTCTATAATTTGTGTCCCCTTAAGCCCCCACCAAACAAACAAACAAAAAACTCAAAGTAGTGACTTGTTTAGAATGGTATAATTAGAGTTGAAAGATTCTGGCAGGAGCTGGAGTTGTGGGCAGAGGTGAAGGTCTCCACGATAGGACTTTGTGACCTTGTTTTCTAAAAGAAGTACTAGAGACAGGAAGAGGCTGGACAAGATTTTCCAGAATCCCTGCTCCTACCGTAATACCTGGGAACCAAGCTGGCAACAAAATTATCTAGTCTTAGCTCATAAAATCTAATTCCAGGAAAAAACTGTAAACATCTTATCTCTATATTTATCCTAGAAATGGGGAAGATGGATTACATCTTTCTATCCAAAATACATTGGATTCACAGCAGTCTACATAGCCTTAACAAAAAAAAAAAGGTTGGTTTGAGAAATCAATATGATGGTCAGGTACCTGCCTTGGTTTTAAACACGTCTAGAAATGCTCCTTTCTTTACTGAAAAAAAAAAAAAAAAAGATGTTCTAAGAGTACCAGAATACAGCATTCTTTCTTTCCTCTCAGATATATTTTTAATTTCTGTGGTTGATCTTCTAATTCAAGCCAAAAAATATTTCTGCCTTTGACTTCAAGTCAGACACATTGACACATGTGATTTACTGCCTCTGTAATTTAATGCAATTACATTCCTTGCGTCTAGGAATATTTTAAGTGATGTACTAATAAACCAATTAAATCTCCCCAGACCTAAGTAATTATTAGGTTGTATGCTTTCTGCAACCTTACTTTTTTAAGGACTAATATGGTTTTGTTCTCATCAAAGTAGCTTAGAATGATCTTAAATACAGACTAAAATGCTAAAAAAAAATGGAGAGTTTTAAAAATCACTTTCAATATTATAAAATATTAACATAATTCCTTTTCTTTTTATAAAAACAATCTAGCTATCATTTTTCCTTTTAAAAATACACGTAGTTATTTTACAAAACCTTGGGACCAGTATAGTATTCCTATTCTTGAGTCATTACTCTGACTTTCTGTAGCATCCTATATTGATTTTAAGATCTCATTTATGGCGTTTTAGGCATTTCATGGTTTAAATATTCTATACCTTTCAGATTGATTACTTCTATATTATCTGTCACTCTTTTTATTGTCGGAGCAGGGGCTGCTTTCTGCTCTGTTGTCACAAATGGATTCCCATGAGGCTAACAGTTTTCATGCATCTTGCCAACACAAATTGCTACTTCTTGAAGTAAGTAATTCTGAGCCTCTTACAGCTTTATAAAACATAGGTGTAACATTTTTACCACTGGATTTGAAATGCTCACTTATCTGAGGGTTTGTTCTTAGACTAACTGAAATGATTCTAGAGAAGGCTTCGTAAACACTGGTTGTATTTGCTTTTTGATAATAGTGCTGCTTTTATCTACTTCCCTTCCCTAAAAGTATGTCAAACAAGCAGACACATTTTATGCAATTCAACAGCTGCTTAAATTACTTTCTCATCACTGATCTCAAGACTTTTCTAATATTATTTGTGTACATTTTCCAAAGTGGTGACTATATTTTCATGATGCAGTCTAACTCGCAAATAATGGTATGTTTTACTTCTTCCCTAAGAAAACTACAAAAATGTTGGTAGCCCCAGAATTGCCTTCAATCCACAGTGGTACAGAACTGGTTGTTAATTGTGAATTTGATATTTTGTACTTTAGTTCCATAAAAGGACCTGAGACAATTGAAATTTAAACTTCATGTATTCTAAATAACATTTGATTTTTTAAAATTTTTTGAAAGTAATTCTTTATTGATAAACTTTATAACAGAATTAGAAATGTCAGTAGAAAAATAAAATGTGAATAATTTTCTATGGTGCACAGGTTTGATCATTTTGACTGTAGCATTTGGTGAAATAATCTAATACAAAAAGTTAAGCTGATTTTAGCCACAACCAGACTAACAGAGTGCACAAGAAAGAAATGCACGTACACAGAACCTTTTGCATGTGGAGAGCTAATGGTATTTTAAAGTGAGTTTTAATTTAGGGATCTTTAAAAGGACTAATATTTTCATAATGGTAAGCATTACAACTTAAGGAAAGAAAAATATTGAACCTAATGATATTTTAGTACCAAATATTATTATTCCCATAAATTAAAGGGCATTTCACAGAACTACACAATGTGGGATCTGAAGGGCCTTTCAAGATCCTTTAGTTCAAACTGTTTATTTAAAAGACAGACAATGATTTTTTTAAAGTCAAGTTATTTAGTGAAAGGAGTAAGAACTTGAATACTATTTTTCTTATTTGAAGACTAGTGAAGTTACTCTGTACTAAAGTGTCTGTGCCAGAATGTTTTCCAAATCATTGTCAGAATAAAGGCAAGAAATTGGAGATGACTACAGTTAATAACACTGTATTGTATATTTGAAAGTTGCTAAAAAGAATAGATCTGAAAAGTTCTCATCACAAGGGAAAAATTTTTGAGACTATGTGGGGTGATGGATATTAACCAAACTTATTATGGCAATCATTTCCCAAAATAAACATGTATCAGATCATTATGCTGTACACTTTAAATTTATACAATGTTATACGTCAATTATATCTCAGGAAAATAAAAAAGAAAAACCCAAACATTGGAAGAAAAGTTCTAATATAAAATGTATTTATGGAAGCCCCAGGCTTACCTCCAATTTAAAAGTTAGTTTAGTTACTGAAAGTGCATTATTCGAATGCAGTAGGTTTACGGACTGGCAACCTGACAGTATTTCCCTTTTTGTAACTGGATGATGACAGTTAATTATCATATGATAATGTTTAATAATCAGTATGCATAATAAAAGTAACTCATCTTTTCATAAGTACAAAGTTCTTCTGAACAAACAATAGATTCTGCAACATGAAATGACAGAGGTCAGATGACTGATTTGTGATGGGTCACAGTTATACATCTGTGAGCCACAAGCACTCTCTGGTCTGTGTAATGAAGGGCAAAAGTATAGAAATTGATGGTTATAATAAATAATTTGCCAGGTGTGTGCATTTATGTTGTAGAAGATGGTGTCATCTAATTCCTCTGTTTAGAAAATTGCTGGGAGGAAAAATATAAAATCTTCAGCACTGCCCAATGCATTTTATTGGAAATTATTGTATTAGTTTGTTAAAGCTGCTATAACAATTAGTTATAACAACCTAGTGCTTCAAAACTATACAAATTTAATGTTTTATAGTTCTAAAGGTCAGAAATCAGAAATGAGTCATATGTGGCGAAAATCAAGATGTTGGCAGAAGTGGTTCCTTCTAGATGGAAAAGAATTCCTTTCTTTGCCTTTTCTAGCTCCTAGAGGCCACTTGCATTCCTTGGTTCGTGGCCCAGCATCACACCACATTTTCTCCCTCTGCTTCTGTTGTCACATCACCTTTTTCTTTCTATTGTTGATTCTTCCTCTGCCTCTTTCTTATAAGAACACCTGTGAATACATTTAGGGCCCACCCAGATAATCCAGAATAATCTTTCCATCTTAAAGTCCTTAATTTAATCATATCTGCAAAGCCCTTTTTACCATGCAAGAGTACATTCACAGGTTCTGGTGATGAGGTTGTGACTATCTTTGGGGGGTCATTATTTAGCCTATCACAATTAATGTTAATTTTAAGACACAGTCTCATTTAAACAGTATCTATCTGGGAGTGAGAATAAGCAGGCTTTTAAATACTTATATTTTGGGGTGTTTTTTTTTTAACTCTAACCTATCTAAAATACTTCTAACAGATGATCCTTGATTAAGGAAAGAAATCTACTAGAAATAGTGATAACATTTCTATCATCAGAATATGACAGTGGCTATATGACAATAAATGCCTTTAACTCTCTCTTTTGAAAGCTATCAGGATTTAGAGTTCCTTAAAAGGGAGTTACAGTCCAAAGAAATGATTCAAGAGAGGAAAGCCTTGGAATATAGTCTGCATGAAAGCTACCCATCCCTATTTTCCTGTACAAGTGAGTTTCTGCTTCAATGACTCAAAATAATGGGGAGGGAAACATCCTCTTCCAAAAATCTAATCCTGACATATCACTTATATTAAAATTCCTTACTCATCTTTATATCCCATCCCTAGCACAGTGCATGGCACATATAAGCTACTGAATTATATTTTCTTGAATTGAAATAAATTCTTGAATTTGTGTTCATAGATGTTCCTTATTATTTCTCATGACCTATATGTTTTCTCAGCCACCTTGTTGATAATCTATACCATTCAGTTAAAAAATGCCTATACTGCAAACCATTATAAGTATTTATATATATATAGACACTTATATATGAGATATAAATGATTTGACTCTCAATCTTGCCTTAGACAAGTAGAACTTTCATAGTCTAAATTGTTAGTTAATATTATCTTTTCTTGATAGCCTCCTTTAATCATAGGACTCCAGTCAATAACAAGATTACTTCTCTCAGCTCCCTGTCCATCAAGAAAGTAAGAGGCTTTGATTCTGGACTCAGGATTCATTACCTAGTTGATAATCAGCATCACTTGCTCACAGAACAAAATATTGATTTACTACCTCTTCTTGGATATGGTTCCAGTTATAGAAGCATATTGGATCAATCGTTTCTCTTTTATAAGGAACTTAAGTCCTCAGTTATTATTCTGGGTTTTAGGGACTTGACTGCTATTTCCAGACTTCTGAAAATAACTATAATATTTCCTTTCCATATACCTCATGCTTTCTAAATTCCCATTTCCTTGATTCATCATCATACCTTCCACAAAATCACCCTGAGTAATCCTACTTTTTCCTGGATTACCACATGCCCCAAAGGAAAAAGAATAGTCACAGTGTCCCCAAGATACATAACTTGGGAAAAAAGTATTTTACTTCCTACATATGTAACCCCCCTACAATTATTTCTAAAACCAAAAAATTGTCAACTATTCTGGCCTGGGTTGGATTTATGATCTAGAAGAGCAGTCTTTCAGCCACAAGCTACTGAGAGGTTTATGAGAATAGAGAATGGAAAGAAGATTGGAATTCCAGAAAAAAAATAGTGGAGTTAAATAACCAACAAATATAGACCCCGGAAAAGAAAAGTTCTACTAAGGAAAGTCCTTAGAACATGGAAAGCCTATTTATTAAAAGTATACAAAACATTCTACCCATTTCCTGTTCCCTACTTCCACTTCATACTTAAGCTATCACACGGGCAATGGGAAGATTGAAAATTACATGTGCAGAGACTTAGAGAATACTGGTGACACATTCTATTAGGACTAAACTCTACACAATAAACTAAAAGTCTATTCCCTGTGTTATAATTTTCCAACTTTTTACAAGGCTTATGACCTCTCCTTTAGTAATGTCCTTCCTACTCATATGATGTAAATATAAGATTGAGTTCTCATTGAGGTGCCCTTGGATTGCCTTGAAAAGTTCTTGTGGGTAGGAGTTGGCAGAAATCATTTCTTGATCTTATGAAAAAATAAGGTTTTATTCACAGTTACCTTCAAATTTTCTAGATATTTACTATATAAGAATTTGTGAAACCTGATTCATAATAACTATCAATCAGTATGAACTATGAAAATAGTTCAAATAATATATCAACATAATTTTTATAAAACCTTTTCAATGTTAAACTTTCAGCAGTCAAGGGTTCTCAATGTGATGCATACATATAGTCTCAAATCTTAAAATACTGGTTTCATTTCAATATATGGTTTGTACTATCTTAAAAGCCATATGATAACAAGAATATAGAAAGTAGAGAACCACTACCCTAGTATACAAGATGGAATCAGCATTTACTTTTCTTATTAAATTATGATCTATATGATTGCTTATAAGTTATTCCTAAAAAGTCAAGTACTTAATAAAAAGGAGAAAAGAGTCAACTGCTTTGGATGATAAAATTTCAGATGCTATGAATCTATTCAGCACTCTTCTTTCAATAATTCTGACTTACTTGATTTGCTAATAGTTATTCTATAACAAAATAATTTGCATTTGATATGGAAATCATAAAATTGACTAGTCATGGAAATTTGGTCGTCAAAACTGACCACTTGAGTTAAGCAGCACTAAATAAATACAATATCTCTTTGGTCTTACAACTGTGTTTCAACAAGTGTCAGTTGAGTCTTGTCCAGGTTAAAAGTATGTTACTATGCAGCAGTGAGTTTCCCAATTTCACTGCATGAAACCAACTGCATCTGTAGAGAGTCAAGTGTGAATCTCTTAGAAATAATAAGGAAGTAACCAAACATCAGAACATGATCTTGTATAACTGCAACTGAATACATATCTCATCTTTGCCCCACACCATCAAAACCCTGTCTGTGTCAGTTGATAGAAAGATCCTACATGAGTGGAATTTGTCTAGATCATCCATTCTCAAAATTTATTATTCTCAAAATCCATTTGTACTCTTAAAAATTATTAAGAAACCCAAAGGGCTTTGATTATGTAGGTTATATTTATTGATATTTACCATTTGGGAAAAAAAGTTAGAAAATACATATTAATCCATTAAAATAGCTATGATAAATATATTCATGAAAAATGATTACTTTCCATAACATAAAACTGGTGACAAGGATGGTGCTATTTTACATTTTTTTCAAACCTCTTTAATATCTGGCTTAATAAAAAAAAGATATGGATTTCCATATCTGGTTCCACAGTGAGTATATTACCAAATGTTGTTTTGGTTATAGTAACTGAAGAAAAATCCAGCTTCATATAGATATGTTGTTGGAAACGGGAGGGGTATTTTCATAGACTTTTCAGATAATTGTGAATATTTTCCTTTGATACTACACTAAAACTCAGCAAGTGGTCAATTCTTAAATGTAATTTGCAATTTGAACTCTGAAGCTATATCAAGGAATTCTTCATACTTTGTTAAATTAGGATCCATTGGTAACATCATGCATTGGCCATTTTGAAAATATTAGTTCACTGATATGTACATCTTCCACATATTGACATGTTCCTTGTGCGATATCAGAAAAGCTTTGTTAACATCACCACTTATACCAATAGAAAACTCTAAGTTTGGGGAAGCTTTCAAGATCACAGTGGCATGTATAAGCTTTCCAAAACTCTAATTTTCATTTGGAAGCTCAAATTTTATCATTGGCAACAAATTCCACGCCTTGTTTTCTTTGAAGTGGCAGGCTCATTGTGCTCATTTTCAGGAAAAGGTATGCCAAGTAGTTGAGTCTGAATAACCACGGTTTGCCTGTCAATTGTTCTTTAAACTGAAAATGATGTTCCACAAAAATGTGACTAGTTCAACTCACAACTCCAAAATTACACAGGTGTTTTTCCTGGACACCCTACTTTGGTGTTCAGCAGAAGTGTTTTGTTTTGTTTTGTTTTTTAAACATCTTTATTAGAGTATAATTGCTTTACAATGGTGTGTCAGTTTCTGCTTTATAACAAAGTGAATCAGTCATACATATACATATGTCCCTATATCTCTTCCCTCTTGCATCTCCCTCCCTCCAACCCTCCCTATCCCACCCCTCTAGGTGGTCACAAAGCACCGAGCTGATCTCCCTGTGCTATGCGGCTGCTTCCTACTAGCTATATATTTTACGTTTGCTAGTGTATATATGTCCATGCCACTATCTCATTTGTCCAACCTTACCCTTCCCCCTCCCCGTATCCTCAAGTCCATTCTCTAGTAGGTCTGCATCTTTATTCCCATCTTGCCCAAGGTTCTTCTGACCATTTTATTTTATTTTTTAGATTCCACATATATGTGTTAGCATACGATACTTGTTTTTCTCTTTCTGACTTACTTCACTCTGTATGACAGTCTCTGGGTCCATCCACCTCACTACAAATAACTCAATTTCATTTCTTTTTTTTTTTTTTCCTGGTACACGGGCCTCTCACTGTTGTGGCCTCTCCCATTGCAGAGCACAGGTTCTGGACACACAGGCTCAGCAGCCATGGCTCATGGGCCCAGCTGCTCCATGGCATGTGGGATCGTCCCGGACCGGAGCACGAACCCATGTCCCCTGCATTGGCAGGCGGATTCTCAACCACTGTGCCACCAAGGAAGCCCCTCAATTTCATCCCTTTTTATGGCTGAGTAATATTCCATTGTGTATATGTGCAACATCTTCTTTATCCATTCATCTGTTGATGGACACTTAGGTTGCTTCCATGTCCTGGTTATTGTAAATAGAGCTGCAATGAACACTTTGGTACATGACTCTTTTTGAATTATGGGTTTCTCAGGGTATATGCCTGGCAGTGGGATTGCTGGGTCGTATGCTATTTCAATTTGTAGTTTTTTAAGGAACCACCATACTGTTCTCCATAGTGGCTGTATCAATTTACATTCCCACCTGCAGTGCAAGAGGGTTCCCTTTTCTCCACACCTTCTCCAGCATTTATTCTTTGTAGACAATTTGATGATGGCCATTCTGACCAGTGTGAGATGATATCTCATTGTAGTTTTGATTTGCATTTCTCTAATGATTAATGATGTTGAGCATTCTTTCATGTGTTTGTTGGCAAACTATATCTTCTTTGGAGAAATGTCTGTTTAGGTCTTCTGTCCATTTTTGGATTGGGTTGTTTGGTTTTTTGATATTAAGCTGCATGAGTTGCTTGTATGTTTTGGAGATTAATCCTTTGTCAGTTGCTTCATTCGCAAATATTTTCTCCCATTCTGAGGGTAGACTTTTGGCCTTGTTTATGGCTTCCTTTGCTGTGCAAAAGCTTTGAAGTTTCATTAGGTCCCATTTGTTTATTTTTGTTTTTCTTTCCATTTCTCTAGGAGGTGGGTCAAAAAAGGATCTTGCTGTGATTTATGTCATAGAGTGTTCTGCCTATGTTTTCCCCTAAGAGTTTGATGGTGTCTGGCCTTACATTTAGGTCTTTAATCCATTTTGAGTGTACTTCTGTGTATGGTGTTAGGGAGTGTTCTAATTTCATACTTTTACATGTAGCTGTCCAGTTTTCCCAGCACCACTTATTGAAGAGGCTGTCTTTTCTCCACTGTATATTCTTGCCTCCTTTAGCAAAGATAAGGTGACCATATGTGCGTGGGTTTTTCTCTGGGCTTTCTATCCTGTTCCATTGATCTACTTTTCTGTTTTCGTGGCAGTACCATACTGTCTTGATTACTGTAGCTTTGTATTATAGTCTGAAACCAGGGAGCCTGATTCATCCAGCTCCATTTTTCTTTCTCACGATTGCTTTGGCTATTCGGGGTCTTTTGTGTTTCCATACAAATTGTGAAATTTTTTGTTCTAGTTCTGTGAAAAATGCCATTGGTAGTTTGATAGGGATTGCAATGAATCTATAGATTGCTTTGGGTAGTATAGTCATTTTCACAATGTTGATTCTTCCATCCAAGAACATGGTATATCTCTCCACCTATTTGTATCATCTTTAATTTCTTTCATCAGTCTCTTATAGTTTTCTGCATACAGGTCTTTTGTCTCCTTAGGTAGGTTTATTCCTAGGTATTTTATTCTTTTTGTTGTAGTGGTAACTGGGAGTGTTTCCTTAATTTCTCTTTCAGATTTTTCATCATTAGTGTATAGGAATGCAAGAGATTTCTGTGCATTAATTTTGTATCCTGCTACTTTAACAAATTCATTGATTAGCTCTAGCAGTTTTCTGGTAGTGTCATGTCATAGTATCATGCATAGTATCATGTCATCTGCAAATAGTGACAGCTTTACTTCTTTTTTTCCAATTTGGATTCCTTTAATTTTTTTTTTTCTTCTCTGATTACTGTGGCTAAAACTTCGAAAACTATGTTGAATAAGAGTGGTGAGAGTGGGCAACCTTGTGTTGTTCCTGATCTTGTTGAAATGGTTTCAGTTTTTCACCATTGAGGATGATGCTGGCTGTGGGTTTGGTCTTTGGTCATATATGGTCTTTATTATGTGGAGGAAGGTCCCCTCTATACCTACTTTCTGGAGGGTTTTTATCATAAATGGGTGTTGAATTTTGTTGAAAGCTTTCTCTGCATCTATTGAGATGATCATATGGTTTTTCTCCTTCAATATGTTAATATGGTGTATCATGTTGATTGATTTGCACATATTGAGGAATCCTTGCATTCCTGGGATAAACCCCACTTGATCATAATGTATGATCCTTTTAATGTGCTGTTGGGTTCTGTTTGCTAGTATTTTGTTGAGGATTTTTGCATCTATGTTCATCAGTGATATTGGCCTGTAGTTTTCTTTCTTTGTGACATCTTTGTCTGGTGTTGGTATCATAGTGATGGTGGCCTCATAGAATGAGTTTGGGAGTGTTCCTCCCTCTGCTATTTTTTGGAAGGTTTTGAGAAGGATAGGTGTTAGGTCTTCTCTAAATGTTTGATAGAATTTGCCTGTGAAGCCATCTGGCCCCGGGCTTTTGTTTGTTGGAAGATTTTTAATCACAATTTCAATTTCAGTGCTTGTGATTGGTCTGTTCATATTTTCTATCTCTTCCTGGTTCAGTCTCAGAAGGCTGTGCATTTCTAAGAATTTGTCCATTTCTTCCAGGTTGTCCATTTTATTGGCATATAGTTGCTTGTAGTAATCTCTCATGATCCTTTGTATTTCTGCAGTGTCAGTTGTTACTTCTCCTTTTTCATTTCTAATTCTATTGATTTGAGTCTTCTCCCTTTTTTTCTTGATAAGTTTATGGTTTATCAATTTTGTTTATCAATTTTGGCTAATGGTTTATCAATTTTGTTTATCTTCTCAAAGAACCAGCTTTTAGTTTTATTGATCATTGCTATCGTTTCCTTCATTTCTTTTTCATTTATTTCTGATCTGATCTTTATGATTTCTTTCCTTAGCAGAAGTGTTTTATGTGTACTTCACATTTCATCAGAGACTATTAAAAAGACATGCACTCCAGTGTTGAGATTTTAATACAATTAATATTTACTACATCACCAAGTAATTTCTTAATCAAAGTTGGCCATGCAAGTGTCTGACAGTGAGGACTACAAGTATTAGTACTACTGTCTGTGCCATTACCTTCATTCACACTATAGCACCAGCACTTTTACCCACTCAGTCCAAAAGACAAATCTCTTAGTATTATTTGAAAATAGTTCTGTTCTTACAGAACCTGCCTCACTCCCCAAGAGTCTTGCAGACCACACTTCGATAACTGCAGTTCTAGACAATGAAGGACAGTGAACATGTAGGGGAAACACTTGCTCACACGTTAAAAATATTTTTCAAAACTGAAAAAAATCCAGTGTTCTCTGAATGTGTTTATATAAGATCTAATAAAATATAGTTATTAAACATAAATATCAGAAAACCCCACAAACATGAAGTTCAAACAGTTAACCTATTTTAAGTTATTTGGACCCAAAATATTTTGATGAATGCAGAAAATAAGCCCAGTTAGAAATTCTGCATGAAATTCAGTTATTCAAATGTGTAAGTGGGTGTTTATCAGATTTCTCAGCCCATCATGCAGCTGTAGTTTTTGACAAGTGTTTCCTGGTGTATTTAGAGAGTACTTGGTTATCTTAAATGTTAATGGTAAACTGGCTACCTATGTCTGGATAGACAAGACAGAGGCCATTGCCGTTGTGAAGGCTTTTATTTAAATCTCTGCATCACAACAGTCAGACTATTAGGTCCGCATATCTAAAACTGTGCAGTAAATTAAGAAAATTTGAAAAGAGAATACACTCTTTTTAAGCTATTCAGCTTTCTTTTTCTATCAGGCATTAAAACCTAAGTAAAATGTTCATTCAAATCACACCTGTTTCAGTTTCTCAAAAGTTCAATTTCAGCTAATTTAAGAATTCATTCCTCTTAGGGATACATTTTACTGGGAGATTTAAGCTAGTGAGATCAGCCTGAGTAAATCATGCAGTTAACTGATTTTTGATAATAGAAAAATTTGGCTGATTGGAAATGCTTATAGACTGTGGAAGTGCAGAATGTGGGTGGGTCACTAGAAAGAATTCTGCTTCTATAACCAGGAGGCAAAGGTCGCAGTCTCATGTCACCGACTTCAAGTGTCATTCTTTACCTACCTATCCTAGGTGTATTACCCAAACACAAGAATTAGAAAGTTGACAAAAATAATAAATCTATGGTTACACTGAAATATAATGCAGAGGGGTGGTTGAATAGAACCAGTTTTTATATTCTTCCTGTCAAGATTCCAACCATTAGCTTAAAATTCTTATAAAAACGACATTTGTTTGAGAGGCTGGATAGCAGTGTGCTGTTTCCTTTCTACACATGTCAGATTTTAAGCTTCAGAACAGCTAAACAATGCTTTGTCCCCATAATATGGGAATGCATAATGAGGTAAGCATTTTACTTTGTGGAGGGAAAAATGTGAATATTATCACTTTAATTCAATTGTTAAATACTATCTAGTTTCCTTTGGGGACTAGTTTAGGGAACACCACCTCTATGCATTATTCTGTATTCATCACCACCTTTAAATAACTGTCAAGACCTTCCTCAGTCTGCAGCCATGTATACCAATTGATCTCTCTCCCCCCCCACCCCCCAAAAAAAATCCCTGCTATAAGATTCATTGAGTTCGAAGATGTTTTGTTTTCCGGGCATCCCAGGCATTTGTTTCCTGAAGAGGCTCCTCCACTTTGTAGATGGTGAGGCAGGCCATGAAGCGTTTCCTCAGGAAAGTGCCCTGCTTCAGGAACTCTCACAACCCATGTATGTGAAACATATGATTTCATGGAGTTTGAGGCTCCCTCAACCCATGGTCACCTGGGCTAAACCCCTATTTATAAAATATTGAAAAAGGCTAACAAGAAAGTCTGGGAAATATACAAGTACAAATGTTTCTTGTTCTGATTCCAGAGGAGTATAGCTCTTTTAGGGTTCTTTTTAGTTATACCGTTTTAATAATCACAAGATGAAATAATGACTCTTGAAAGTGCAATTTAAAATCTATAACTTGGGGCTTCCCTGGTGGCGCAGTGGTTGAGAGTCCGCCTGCCGATGCAGGGGACACGGGTTCATGGCCCGGTCGGGGAGGATCCCACATGCCGCAGAGCAGCTGGGCCTGTGAGCCATGGCCGCTGAGCCTGTGTTTCCGGAGCCTGTGCTCCGCGGCGGGAGAGGCCACGGCAGTGAGAGGCCCGCGTACCACCAAAAAAAAAAAAGAAAAAAAAAGAAAATAATCTATAACTATAGCTTTTGAAATAGTTGGGTCATTTATACAACATAAAACCATATCAGCTATGGAAGAAATTCTAGCACTCTATACAGACTGTGCAAAATATTTGTTAATATAAAATAATAAGCATTGTGATAAATAACTACATGTTAAAATTACAAGTAGAATTTTAAGCTATATAAATATAGAATGATGGAAATGGATAAAATATTCATATTGCTACAAAATTGATATCTATTTATGTCATATACATTCTGTGCTTAATATAGCTCAGCTTTTTCTATCTTGGAAGTAGATTTGTGTATCTTAGCAAGAGAACCAATTAAATGAATATTTTCAGTGTATTTATAAAGCACTGCATTACTCTGACCATTCTTACTATAACTTCATCTTATCATAGTATATTATTTTCTAGAAAAAATACTATTTCTCCTTTATATTATAGTTTGTCTATGAATCGCTTATCCATACTAGACTGTAAGTGAACAGAAGGCAGGTTCCTTTTTCACTCACCTCTGTATTACAGAATTTTGCATATAGTAGGGTCTCCCTTTCTCTCCTTCTTTCTGTTTCCTACTCCATCCTGAGACAGGATTCCCCTCTATTTACAAGCACAATCACCACAGAAAAAAATATATTGAAACTAGCTGAGAAAAAAAAAACACCAAAAACATAAAGGAGTAAGCAAGTGTGGTGCATAAAATAGAACCTATATACTTCCTGCAAGCAAGTCACATATATATGTCCACTAAGCTTTCTAACAGACACTATTAAAAGGGAAACCGGGTCAATTCAATGCCCTGAAGATCAAACAAACAGAATCTATAGGATAAATAGTATTCACTATTCCTGATACTTACACCTGACAGAAATTTCTGGTCTTAAAGTAGATATTGTGAATTCAATGGACAACATCCTTTTTATAGTGAACACAACAATGAGTTTCATCGGAGCCATTTCTTACAGTGACCCTCAAGGTACTAATTCTATAGAGAAGAGGTAATACATGGTCAGGAACACCTCTCTGCTGGTTTAATTCAAAAAGAGATTTTATAATATCTAAAAGAACGGATTACTGAATAGCAATTCTGGTTAAAGACTATTTCTTTCAGTCGAGGTTTGGCTGCTATAGAGAGTCTGTGTTCCTGACAATATCTGCAATTGCCTGTTGCTAATGACAGAGGCACCAAATACCTCAGCACCTGGCTGTGCTGAGCTTATAGCTGACAAGCTCAGGGGAAAATGCTGAGAGAATGACCTGTCTCTGAATACAGTGGAACTGAGGGCTCAGGTCTTCCTTAGGGTCCCTGTATGCCTAGTGCCTAGGATAATGGCTGGCAATGCACTGAATTTGTTATACTATCAATTTTATTTGTGATTTTCAAACTACCTCTAGTTACCCATGAAATGATCCTCTCTTAAAGCAGTAGAGCATAATTCTTTAATACAACTGGTATTTTTCTACATACGCCTCTCCTTGACCTCCAAGCCGTCCATGTTTATTCAAACTAGCTAACAAAAATTTCTTGTCCCTGGAAAATTCATGATCACTCAGTTTTGATTCAAACTGAATAAAATATATTTGTTATATATTTATATTATATATAACTAAATAACTAAATATATAATATAAATATGAATTAATATGTAAATTAAAACATTTAAATGTGGTTTGAGTCAAAACTGAATAATCATGATTAATTACATGTTTGTATACATATATATATATAATTATATTTATATAATTTTGAATATATAGGCATGCTACTTCCTAACCATTAAAACCTTACTAAGGCTATTCTTCCTTGAACAAGTCTCATGGCCTTTCTTTACTAAGACAATTTCATATAATCCTGGTGCTCTTAGGTGGTCTTTTACTTTATTATCCTCATAGTCAACTGCATTTTGTTTATGATTTTGTCTTCTAGAAGATCTATGGCTTCTCAGGGGGAGAGGTCAAAGTTATTTCTATCTTGAAATCTATTTAACAGAACACATTTTGCTTCCTCATGTACATCTTGGTTCTTTGCAAATTGTTGGTTTTTATTTGTTTGTTTTTCATGAAGGATGCATACCTCTTACACTTTCTGATGGGCATTTTTTGTGGTCCTGTCTTGTCCTTTCCACCCCATCCTTCATCTAGCCTCTAATGAGTCACTGCACTTAAAGTTCATGCCACCCAGCTATAACACCTTTTACCCCTTTCTCCTTACTCTTACTTATTGTCACTTTCCTATTTTTGCTGAAGACTTCAGAGGCTGGCTCATCATCTTCCTTACAACTCAAATACTGGAGTTATCTTCCATGACTTCAACATCCATGGAGTTGTTCCATCCAAAATTTTACCTTAGACATCTCCAAGTTCCTGGAAGATCATATCCATTGCCATGTTATTATCCAAACTCTTTGGCACACCTAAACTCTTGTCACCCCAAAATGTTCCACTTCTAAAATTTTAAACCACATTATCCTATTTTGTAACTACCATTTTTTTTCTTTTACTACTTTATTTCGTGATCTATTCTCTGGGCTCAATCAAGACAACTGCCTTCTATACTTTGATGTGTAAATAAAAACTTTAAGGTGAGAACTGTCTTAACGTTTTGGGCCCATGAGTTACATACTATTGTTTTTACAGCCCTTTTCCATTTTCTCCCACTGGAGGAGGTGTCTCTCTCCTCTGACTACAAGTTCTCTAATGCTTTTTACACTCGCATTTTCCATTCACTAGCAAACTTTGTTTTCTTTTCCTTTCTATCCTCCTTCTATTCCAAAGATATCATTTCAGTTATTTTCTATCTTCAATATATGTTTTATCTCTCTTATGTGTTTAGGTCTCA
This sequence comes from Kogia breviceps, assembly GCF_026419965.1. Classification (NCBI taxonomy): domain Eukaryota; kingdom Metazoa; phylum Chordata; class Mammalia; order Artiodactyla; family Physeteridae; genus Kogia; species Kogia breviceps. The sequence continues at coordinate 42,807,351 of NC_081324.1, read as the reverse complement.
TGCAACCTACAAAACTCCAGCTCTGAATTTAAAAAAAAAGAGAGAGTTTCCCCTCAAATTTGAGCTGTTAAGTGACACAGAAGAAAGTCACCTGCTGCTACCATTACAAATGCAAGGTCTCTACTTGAATCTGGTCCCTCAATAATTTCTCAATATCCTTAGCCAGCTACATTTCTGCTTCAACTTTTTCAACTCCAAACCTCTTCATAAACCTCTGGCCTCACTACAATATTTTCTTTTTTATTTAAGAATCAAACTCACCCATCTGAAAACTTATCTGCTTTCACAGCCCTCTTACTCTCTCATGGAAGACAGCCCTTCCACTCAAGGCTAGTGCTGCCCCCAGGGCTCTGTGTTCCAAGTCCATCCCACATCCTTGGAGCCTTGGCTTTGTGAATCATCGCTTTTGCTCTAATGAAAAGCATTAACATTGCTTCCTCTACTGGATTTCTCTTCTCAGCAAATTAACATGTTCAAAAGCCCCCAGCTTAAAAAAATTCTTCCTTTTATTCTGTTTGCCTATTACCTAATTTAGCATTTTCTGACACATATTGTGCTTTCGAAAGAATAATCTGTACAGAATGGTTCTACTTTCTCACTTCTTACTCTAAGCTCACTAAAATATGGCTTCTGCCCCCCTCCATTCCACTGAACTTATTAAAATAGCTGTAATCTATTCATTTACTCTAGCTATGCAACATATGACATGTCTGACTACCGCTTTTCTGTTGAAATCATTTGTTGAAGCTCTTTACTTTTCTATTGATTCTTAGTTTTTATGTCTGATCGTGACTCCTCATATGATTCTCTAAATATTCATATTCATGAAATTCTCCTGTTCTCGCGAAATATGAGTGTTCCCCAAATTACTCCATATCCTTAGCTACCTGTTCTTAGCTGTCACTGCATTTTCCCATTCATAGATCCTTCCCAAGACTCCAGAACAATTCTCGCTGCTAGAATCTAGAGATGTGTATCAAGATCTTCCATCTGTGTTTGGATGGCACAGGCAACCCGAGCTCAGTATTTTCAAAAGAGAACCATGATCCAGCTTTCCCCATACTTGCTTTTCCTTATTCTTTGCTCCCAGTAAAACGCACTGCTGCTTACCCGGTTTCACAAGCCAGAAACCTGAGATTTATTCTCAACTCCTCTTTCCCATTGGTTCCTACATTCACTTAGTGACTAAGGTTTCACCACATCCCATTAATTTTTCCCCCCGAATTTCTCCTTCTCTTATTCATGACCATTTTCAGTTCCTCCCTCGCAATCTGTATTGCTTCAAGATTAGATCTGGATCCGTTTAAGAACCTCCTTCCTTGCATTTCTGCCTCTAAACTTGTTCCTGCCACAAATCAGTCTTCAAGCTGCTGCCCAAGTTACCCCCTCTATAAAGAGTCAAAACTACTGTACCCAAAACTACTGCACCTTAAAACCTTTCACTGGCTTCCCTTTCCTTTCAGGATAATGTTCAAACATAGTTCAGGGTGCCGTTTACATCTCAGCCCTCCCCACTGCCACTCTTGCCAACTGGATCTATTCAAGAATATATCATGTTTTCAATAGTGCTGTTTCTTTTCTGCCAAAAATACTATCCAACTTTCTGTCATACAATGTTTCTATGTAAGTAGCTTCCACCTATTCTTAGAAACGTAGGTGAAAATTGAGCTCAAGGTCATCTTCTTGAGGAAACCCTCCATGGCCTCTATTTTGGTATAGATGCCTCTTCTTGAACTGTTCAATTCTCTCCTCATTTATCACCTTGTACTTGTTGATTTTCCTCGTTCCACTTTTCTGTCCAGTCTGTAGTTCAAGGCAGAGACACAGTGGTAACAATATTACATCCTTGTTTCAGCACAAAGTCTGGCACATGTTAGTCATTCAAGAGATGTTTAATGAATGTATTACTTGCTGGAATACTAAAGCACTCAATGAAAAATATTGTTTTGAGAAATATATAGCAGCATGGAAAATGTACTTCTGCTAAGTGAAAAAAATATATTAAATTCTAAGTATACAATCATTACAGCTTTGTAAAATATATTAGATGTAGTGGGAAAAGAACGTGAAAATTCATTTATTTGTTAGTGGCTGAACTATGGATCTGAGTTCACTGATGACTTCTTTTTTCAGAGTAATTTCAATAAATACTTTTTTTTTTTTTTTTTTTGCAGTACTCGGGCCTCTCACTGTTGTGGCCTCTCCCGCCGCGGAGCACAGGCTCCGGACGCGCAGGCCCAGTGGCCATGGCTCACGGGTCCAGCCGCTCTGTGGCATGTGGGATCCTCCCGGACCGGGGCACGAACCCATGTCCCCTGCATCGGCAGGCGGACTCCCAACCACTGCGCCACCAGGGAAGCCCTCAATAAATACTCTTATTAAATAGTCTTAATTCAAATAATAACAAACTATGCTTTGTCTTCTGGTTGGCATTATATACTTGATAAAATTTCACCTGTATATCATTCCTCTTTGTCTTCTTTCTATTTTCTGTCATAACACAAAGGAAAGATACCCCAAGTATGGATTTATAAAATCCAAAAAAAACCAGTCTCTTCTCCCCCAAAAGTTTTCAACACAGAGGTATAGAGCGATGTTTACCAATCAAATTGTTTATGCAAATAACTGCATCTAGACTGGCTTGTAACTAAGTGCAGTGGAAACTATCATTCACCTCTGATGAGCCAAGCAGATAGCATATGCAAATCTCAGAGCTGCATAATAGCTTTTTCTGGACCTCTAACTTCGGTTTCCTTTCAGAATATTAGTTTTAACAACACCAGTCTACAAACTTCATGGATATTAACTGGCCAGATTTTGTTTTGTTTTGTTGGGTTTTTGTTTTTGTTTTTTGCTTAGTTTTTCTGGCAGAGAGTTTTTCAGGATATAAATGATAACAAATATATTACATGCAAATACCTGTTTTTTATAACAGCAAATTATGGAACTTACACACTTGCTTAGAGACTATTCAAATTAAAGCAGGCAGTTATTTTTTTGTTTTAGACTATGTATCAAATGACCTTTATACAAAACATTTAAGAATATGACTTGAAAAATACATTAAAATTTCATTAAAAAATACATTTACATTAAAATTTCATTAAGTGAGTCCACCATTTATTTTACCTGAAAACGTCACCTTTTCCTACTGAGTTTTGAAAATTAGTATAATCTTTTATGTACTACTTTATTTTGTTGATTTGCTATTAACAGTTTAGATATAGAAACTGTATTCCATATCATACACAGGTACATAATTTTCCTATTTATATATACAAAGTCCTTCTTTATTTCCCTTTATCCTTAAAGAAAAGAAAGAAGAGAATCTTATACTAATATTTTTCTATTAACTGGATTATGATTATCAGTGATTTTTCCCTAATACAATAAATCAGTAATTTTTATACATTTAATTAGATCCAGTATAATGCATCATGACTCAATAAGTATGCTAATAAAATATAATCCATTGAGAGTCATATTAAGTTTCTCAAAGACAGTTTGGAAAAAAGCAAATTTAAAATTAGAAATTACATCTTCTTTTGTCTATTGTGTTGTTAGAATTTTTTAATGTACTATTGTCATTATCCAGTATCATGCATTTCAATCTCAAACATATGTCACAGAACGTGACCTACTTCAATATTTCCTTATATATCAATTACAAGAATTAAATTAGTAACACGCTTAAGCATATTTGCAATCACAAAAGTCAGTATATGCAATTCAGATACAATTTACAGTAATGCACATTGTTAATTTGCAAATTTCCCTAACTCTATGAAACAAAGAGTAAAAACTTTAACGTATTGCTTAAATTGTGAGAGTATAGTGGGGTAATTTCCTTCTATTGTTGGCCAATGCCTCTTGTCTATGACAATTGCTTGCTATCAAATTTAAGACCATTATTCTGGGAGGTTAATGTGAGGTAGGAACTCCATTCAGTGTTATTTTGGCTTAAGGGCATAATGTCACAATTTGGTGCATCCTCTAATGACTTTTTTTTTTTTTTTTTCTAAAGGCAGCTTACAGCTTAGACCTAGTTCAGCGAATTTCCTTGTAAGGTCCTTGGAAGACTGGAGGAAAAAAAGTACAACTGATTGCGTGGCCAAATTTCTGTTCATGCCTGCTTACTGATTTTTGTTCATTTCACAAATAAACAAGGCATGAATACATCAACCCACAAACCATAAACAATAAAGAACTTCATCCTGTAAGTTTGCTACGGCCAGCAGTTTGTGGCTGAATCTGCTATTTGTCATAAGATAAATGATAAAGTGATTGCCATTTGTCACTGAATACATAAGAGGAGTGCTCAGCTGTGAACCACTCAAATGCAGACAACAGTAAATATTGCCATTCTTATTACTAACTTCCTTTAAAAGGGCCCCCTAACACTATGAAAATAAAATTAGATTAGTGCTTGGGATAAAAATTCTTATTCTTCTAACCTAAGGAGAAAAATCATTGAATAAGCACTAAGCATCTGAATACTCAAGGTTAAAAACCTTGTATTTACTGCAACATGCAATGCATACAAACATATGCCATCTTTTATAAAGAAAGGTGTTTTATAAAGTTGAGTGCTAAATTTAATTTATATGTATTGTTCCCATTTTTGTACTGTTCAGTGATTTTTAATACAAACTTTTTTATGTTTCTGAGAATCACTGGTGCTTGACGGCTTTCAACTATATTAATAGAGGTTATAACAGCGCCCATACATTAATGTAGTCTGTGTTTTATCTAAACTCTGATTGAATTTAGGGAGTGCCTAAATTCTGTGTTGCTATACTTGCTGCCAACTACATGAACTTTATTAATTTCTTTGAAAAGCTATGCAACAACAAAATAGGAAAACATAAAATGCAAATGACATATCAGGAAAAAGACATGACTGCTCATGAAATTCCTAAGCTATAATATTCTTTAGTGGCAAATACCACACCAGATGAGAAGACAGCATTATAATTACAGCACCTTATACTACAATAAAATTGTTCAAAATTTGAAGCTTACCTGTAAAATAAGCATAAGAAGTCACAAAATTTGGGGGTTTGTGTCATTGTGACTCGCAAGAAAAAAAGCAAAAATGCAAAACAGCTGACACATATTGTTTGAGATTTTAAAAAATGTTTTATAACTCTTGGTTTTATCATGGAATATATCACTTTTCACAAGAGAACTCAGATTAAATAACACATAACCTGAAATATCTTTACACCATTAGACACAGTCCCTTCAAGATTAAGGTTGAAATACTCCAGTGCAGAAATGTAGGGAAGTATGCACTTTATAGTTTCTTTAAATCCAAGCTGAATAACAAGTAGAAAAATAAGTATTGAGTGGTAGATGTTTCCAGAAGCCAATCTTTTAAATTCAAGTTATTATAATATTTATAGAGTACTACAATAAAATTAAATTTTGAGAAATTAAGTTATAAACTTGTCTTTTTGTTCAACATAAAAAATTTCAAAATCTTTATTATAAATATATTTGAAATAACACTTTCAAAATATCACTCTTTATACCTTGTACTGAAGCACACTAGAAATCTTTCAAGTCTTTGAAGCTAGGAGTTGAGATTTCCTGGCATAAGCTAATACATTTTTCATCAAGTGCTAATGGATGAAAATGACTAGTTGGATCACAGGAATGTATGTGTAAGGTCTCTCACTATCTGTGTCAACACTACATATCAAATTAGTTTATTAAATATTTGTTTAAATAGTTATTGCTCTATTATATATTACTATGGTGTACAGAAAGAGTGTAATTATAAACTCATTTAATATGATTGTTAATTTCTGTACATTAAAATGTAAAATTATTAACATTCACGGCAGATACATGTATGAACCACAAGTATATACTAACATCTATTCAAATAGTATATTTGCAATGTGAGCATTTGGTTTAATGATCAATTCTCAAATAGCAGGAGCTAATGCTATTGTTTTTAAAACTCAAATATAAACCGTGTAATTCCCGGTTTTCATTACATCATATAGACACTTGTTTCTCATGTTTTTTCTCTAAAGAATTCATCTCTCCAGTTATTTCTCCATTATCTACCAGTTACTTTATTTTTTCTATCTTGATAAATCTATTTTGTAATGGATTAGGTTATTTCACTGATATGTGCATTTTACTGCCTCTACAACATTCAGAATGTTGTTTCAGGGGCATTTTTTTTTCGGTATACAAACAGAAAACGGAAAGGCTGACTTTCAGGCTTTTGACAGGAGTCTTGTATAAGTGGAAGACTTTTAATTCTCAAATTGTTTCACTTCAATAACTCTTTTAAAGTTGTTACGCCAAGATGCCTGGCGGATTAAGCTCCATTGCCTTTTCTTGTTTTGAACTAATGTATTCTTGATCACCGTTTAATGAAACTATATACCACATGGAGATTTCACATTAGATAAGCCATGTGAAACCCTCATCAGACAAGTAGCTCTGGCTGGTGGTAATCCTTCAGATGAAAATTTCAGACTAGCAGGTTTTCCAATTTAAATGAGCCCCTTTAACTATAAAAAATTGGCACGGTATGATTGCTAAAAATTATTTTTAAATTTTTATGTTGCCAAAGTGCCCTGGTGGCTGTGAAAAACAGAAATACTGCCGTAAATACAGAAAACATTAACTGGTCACTGAGGGGATCCAATTTACAACCCATAGAGACAACTCACACAGCTCACTGACACTGGCACTGTTGGGTCTGTGATAGGGCATTCTGCTCTGCTCCCCCAACACAGGAGAGCAACTCATCTTAAATATGCAATTAAATATTCTACAAGTTTCTCTAGTCAGTGGTTATTATTCACTCCTACTTTATTTCACTCTGATCTATAGAATTTCCATGATGTGTTCAGGTAGCCTTTAGGAAGCAACAGAACTTGTTATGAATTTTCAATGAAAAATTACTTTTGGGGGATTAACATGGGATATTCAATTTTTTATTAAAGTGATCCCATTTATGTTAAAAGACTTCTGTTCTCTATTTTTATTCTAACCTAGAACTGCTCTGCCTATTATGATTTCTATAGCTTGAATTATAACTTGCAGAAGTAAGTTATTCTCAGCTTAAGTTTGATTCGTAGGTTTGGATTTCAAACAAGAAGAAAAGGTAATATGTTTAGATTTGTTTACAGCGTATATATTTTTTTCCATCTGTCACAAATGTCAATGACTTGTGCACAAGCATGGAATATATCAAGAGTTATTTATTCTCTTTTGTTCATAGTAGATAATATTAGTAGATAACAATTTGAAGAGTACCAATGATATATTTACTTTGGAACATCACTGTCATCTAACTATGAAATATAGCAAAATGTTGTTTTACAAAGGAAAAGGAAAAGTGTTACTCAAAACCAAACAAAAGTAACTACTTAGAAGGAACCAAAACCTATGATTATTACAAATATGAAGAATTATCAATGAAATCAATATTTCTATGCAAGCAGTGAAGACAGAACAAAAGACTGGACAAGAAGTCAGCTGAGTACATATGCATCACCTTCATCAATATTGTTACACACTAATCAGAAAGTGAAGAACCTGGGAAGGTTTAAAAAGAAAGTTGTTGTAGCCAAAGGAGTTCAATTGTGTCCTTCTCTAAACAATAGTCTAGTTTTTTTGGCGGGGAGCATTTCACAGACTCAGAATGATATAGGATTCTGTCTTATGATCAGTGGCCTCCAGTTAGGTTTCCAGTAGAGATGAATTAGATATAAGCAGAGTTTATTATGTAATATTGAATTATTTTCTAGTTTACTAACCAAATGATGGAAAATACATACAGTTACTAACATCAAACTATAAAAATATTCTTTCAAGGAGCAGAGTGGTCATCATTCAGGTTTACTTAACCTGCTCACAGTTACATAATGAAATCAGGTCGCTGTGGTGTTACTGCCTCTTGTAACTAGCTGCACTCAAGTGAGACAGAATAGAAAGGTTGATTTGCGTCTATACCAGACCGCAAAGACCCAAGGAGAGAGCTGGACACAGTCTTTACTCCCTGAGGTAAAACAGCAACCTTGTAAAGATACCCACCAAATCTCCTGGGCTAAGTATGCAGGATGTGTGACTCCCTAGCCCCCTCCTTGCTAGAAAGGTGCACTGCAGCTTTAAGAAATTATTTGAGAGGGGGCTGAGAAAAAGTGATGTGCTCATCCTCCATCACAATTACTGCAGGGAAGGGGACAGTGGGAAATACAAAAGGAAATTTGCAAGGATGAATGAGCAGAGAAAACCCCAATCTCTTCCAGAGTAAGGAGTGTGACAGGAAGTCTTGCTTAAAAGAACAAATAAGTAAAGAACCTTCCATGACAAATGAGGGAATGGAGAAAAGAGATAAGGGTGAAAGGGATAAGAGTACATTGTGAGTACAATTCAAGCAATCTTTGAATCTTTGCAAACATTAAAAAAAAGCATCCCCAAATATTATACTCCAGAATATGTTATCTCTTCTACTATCTGGTTTATATTAGCTATAGTATTAAACCACAGTCTGTGGGGGAAATAAATCACCTCCTTTAGAAATTTTTTAAAAAGAAAACAAAAAAGAAAACTTTTGAAAATAATAATAAAGCCAAAAGTGGAAAGTTGTCACAAAGGGAGATCACAGTAAACAAATACAGGAAGTACTCATTATAAATTTTTCCAACAAAGAGAAGTTAAGATACATTTAGAACAAGGATAAGCTCTAAATTGGTAACCACTTAATTTAAGGAAATCTTAAATACCCTTAAGAAGAAGAGAGAGAAGTGAGAGGGCTTTATATTGTGAATTTTAAGGAAGAAATTATAGATATTATCATCTTAAAGTATCTATGGATCAGTAGTTCCCATCTTTATTTTCCTGCCCTGATGGTTCACCAGAATAACTATCCCTGGACAGAGAAAGTAAGTAGAGTCTAAAATAATAAAGGCATTACCACTAGCCAACAACAAAAATAATAACAACAACAAAATCCAGGTTTATAGCGTTCATCTTTGACCTTCCACAATGATTCCATCTTTTATCTATTCAGTCAGGCCTCTAATAAGAATTTATGGCCTAAAATATTCCAAGCACTATACTAAGTTCAAGTTAAATACATCTGTTGTAGTTGATAAGGTCTGTTTCCAACTGCTTAGTACTCTCACGTTCATATGTACACAATAAAACTTGGTTTGTCATTCAAAATGTTTAGAATTACATATCACCATATCTTTCTAATAAGAAATTATCTTCATTTTCAATCCAAAGAGTTGCTTTAGACAAAGTGAAAGAGTAGACATACAGTTTTGGCAGGCTGTTTAATCCTAAATGGCAACTTACTTTCACTCACTTAATTTCTCTTAATTTCAACCTAGTTGTCACATATGGTGACAGCCAATCCTAGACCACCTCTTCTGTTGGTAGTCCAGATGTAGATAAACACACTGACCACAGCATGTGTGTGAGCAATCTGAGAAAGTATTTTCTCACCTGTGTAGTGACTGAAACATTGTTGAAGATTTTATTTTTTAATGGCAATGTTCTAATTCTGCTTAAAAAATAAAACAGAAACATAACAGTGGAGATTAAAGTCTACTGGTCCATATGTTGTTTCATCAGTAGAAAACCTCTCCCTGAGTTTCCTTGCTTAGCTTCACTTTGGGTTTTTGAGATTATGTTTTTCTTTTTACAAACTCTCAAGAGGGAAAGTTAATCTACTTCATCTATGAGGGAGAAAAATTGCTCAGAGCTGAATATTTGAAACTTCGGCTGGACTATGTTATTTTCAACTTTGTTAAATTGGAAACTGTTCCCCAGAACCCCTTTCCCCGCATAACTTCATGTTAGAAGTGACCAAAAGAAGAATGGGTGACAGATTTGAGAAGGTGGAGGTGAAGCCCTGGCTGTAACTTTTAGAAGGCTATTTATTGCAGCCAGATACAGTGATGGGAACAGACAGCCATGGGCAGACACAGCTTGTCATTACTCTCCACTGCTCCACATCCAGTTTATCTTCACTAGCAGCCTCCCCTGTCAACAGAAGAAAGTTACTCTCCTCTCGTATGAAGAAGCCAATGACCTCTCTTAATATCCACACCTTTCACAGGAATGCTGACCTCCTAAGTCCTACCACCAACACACCTCATTGCTTCTAGACTTACAACCAGATGCAAGTTCTGGGATGACTCAGGGGTCAGAAACAAAGTGTGACCTTGTGACCTGTGAGTATGCACCACATACATCAAAAGAACTGCAGGATTTTACCAATTTGTATAAACAAAAGTCTGGGGAATACGTATATATAATATACATTCATATATATGTACATTATATATATGAATTATATATATATGTGAATGTATTCTAAAGGTGTTTGATCAGAATGGAAGAAAATAAGGTTGCATTGGGCCAAATCTATTCATATGATTGCACTAAGGAAAGGTTTTGAATTCAAAGTGTTAGCTTGATCAGGTGGAGAAAACTATTTGCTTGGTGGGCCATGTGGGGCATTTGGGAGGAGCTTAAGTCATGAGGGTGAGTTCCTCAGGAATGGGATTAGTGCCTTCTAAAAAGAGGCTCCAGGGAGACCCCGAGTCCTCTCCTACCAGGTGAAGTTAAAACGAGAAGTCTGGGACTCGGAAGAGAGGTCTCACCTTGACCTTGGACGTCCAACCTCCAGAACTGTGAGAAATAAATTTCTGTTCTTTATAAAGCTACTCAGTCTGTGGCATTTTGTTATAGCAGCATGGAGGAACTAAGACAAGAGCTTTCCTGAGTTCTGTGAGCTTTCTAGCATATCACTGAACCTGTTGGTGGTTGTGGGGATCCCCTGAATTTGTAGCCAGCTGGTTTGAAGTAAAAGTGATCCTGAGGACCCTCAAACTTGTGGCTAATGTATGAAGAGAGGACAGTCTGTGGGGACTGTGCCCTCTGACTGTGCAGTTTTCTTCCTAACTCCTGGTATTAAAGGTAAATGCCAATACATGCCAAGATGTCAAAAGCAAGCATACAAACGTTAGAAGTGCCAACTATGGCACTACGTTTACTTACCTCATCACTCCTCATAATATCCCCTCCCCAATATATACAACCTGCCTGTCTCCCATCACACAGATGGTGGGTATGGTGTTGCAACAAGAATGAGCTGATATTGGGAGAGACTCTTGTTCTGTATGTCTGAGTAAAGAGTTCCTGGTGATCATAAGCCTCATTTACTAATGGACATTTTAGAAAGCCTTGATACACTGTTAGTATTCTGTCTACTTTTTAACATCAGAAGGACAATTAATTATCAAGTTACTGTAAACCCAATTGTGCTTTCATTTCCCTTGACTGATCCTAGTACCCAAAGTACAATGGCTGCTGTAAGGCCACCATGACTGGTGACAAGCAGTAATGATATCCTAACTGCTTTACTATTTACTGAGGGCTTTCAATATACTTGGGGAGGGGTACCAGAAAGGGCACCCATTTAAATCCCAGATGTGCAACTTAAAAGCTGAGGGACTATGGGAAAGTTTGGTTTAATGTCTCTAAGTTTAAGTTCCCCAACTGCAAGGAAGAAATTTGAAAAATAAAGCCTCTTCTGGGTAGTATAGTCATTTTCACAATATTGATTCTTCCAATCCAGGAGCATGGTATACCTCTCCTTCTGTTTATGCCATCATTGATTTCTTTCATCAGTGTTTTATAGTTTTCTGAGTACAGGTCTTTAGCTTCCTTAGGTAGGTTTATTCCTAGGTATTTTATTGTTTTTGCTGTGATGTTAAATGAGATTGCTTCTTTAATTTCTCTTTCTGATCTTTTGTTGTAAGTGTATAGGAATGCAAGAGATTTCTGTGCATTAATTTTGTATCCTGCAACCTTACCAAATTCATTGGTTAGTTCTAGTAGTTTTCTGGTGGCATTTTTAAGATTTTCTATGTATAGTATCATGTCATCTGCAAACAGTGACTATAAAACCCAAAGCAATCGACTCTTAGTAAATGAAAACAGTTTCCTGGCTGTGCTGGAGCACTTTAGGATAAGATCTATGGTTATGACCATTATAACACTGTAGATATCTCATTTATGCAACACTAAATTCATTTATTTTTTCTGAAAGCAGGATGAGGTGAACTTCCTGAAGGTAACAACTCAACTAAAATCCATAAAATTTAAAAGAATATGGACAGGACAATTGGAGGTTCTTTTAATTATATGTATAACCAAAATAAAAGTAATAATGTGTTATACTATTCAGCACTGCTTAGCTATTTTGTAAGTGATATCTTTTTAAAATTTTTGATTACAGATTCTGATATAAGTATGTATTTATAATAACATAAAATACAATGTAATTTTGTTGATGCCTTCATTAATGGTATAGGTGAAGCAAAACCATATAAAGTCTTGGTGTTCTCAGTAATTCACTTTCTGTTTTTGAAACATTTTGTGATAAGTAGAGGAAAGTTGCCAATATTTAGAAATTGTATATTAAGACACTCTTCCTTTGATTCTGCCTCTGGTTAACAAAACCTATTAAAATGCGGCCGTGATTCTCTCTCCTTTATGAGGGTGGTATGCGTCTCAGAGTTAAGATCTGTGCTTTATTTGAATAATCCTCAGACTCTAGAATAGTGTATTTTATGTAGTGGGAACTCCATATTTACCAACTACTGAACTAAACCATTATTCCAGTCTAAACGTTTCCAATGTGAACTTTGGAAGTACTATTCTTTGTCACACAAGTTCCTATCACATTTCATTCTCATTACACAATTCTGGAAACAAGTGTTCAGATTAACTAAATCTGGGTCTGAATGAAAGAATGTTAATTTCTCAAGGCCCCAAATACTAGAGGGTCTAGTTGCAGTTAGAATAATTCTAACTCTCCATTAGTACTTCCACACCATTATTGCTCCATGCTTATGTGAACATATTCCTTGTTTTCAATTTTATATTGAGTAAAGAATATAATCCTCTACCTTCTCTAACCCTATTTCACTGTCATTTAATGATTTGCTGGTCATTTTCTCACACTAAGAGAAGACTCCAGTCCATGGGACTCAACCTTCTCCTCTGTCTACCCCTTGTTCTCCCATCATTCTGTTTTACATTGATATCTATCTGGATGACCTATCCAACATTTTAATCTTAGAGTTTATGGACTTACTCAAATTTAGTTAACTTCAATTCCATGTCCCATTAACAATTCATACCCATGGACACCCTTCTGACTTTGCATCATGTAGAATGGTACCATGGCTGGAGTTTTAAACTCTGATACTTTCTTTTCTGACTACAGTCTCTGAGCCTTTTGCTTCCTCTATTCTTGCTACCTTTTCCATATCCAAAATCAACCCAACCCAAGATTCAAGATTCATTTTCTTCTCAATCTTCCCTGTATTATTAATGATTTCCTGAAGTTTCTGATGCAATATATATGCTTATAGTTTTCACAGTAATATCGCCAATGAAACTCTTGTTCCTTTGGTTCCAGATTCTTACATGCACTTGGGCACCGGACTCCAAGTAGCTCCTCCAAATGTACCTCAAACTTGATTGAATCCAGTTTCAAACCTATTCTTCAGTCCATACTGTACATATTTTTTTTAAGATGTTGGTACCACTAACCATTCTGTTGTTAGTCAAAAACTTGATATATATTTGGATAATTTTTCTCACTATCTGGCCAAATAACCATCAAGTTCTGTCTATATTAACCTAAAAAAAATCTGAAATTCACCTTTTCGTCTTGCTAGAACCATATCACTTCACCAATGAATTTTTAGTTGGTACCACTGTATCCAAATCCTTCATTCCTCTCCAATTGATTACATGTGATCAATGATTGCCAACTATTGACATATGTCATGGAATACAAAGAAAAAGCAATATTCACCTCACCACACTGGGGCAAAGGGACAAGGCTCTTTGATGACAGTCTTCAGAGCCCAGTCTCAGCCACCTCAGGCCCTTCTCAACTCTAACTGCTGATGGGAATCAATGTCTCAGTCCACCTGTGGCCCATTAGCCCCATAATGATGTGTCACAACAGATCAGTGGAAATCTCTGCTAATTTTAGTGGGATTTTCCTCAGCTGCTATGGTAGCTTTGTTATTCTTTGATCAATTATTTACCAAACATAATACACTACCTCAAATTCCCTAAATGTCTGCTCAATTTTAACATCAATATGCCTTTTCTCCTATTGTTTTCACTACTTCCAAGTATTCTTTCCTTGACTAACTTGCTCCCACCTCCAAGACTTAGTTCTGCTATTATCATAGCAAGCTTTCTCAGATTTCCTTCAAGGTCTTCTTTGTGGGTTCCAGAGAATTCTGTGCTTAATTCAAGAAAAGCAGTTGTTGCACCTTATTTTAACTTACTTGTACCTGTTTCTTCACCACTGCTCAGTGAAGCTAAATAAGAGCAGGTGTTACTCTATATTTACCATGTTCAGAATCTCACCCAGATTCTGACTCTCAAGACATGACTTCAAAATGAATAAATAAATGGATGGATGAATGAATGAATGAATAGCAATATTCTCTGTCCTTGCCAAAGTAAATTGAAATACAAATCTCACTCTTTCACTGATTCTTTTAGGAGTCACATCACTTCATTTGGACTTCAATTCAGCAAATACTGAATTCTTATTCTGTCCTAGACATTGTGATGGACTCTGGAAGTACTCACATGAGTGAGGCATCATTCTCTTCCTCAAATGCATCACAAATTGGAATGGGAACCAAGTATTTAAGCAAAAATGCATTATATGACATGTAATACAATCTCTCCCTCAATCTTGTCTCTTTCCCCTTTGCTGGAAAACTTACCTGGGATCTGAAATTTGCCAACAAATAAATAGAAATACATAAGTTCCTTTATTACCAAACCTCTTGAAAGAGTATTCTAAAGCAGACTTCTCTAATTTCTTTCAGTATTCTGGTTACTTTCACCTTTATATTTAATCTTCTGGCCTTATCAGTCTACTGATACCACTCTTTCTACCACTGATGCTCTCCTAATGGCCAAATTAAGAACGTGTGACTCAACACTTTGGCAGTGTTTGGCACTGTTGATCCCTGTGGAGATGAAATTCAGACCTCTTGACTGAGGCTAGTGTCTTTGGGCTGGAAGACAGGCTCTGTGAGCATAGGATACAAACTTCTGAGGAGTGGGCTCTAGTTGGCCTGCAGAGCCGCAGACAGCAATGAGAAAGAAGGAAACAACCTGCTCACCCAGGTTCTATCTTCAGATACTCTCTAACACTTCTCTTCAAAGTTTTCAGAAGCTCCCATGTCTTTAACCATCAACATGGGAGCTGACTCACCAATCTTCTCCATTTCAACTCCTTCCCCAGTTTCCACTTACATAGAGTCTCTACTTGTCCAAAACAAATCATCTTCTCAGCAAGCCAACCATCAAAAGTTCTTTTTACCATAAATGTTACCATATTTTTTTCAAGTCAACCAATATCGTACCACCTCCTGTAAATTCTGGTTCTTTTATTTGCATATCACACCCATTTTGACATCAGTCTTCCCGTTCTATCAATGTCTCATCACTTCCCTCTGACGACAAATGCACTTTTTTCGTAACTAATATCTGCAACTTGTGCTTTCATTTCATGTCATGTCATCCTACAAAATGCTGTCGAATTGGTCTTGCTACAGCCTATCTCTGAGCACACTGCACTCCATGAAAATTCTTCACCTCTCTCACTGCTTTACAAATTAAGTGTAAACTTTTCAACTGGGTCTTCATGATATATCCCACACCTACATTCTCAGCTTTATCTCTCATTGTTTACCTGCATTAGTCACATAAGAATGCATTTAGATGGAAATTTGAAACCGTAATATAATTAAAAGTAGAATGTCTCCACATTATATTATTAAAAGCAATAAAATCAAACCTCAACCATCAATATACCAAAAAAGTAATAATGACAAAAGTAGAAAGGCAGTGTCAACATGGAAAGCATTAAGCAAGATGATAGAAGAATCAATAAAATTAATTAAATTAATATAAATTAATTAAATTACTAAATCTGAATAGATTGAAAAAGCAAAATCGTCCTAAATATTGCTCTATAAAGGTTACAAATGCACATCTAAAAATAAGCCACAATAGTTGATAATAAAACACAAAATTAGATTAGTGTAACAAGAAGAGCAGGGATTGATAATATTAACTTTAGAACAATACGCAGGAGAGAATTATGATTATATAAAAAAATATTATGACCAAACTGATCATTTAACAGCTATTCTATACATTAGATCCTCAGAACTTACTGATCTTATAACTGAAGGCTTGTATCCTTTGACCTGCTATATATACAAATATATAAAGTAAAACCCACAAATTAATTCATGTAGAAAATTTCAACATACTACCAATAGACTGCAACATTCAAGTAGACTGAAATATAGGAACTTTCATGTCATGAAAAGTATAATTAGGTTGAACTGAAAATTTCATTAATTTATTTGCTCACACATTATCTATGGAGCAAAAGCCGCATTGATCATATTTGATAACCCCATACAAATTAAACAAAAACTATTTAACAGAAATTTATTTTTCTCTTGCTTTACTGAAGTATAATTGATAAAATTATATACACTTAAAATGTACAATGTTATGGTTTGATATATGTATTTTGTGAAACGATTACTACAATCAGGTTAACTAACACATCAATCACCTCATAGCTATCTTTTTTTGTGTGTGTATGATAAAAATTCTTAAGATCTACTGTCTCAATAAATTCCAAGTATACAGTAGAGTGTTAATTATAGTCACCATTCTATACATTAGATCCTCAGAACTTATTGCTCTTATAACTGAAGGCTTGTATCTTTTGACCAGCATCTCCCTCATTTCACCTACCCGCTTACCTCTGCTAACCATCATTCTACTGTACTCTGTTCCTATGAGTTCAACTTTTCTATTTTTTAATATCCCACAAATAGTAAGATCATACAGTATTTATCTTTCTCTGTCTGGCTTATTTCACTTAGCAGTGTCCTCTAAGCTTATCTACCTTGTTGCAAATGGCAGGATTTCCCTCTTTCTCATTTACTTCTCACATTTTCTTTATCCATTCATCCATTAACAGACACTTAGGCTGTTTCCTCAACTTGGCTACTGTTGAGGAAATAATAATGCTACCATGAACAAGGGAGTGCAGATATCTCTTCAAAATACTAATTTTGTTTCCTTCTAATATATACAGAGAAGTGGGATTTCTGTATATTTCTACTTTTAACTTTCTGAGGAATCTCCATGCTGTTTCCAATAATGGCTATGCCAATTTAGACTCCCACCAACAGTGTACAAAGGTTGCCTTTTTTCTACAACCTGGCCAAAACTTATCTCTTGCATTTTTGATAAAAGCCATTCTGACAGATGTGAGGTGATATCCCAGTGTGGTTTTGATTTGCACTGCCCTGATTAGTGATGTTGAATACTTTTATCTTTTCATTTATCTATTGGCCATTTGTATGTCTTTGGAAAAATGTCTTTTCAGGTCCTCCACCATTTTGAGGGGGTGTAAAGTAGAAAAGGACTGCTGTATTACTGTGCCAGGCAAAGGGGAACACAGCAGGCTCCTGCCTTGAAAAACTGTGTGTCCCACTCCCAGAGGATCTGATGAGGGTTTTCTAACAATCAAGGGTGGGGTCTCTGACAAGATTAGGGTGTGTGTGGGGGGGCCTGCACTCCTTTAATCTCCTCTCAGGTGGTTGATCTCCTCATCTTGATGAGCTTCTCTGGTCCCTTTAATCTTGCCTCAGCCTCCACCCATTGTTAACTGGATTATTTCTGTTATTTTGTTACTGAGTTGTATGAGTTACTTATATTTTGGCTATTAACCCCTTATCAGATATATGGTTTGCAAATATTTTCTCCCATTTGGTAGATTGCCTTTTCAATGTATTGATTATTTCTTTTGCTGTGCAGAAGCTTTTTAGTTTGATGCAGTCCTACTTTTTAATTTTTGCACTTGTTTCATATGCTTATGGTATTATAGGCAAAAAAATTGTTCCCAAGACCAGTGTCAAGGAGATGTTTTTCCTATGTTTATTTTCCAAGAGTTTTATAGCTTCAAGTCTCATATTTAGGACTTTAATTCATTTCAAGTTAACTTTTTTGAGTGGTGTGAAATAGGGGTCCAGTTACATTCTTTTCTATATGGCTATCAGAGACTATTTTATTTCTTCCTTTCCTGTTTGGATGATTTTTCTTTTCCCTTCCTAATTGCTCTGGCTAGGACTTTCAGTACTGTGTTGAACAGAAGTGATGTGAACATCCTTGCCTTCTTGACCTTAGAGGAAAAGCTGAAAGCTTTCGATGATAAAGAATGATGTTAGCTGTGGGCTTGTCAGCCTTTACTATGTTGAGGTATATTCCTTCTACACCTAACTGGTTTTTTAAAATTATGAATGGATGTTGAATTTTGTCAAATGCTTTTACTATATCTGTTGAGATTATTATATAATATTTACCTTTCATTCTGTTAATGTGTTGTATTGCATTTATTCATTTATTGACGTGTGTATATTAAACTAGCCTTGCATCCCAGGGATAAATATGACTTGGTTATGTGTTTGGTCCTTTTAATGTGCTGTTAAATTGGGTTTGCTAGCATTTTGTTGAGGATTTTTGCACATGTGTTTACTAAGGATATTGGCCTGTAGGTTTTTTTCTTGTAGTGTCCTTGCCTGGCTTTGGTATCAGGGTAATGCTGGCTTCATAAAATGAGTTTGGAAGTGTTCGTTCCCTCTTCTTCAATTTTTTTGGAAAAGTTTGAGAAGCATTGGTATTAATTCTTAAATGTTTGGTTGGACTCACCAGTAAAGGTCCTGGGGTTTTCTTTGTTAGGGCGGTTTTGATTATTAATTCAATCTCCTTACTAGTAATTGATCTGTTCAGATTTCCTATTTCTTCACAATTCAGTCTTGGTACATACATTTCTAGAAATGTATTCATTCTTCAAGGTTATCCAATTTGTTGACACATAATATTTCATAGTAATCTCTTATAATTCTTTGTATTAATGTGGTATCAGTTTTAATGGTTCCTTTTATTTTTTATTTATTTTTTCTTAGTCTAACTAAACTCTTGGTTATCTTTTCAAAAAAACAGTTTTCAGTGTCACTGATGTTTTCTATTGTTTTCCAGCCTCTATTTCATTTACTTCTGCTATTATGTCTGTTATTTTCTTCCTTCTGCTAATTTTGGGTTCAGTTTGTTCTTCTTTTTCTGGTTCCTTGAAGTATGAAGTTAGGCTGGTTGAAAGATCTTTCTTTTACCTTGTAGACATTTATTACTGTAAACTTCCCTCTTAAAACTGCTTTTGCTGCATCCCATAAATTTGGTATATTATGTTTCCATTTTTGTTTCAAGATATTTTTTATTTCCCATTTGATTTGTTCTTTGACTTTGGTTTGGAGTATGTTAAATTCTATATATTTGTGAATTTTCTAGGTTCCTCTTGTTGTTAATTTCCTGCTTCACACAACTGTGTTTGGAAAAGACACTTGGTATAATTTCAGCCTTTTAAAATTTGTTATGACTTGTTTTATGACCTAATTTATGATCTACTCCAGAGCATGTGCTGTGTTTGGTTAAGAAGACTGTGTCATCTGTTGCTGTTTGATGTAATGTTCTATACATGTCTGTTTTGGCCTAAAGGGTAGTTCAAGTCTAATGTTTCATTATTGATTTTCTGTCTAAATAATTTATCTATTATTGAAAGTGAGGTATTAAAGTCCCCTACTATCATTGTACTGTTGTCTATTTCTCCCTTTATGTCTGTTAGTATATTTGCTCAATATATTTAGGTGCTTTGATATTAGATGAATATATCTATTTATAATTGTTATATCATTTTGATGAATTGCCCCCTTTATTATTATGTAATGACCTGTTTACAGGTAAGTAAAACTCTTGTTACATTTTTACTTAAAGTCTACTTGTTCTTATACAAGTAGAGCTATCCCTGCTCTCTTTGGTTTACATTTGCATGGAATATATTTTTTTAAATTGTCTTCCCATTCAGTCTGTGTGTGTTCAAATGTGAAATAAATCTCTTGTAGACAGCATATAATTGGGTCTTATTCTTTATCCTTTCTTTTAATAAACTTTCTGTCCCTTTCTCCCTTTCCTGCTGGACTCCAATAATGCATAGATTGTTTCTCTTTATGGTACCTCATAATTCACATAAGCTTTCTTTATTCTGTCATTCTTTTACTTTGTTCTTCTCTGACTGAACAATTTCAAATGATCTGTCTTCTACTTCACAGATTCTTTCTTTTGCTTAATCAAGTCTGATGCTGATGCTCTCTGCTTCATTTTTTATTTTTCATTTCACTCACTGTATTCTTCAGTTTCAGATTATCTATCTTTTTTTTTTTTTTTTTTTTTACAATTGCTATCTCTCTGTTAAACTTCTTGTTTCATTTGTGTATTATTTTGCCTGATTTCATTGGACTGTCCTTCTGTACTTTCTTGGAGCTCACTGATCCTCCTCAAAAAACTGTATTAAATTCTGTATTAGGCAAATTGTAAATCTCCATTTCTTTGGGGTAGGTTACTGGAAAATTATTGTGTTCCTTTACTAGTGTCATGTTTCCTTAATTTTTTACATTCCTTGAAGGCTTTTGTTGTTCTATTTACATTTAAAAAAATAGTCACCTCTTCTAGTTTTTACTGACTTGCTTAGGGAGAGAGATAACTTCATTTGTTAGCCCAGTAAAGGATGCCGTGACATTCTCAGACCTTTTCTATGGATATATCTGCTCCACATTTCTTATCTCCTCTTGGAGTGGAATTCTTTTATCTTCTTTGAGTGCATCTGAAAGGCATGGACTAGGGTCTCCTGTTTGTGTGCTCAGCCCTGAGCCCACTTCATGTGTATGCAGTGAGTACCGGAATTCTTAAGATTGTATGCTTTCTTTTAAGTCTGCAAAGCCAGCTGAGTGCTGACAGCTTCCTATTTGCTTTTCCTAGGGCAATGCTAAATACTCAAGCTTGTGTGCTTTCTCTCAATCCCAAGGAGTGGGGCTGGCTTTCTGTGCATGCTCAATAGCCATCTGCAAAGGTTCACATTTACTGCCCATGGGGGAAGTGTCTGTGAGTGAGGTGCTCAGAGCATTAGGGATGCCCATGGACCAGTAGGAAGTGTCCACTGGTAAAGTATCCCCAGGTCTAATGGGCAGGATCCATGATGGGATCTATATAGTTGGATACACGTCCCTGTGATGTGTTACAAGCATCGCCTATTGTGTACCTGTCTTTCCCTGCCCCTCAGTCATGCTGCTCACATCAGTATTCTGCATGGGGTGAGAAAGAAGCGGGCCTCTTGGCTGCATCCTACAGCCAAGAAGTTAAGCACACTGGGGAAGCTAAGCACTCACTAATATGCCCTCACTTTTCCGCAGTGAGAGCAATCTCAGAAGTTGCAGGCCAAAGGGGTCTCCTTTGGCACGGAGCTATGCCACCTTGGGGGAGAGGTGACGTAGGCAAAATGAAACTCTTCCTTTACCCTGTCCAATTCATCCTATCTCAGAATGTTTTGCTCGATGTTGTGCCAGAAATGCTCCCATGGACTCTGGACGTCTACAAAGGTACTCTTGCCCATTAGTGACTGTCAAAAGTGGTTTCTTTGGGGAAAGACAGTAGAAAATTCCTATTACACTATCTTGCTGGCATCACTCCTTAACATAAATTTAAACAATACCCACTACCCTCTGCTTCCAACCTGTGGAAATAAAAAATTTTTTAAAATAATTATTTTATTTATTTATTTATTGCCCTTTTTCCCCCTCAAAAAGTCTCAAGGAAGTTAAATTCCCTAATTTGTGACTAAGTCAATGTGCAAGTAAAAACATTAAATGAGAATGATACATATTAAAATTGCACTCAGAGAATACATGAATATTATGAGTGAAAAACAAAAATGTATTCAACTGAAGTTGCTAAAAAAAAGAAATAGAATAGAAAATAAAATTATGAAAATCAATCAAATGGAATGATAAAGAAAAAAGCTGAAATTAATGAACTAAAAACAAAAATAATTTATCTTTATAAATAAATGAAAATTTGGAGTTTGTGGAAAAAACAACCAGAAGGCAAAAAATTAAGACTAATCCAGGAAAAGGAAAAATAAGAGGCTAATACATGAGAAAATTATAACCACAGAAGCAGAAAAGAAGAAACTATTCCTATTTCATACAACTTAATGAGAAATTTGAAAATCTCATTAAAATGACCTTTTCTAGAAAAAATAAATTTAAAATACTGACACAAAACCTAGAAAATATTAATTATGTAAAAACCAAAGAAGATATAGAATAAATTTTGAAATGTTTTTCTTCACAAAAGAACCAAGCTCAGATAATATGTTTTGGGAGGCAATTCACCATGATGTTTATACACTTCTGTGACAGCTTTTATCTGAACTATCTTTTCAAAATTTACTGCATAGACAATGTAATGCCTTCCTCTGGGGCAAAGGCTGGGCAAGTTTGCTAGAAGCTCACTTATAAAATTGGGGATTTTCTACATTCCAGGTTCATTAACTGTGATAAAAACCCCCTATGTATGGAGCATCTGCCTGGACCACACTCAACGTTACTCCCATGAGACTTGGAGCCAAGGGGAACCTACAAACATGAAGCTCACACAGCCATGTGTACTGAGTAATAGTCCTCTGTCTCTCACCCAGGAGTTTCAAGTCTTCTGTCAGCTCTTGTAAAGCAGTGGTAGCTAACTTGTTAGCTTGTAAGCAAGGTAAAATCTCTGACTTTTCACATATCTTGATAGTATCACGGGAGAATTTCTCAAACTTTCAAGGAACTGAAATGCCTCATGCTATTTAGCATAGAAAAAGAACAAATGCTTATTATTTCATTTTTAAAACTCTAAGAAATTTCTGATACCAATATCTTGAATGAAGTACAAAACAGAAGAACTGTAGACCAATCGATGTTCAGCATTAAATGATTGGAAATTGAATCTAGTAATGCATTACAATTTTAATAAAGCATTATCAATTAAGGTATACTTAAAAATGAAATTTGATACTTGGAAACATAATTACTTTAATTGATCAAAAGAGAAAATCCCATATTTATGATATTACACTGCAGTAGGAGAAGGCATTTCAAAAGTGGCAGACCCACTAGGAAGTTAATGTTACTTGGAAAAATCATAATTCCAAAGTGTGATCATAGAGTATTATCACAACTATGTAGAAAAAAATACCAATATACAGAAAAACTGAAATGGATTATAACCAAATAGTTGTAATAGATGCCTCTAGATAGTTGGGGGAAAAAAGCTGAAAACGTAGTTGATTGCCAGTTCAAACAATAAAAATTCTATTTAAACTTTATATATAGTGTTTTAACCCATAGTATTAGCAGTAATTCATGAACATATCTGTAAGACGTAACATGATGTTAGAGAGAGATGCAGAAAGAAGGGAAGTTTCTTCCTTGTTTAATGAATCATGCTCTAAGCAAACATTCAAAATATATTAAATTTTTATTTGGGAATCACTCATATCCATGCTACATTTTTCGTTTATATTCTAGTGTTACCCTCTCTTGATTTCTAACTCCTTATGATCATTGCAGGACTGGGTGGATTTGTGCAAAAACTTGAAGGGTCCCAGAGACAAAATTAGTACTGTTTTGCTACTAGTCCTCAAATCAAAATGTTCATTCCTCAAAGAGCTGTAGATTTTGAACAAGTTGCTTTAAAAAAGCAATACGATGAACGTAATGAATGTTACTGCATGTGATTAATTAATGTTTAATCCTATCAGAGTTATTTTTAAAAGAGTTATTAATTATGCAAAATACATTCTTAAGTTTTAAAAATTTCATGCTATATGAAAATCTTCTGGTGGTAAGAAAACCATCAAGGCAAACTATTCTTGCCTAGGAGATTCATTGGTCAGTCTTTTAAACATTTCCAATGAAAATGCATTCATTTCCCACTATTAAGAACAAAGAATACATGTTTTTTATTTATAATAATACCTAATATAGCAAGTCAGTGAGCCAGGAACACAATTTATATGTTGTCACTATATTCAAGTCTGTTTTTCACATCTTCCATTTTCCTGCTGATTACATTTTTAACTTGAGGTTAGGGTTTTGGTCATCCAATATTAAGTGCCCCCAAAACAGCAGTACTCATACACTAGTCACGTGAATGAAGAAATGATGAGTGGCCAATAGGAGAATAATTTTTTAAGTTGTGTAATCTTTAAAATGATCTCAGATTAAATTTGTTTCTGACTTTTACTATATCTGTATCTGGCTGTCCAATAAATTAGTGAATCACTGCCTCTATATTAAGCTAAGAATTTATCACATGAAAGCATCAATAAATGATTCAATAGCCAAACTTGAAATAGCAATAGACAAGGGAAGAGGTATTTCCTGAGAGTGGGAAATATGAAGCAAAATAAAAACTAATAAACAATACAAAGTATTGGGAGACTGTCTCTGCTAGAACTCAATCTGGAAATTGCTTGTGTCTGCCACAGATTCACTGTATCAGTAGTTCACTGTACCCCTGTCATATCATACCCTAAGTTATAGGGAGGAGAGTAAGACTACCGAAGGAACACTAGAGAAAGGCACTGATGTAGAAAAGGCAAGTGGGACTTCTGAGGATGGCTCATGATAGATTAAAATGCTTTAAACTCCAGTTTTGTTTGGACCTTCCCAGAAGCAAAGAGGGAGATTAGTAGCTAGAGCCATAGTACTCTAATGAACATGCAATACAGAAATTTTAATCTTAAGCAATTTGCATTTGCAAATTATAGGAAGTTAGTAAAAACTGAATGACATTCAAGAAACCTATCATTTAAAGATATCTCATATGGAATTGCTTACTGAAAAAGACTGAATTTAACACCACACTGTCTGCTCGCTGACGTTTATGTATATTTTTCTTAAAGTATTTTATTAGCTGTTCGTATTTCTAATTCTATGGTGTGTTTTCTCACATCCTCAATTAATTCCATTGTGGCTTTTATAAAGTTTTTTAATAAGCAATTTCTTTAGATGATCCATAATTGTGATCAATTCTTTTGTCCAGCAGGGACAACCCAGATTAATAACACCACATTTATAATGATGCTTAATAATGCTTGTTTCTTTCTGGGAATGCTTTACATTATATACATATTTACAATTTTTTATCTCATCCAATTTCTAAACAGGGATGAGAATAGGTTTTCCATGAGGAATTTCATTGTCTTTCCACTCTTTCACATCAAGAACTGATCATAATCATAGACAGTGTCACTAATGATGAGCTATACCAATCTCTAAACTTTTCATGTTCGATCTCTACTCTGCTGATCATATAAGGTGACTGCACAACAAAGACCTATCCAAGACAATTTCATATAAATTAAAAGGTTATTTGAAAAGCATTATTGAGATATTTAGCAGAATCCTTAATTGTAGGAAAGCAACAGACAATTTAACCATTTTCACCTAGACGGAAGAGAATAGATGGAAAATTTCTTATGTATTATCAAGGACAGAGGATGAGAGAGACAGAGAGAGAGATTCAGCTTCTGCATACAGCATGAATATTTGCTAAAGTATCAGACTGATGCGGTATGGAAAGAATCTCTGAAATGCTACTGCTTTTAACCACTATCATGCATGTGGACAGAAAAATTACACCCAAAAAAGCATACATTCATCCATTTCATCATTCATTCAGTCATTCAATGAATTTTTATTGAGACCCTCCCTTGTGCCAGGTATAGTTCTGAGCTTTTAGGATACAGAGAGGAATGTGTCAGAAAATTTCCTGTCCTCGTAAAGAATACATTATTATAGCAGGATTAGTCAGACAGCAAAGAAGTAAAAACGAATGAACAAAGCAAGTTCAGACAGAGATTGTTGCTAAGAAAAAAACCCGAGACTATGTGATATGTTTGAATGGCTGGGTGTAGGTACATTCTGGGATGGGAAAGCAGAGACAGCTTCGGGATGAAAAGAAATACAACTCTCAATTACTGAGAGGCTAGTTATACAGGATTTTTTTCCTTCATCTCTCTCCTGATGACCATATTTTGTCATTTCACTAATTATGGTTCCATTAAAGTGCTGAAATGCCACTCAGTAAACGATTCCTGAAATCCCACTGTGTCCTCAGCACCAGTACAATTGGAAAATGTGGTAGAATTCAAACAAATAATTCCACTGCTGTGATAAATTATGAGGTGGGGAATGATGTTTAACTCAGTAAGTAACTTAAAGCTTCTTGTTTTCAGAGCTGCATTTGACTTTAAGCTTCTCCAGTCCATCAAACCTCCAGGAACTCCTCCAAGAGGAGGCAACATTTGTTGCCACTAGATGGCACCAGTTATTTTCATATTTTTAAGACAAAAACCACAAAAACCCAACATGCCTTTTTCTATGTAAAAGCCACATTTAAAAGGGAAAAATGTTACCTGGCACTATTATTAATAAAAGTATTGTTCTTTTATTAATAATTTTCTTATAGGAGGAATCACAGCAATAGCATTAGAGATGGTATGTTCATTCACTCACGTACATGTCTATTCAATGTATATTTGTTCCAAATAATTTTTTTGAAAATGTACTAGCAATGTTTTTGAAATGTTAAAAGGAAAAAAAGGAATTGAATTTATGGAATACATATTATAATTGAATATATAAATATCAGGATCAAAAATACCTGATAAAAGTATATTATGATAATACATATAATTTTTAAAGTTTTGCAGGAAATAGTTTTAATAAAATGCAGTAGTTATTTTTTTATTATTTTTACTTTATTTTAATTTTTTTATTGAAGTATAGTTGATTTACAATGTTGTGTTAGCTTCATCTGTATAGCAAAGTGATTCATATATATGTATATATGTGTATATATATATACATATATATATTATTTTTCAGATTCTTTTTCCTTACAGGTTATTACAAAATATTGAGTATAGCTCCCTGTGCTACACAGTAGGTCCTTGTTGGTTATCTATGTTATAAATAGTAGTATGTATATGTTAATCTCAAACTCTTAATTTATCTCCCCCCCTTTCCCCTTTGGTAACTATGTTTGTTTTCTATGCCATACTCTTTAGAATTTTTAATTTCATATCAAAACAACATTCTTCAGTATTTTGAATTAATTTTATACTTCCTATAACTTTCTTGCTAATTTGTTTCCATCATTCCTAGGGGTGGTTTATTTTTGAGAAGTAATTTCTGTTGCATCTCAAGTAATAGTAATATTTATAAATATATTTTTAAGAACCATGGTATTTATTATGTCAATTAAATGTAACAAAAACTTTTATGAAATGTAAAATTGGATGTGAATCACTTAGCTAAATGTATAACATTTAGTCATATATTAAAAAATTTAACATGTATAGCTTTGTAAAACTTAAAAAAACTTCAGATCTAAAAAGACACATTTTACCATATGATCTCCTTGTTTCTGACTAGTTACTGTTCAATTAAAACATATGCAAGTATAAAATATCCTCATTTTTTAAAAAGAAGTGGCTGGTAAACATTCAAATTATGTTTATTCAGAAACGAAATTAACTATTTTCACATTTCCTGTTAAAAACACAAAAATGGCTCTGAATAACCTGCCATCAGTAGACTTTGAAATAAAAGTACAGTGACAAAATGAGAGTGCACATAAAATGCACTGAAAAGAATGCATACAGCATTCATATGCTGTATGAATATAATTACTTATAGGAAATAAAATAAAAAAATGAAAAGGTGCATGTTTATTATGCTAACATATTTATTTTCAAAAATCTAAACATCTTTGCTACTTCAGTATGAAAAATGAGTGCCTCAAACTAGCTGTTAATTTGACTATCACTATATTTCCTTCATTCTAAAACAGTCCCAAAATAATACTCACCTTAACATTTGATAGATTTCTTTGCCTCATGGTAAAGAGTGTTCTATATCTCTGTTCTTCCTCATAGATTCTCTCTTCACAGGCTTTTTTCTCATTTATGAGATGATCAAACACAGCTTGTACATGTTCCCTTTTCTCTCTCATGGCTATAAACTGGTCCCTATGACCAAAGAAAGAATTGCATTTACCATTAATCAATTCACATTTAATTTTCTAATGTGCATTTATGATACATTTTAAAATACCCAATACTGAAAAATCTTAGAACTGAATGGCTATGCAAAAATTCCCTAGTCCTTTTCATAGGCCTGTCTCCATGAGCTATATCTAAATGATCCAGGTGGAAGACAATCTCTGGAGATTTAGCAGATTCTCTTGGCTGCCTACCCAGTGGGCCTCTGTTTTGTTGTCATTCCAGAACTCCCCCTCCATGCAGCATATAACTCCAAGGGTACATTCTGATTAGATTAAGCCAACCAGCAAGAAGCTAATTATTCACCACTAAACATATATATTAAGACAGTGCAATAAGATGAAAGGCAAGAGCCAAATTCCATGTAGAAGGGGCTCAATTCACTAAATGTGAACAAGGAGTCCTGTTTTCAAATTTGCTGACAACAGCCATAGTGGAGCGAAAGAAACAAAAAATGAGTACCATGTGCTGTGCTGCTGAATCAACAAACCCTGCAGCCTACCCTACCTAGAGGCCTCCTGTTACATAAGATAATACATTTCACTATTGTTTAAGCTGATGTTTGAGTGTGTGTGTGTGTGTGTGTGTGTGTGTGTGTGCGCCCTCGTGTGTGTATATGTGCCCTTGTGTATTTTGTCATTTGCAACTAAGTACATCCTGACACAGAGGTAAAATTATTTTTATGGTGAAATCAGTAGTTATATTAGGAACTATACTAGTAGGAAAAGCATCAAAAAGTGGTTAAAACAATACTGCAAAAATAAATACGCTTTAGAAATAACTGCCAGACTTGATCAGTAACCCAGAATCTAGAATAAGCAGAGCTGCAAAAGCTCAGCACAGTCTTATGTTACCCACATTCTTTTTCATCTCTACTGGTATGGAAAATTGAATCATTTGCACAGTTAGTTATAAAGGCAGCAGGACTAAAATTTTTGAGGGGCTAAAATGTTAAAGTGCTTTTAATATAATATCTCATTTAATACAACAACCACCCTATGAAAGAATAATTATTTCAGCAATCTAACAGATGAAAAAGCTAAACTTCGGTATTATTAGCTTGTGTAAGCTAATTAGTAAATGACAGAACCAGAATTCAAATCCAGTTCTAACTACCTCTACTTGATTCAGCAGCTCAACACAAAGTACTCATTATTTTCCTCTCTCTCTACTATGGCTGTTATCAGGAAATTTGAAAACATGACTCTAGTCACATTTTTTAGGTGGGTGCCTCTCCTTTTAAATGGAATAAAGTCCTTCCCTTTCATCTGTCTTGCCTCTGTTTTTTCCACTTCATCACTCATACTAACAACATCCATAATTCTTATGAGATGTCCTATGTAAGAATTCACTAATAACAACATTGACACTAGCTGAAAGTATCAGTAGATTATTTCTACTACAGTTAATCTTCAGTAATCTTCTGTTTCAGTCCTAGTTTAGGTAGTCAATACACACAGTCAAAAGAGCACACACTTTGGAACAGGACAAATCTAAGCTGGAGTAGCTCTACCACTAATTAGCAGTGCAATCTTAATCATTTAATTTCCCTGAGCCTCTGTTTCTCTGGCATTCATGTGGGAATGTTATGACAGGATTTAAGAACTGTGAGAACTGGATGAGATAGGTACTTAGATTGCCCACAAAACGCCTGGCACACTAGGAAGTCAATCAATGTTAGCTTTAAATCTTACTTGACACTGTCCATCATCACTGTTAATTAACAGATTTGTAAATGATACACAGTGTCAGCTATTCTTTTTCTCCTCTTCCAGGGCAAAGGCAGAGTTTGGTCAAGTTTAGGGATGGAATTGATTCACTGGGACACAGTGACTGTTCTTGCCTGAAAAGCAATATAATCTAGGCACAGGATGGAAGAAAATGTAAGAATTGAAATGGTAAGAATGCTGGGAAAAAAATTCATCAGCTCCTGAACAAAATATAAGTTTAGTGTAAATTACAGAATTTCAGGCTTATCCCTTTGAGCCCCCAAATATTCTTACAGATATTAAACAATATGGATACATATCTTTCAAAGTAATATCAGGTAATATCTTACCTGATATTCTATATATGATTTAGTAATTTTCAGGTAAAGCTGTATGATCATTTTGAAAGTAAGTTTTGTAATAAACTTAAATAAAAAATAAAATCCTGTTGTAATAGCTAAACAAATCCTTGTTGAGTTCATTGACTTGACTCCATTAAGATACATGGTATTAGATTGTGCATAACTATTTTTCTAACACTTTATCCCTCAAGTGTTATGATTTTGCTAATGCTGTATTAGCCTTCTATATTTAAATCAGACCATCATTCCTAAATGTGACCAATGCATATTCCTCCATTAGTCCTCCAAATCCTGT
Organism: Kogia breviceps; assembly: GCF_026419965.1. NCBI lineage: Eukaryota > Metazoa > Chordata > Mammalia > Artiodactyla > Physeteridae > Kogia > Kogia breviceps. The sequence goes on along the minus strand of NC_081324.1, from coordinate 42,776,856 downwards.
TCTCAATGTATTATAAAATAGGAAATACTCGGGCTTCCCTGGGGGTGCAGTGGTTGAGAGTCCGCCTGCCAATGCAGGGGACACGGGTTCGTGCCCCGGTCCGGGAAGATCCCACATGCCACGGAGCGCCTGGGCCCGTGAGCCATGGCCGCTGGGCCTGCGCATCCGGAGCCTGCGCTCCGCAACAGTAGAGGCCACAGCAGTGAGAGGCCCGCATATCGCAAAAAAAAAAAAAAAAAAGGAAATACTCAATAAGAACCAAGAAGAGTAAAGGAAGAGTATGTAAGTTCTAAGTGGGGGTCTATGGATACAGTAAGAGTCTTAAAGCATGATCATTCTCAAAGTGAAAGGCCTTTGTCAGGTATGCCCCAGACTAATGAGGGGACTGTATAAGAGGATTTTGAAGACAATTAATGTGAATAAATTACATGAGGTTTTATAGAATTTCTAAACTCTTACCTCAAAACTGTTATCAAAAAAGGTTGGGTGAAAAAATATATATTATTAACCATGTCATATAAGTGAAAAATGCTGAAATTAGTGGGAGAGGTTATGAATTTCATAATGAATAAAAGTTCTTATGCTTGGAAAAGGAGAAACATTAGCAGTTACTACAATAAGAATAAACCCAGAGGAGAAATGAAAAATGACAGCAATTTATGATATGTTTTTAAACCAAAATTATCAAATCACATGTATATTTCACATCAAATCATAATAGAAAATATGGATCATTTGAATAATAAATTTTAAACATGGAAATTTGATCACATCTCTTCATAAATGATATATTAATCATTTAATATTTTGATAAATTTTAAGTACTTACTTTAAACAGTCAAGTGTGTCATCAAAAACATTCTTTTCTGCTTGTTTTTCTTCTAAGTCTTTATTCAATTGATTTATTTTTGCATGATAAATAACTGTTTTGCTTTTAGTGGTCTCTATTTCTTTAAAAGTTATTGAGCGTTTATCCTGAAAAAAAAATCAGGAATAATTTAAGTACTAGGATTTTCAAATCCTTGCAATTTAGAAACACAAATACTTTTGGCCATGTGAACAATTAAAAGCAAATAGTAATCTCTTATCAATATAAGTAACAACTTAGGTTTGTGTTCTCTTCTCTTACATCTGATGAGGTTTTCTAAAAGATGGTTTATAACTATCTATTCTCTCTCCCCGCCCTTCCTCTCCCTCCCTCTCTACCCTGCACAAACTTGTCTCCCCTCCCACACACATACATACACAACTGAAAGGCATGTCTTTTAAGATGCCAGAATGTGGTCACGGGTTATCAAACATGTACACTAAAGGCAGGCAAGAATATATATTGTTCTGATGTTTAAGAAAAAGGAGTCAATGTTTAATACCAGCACAATTCCCCAAGGCTGGCCAGTCCAATTCCAGATTGGAGATTTGATTTTGTATCGATTTTTGCATGAGCCCTTCATAACTGTTGGTGCTTATGTTGACAGACTGATTTACTGACTGGGTGACTGACTTACTGAAGGTTGTTTTCCCCCACGTCTCGCACTGCTTCTAGCTGGTGCTGCTCACCCAATGGATTTCACAGCTTCAACTGCTCCCGTTGTTCCCGTTTTCCTCCAGTTTTGCCCATGTGCTTTCTAATTCTTTCTCTGTTCTTACAGATTTCAAGAAGAATGAATTGCTAATCTTTTATACTTATTTTCCTATAAAAATCTTCTGTTTGTCCAATATTTGGAAAATTGAGTACTGTATTTGAATTTTCATACCATCCCTTCTTTTTCTTTTCTGGAACTTCTGGAACTCTTCTACTAATAAATGGGGTTTTTTTTTCGGTTTGTTTGTTTGTTTGGTACCAGAAGGTAGTTGAGATGGCTGACAAGGATTCTTCAGTGGGCCTACTAGGATATTATGGTATTTCTGGGAGAAAATTCAACCAAACAAAAAGTGTGAGGAGGCACAAGTATGGGTAAAAATAAGTAGGAACAAACCAGAGAGGATGGGCAATCGTGGGTACATCATGCTATCACTAAAACTGACTTTTCATTCAGATTCCATAACGCATGCCGTAATCTTCAATGATGATTTTCATGGGAAACTGAGATTTCAGAAGCAATGGGGTCAACAACTTAGACCATACCAGCCAATTCAGTGATGCTGAAGGTGGGCTGCAGGTGGTGCCAGAGGATTTTACACTAAAGGAAAGAAAGAGTGCAATTCCTGCAGACAGCAGTGAAAAGCAAAAAGTGTATTTTGACACCTTTCATGGGTACCATCAGTGAGTCTTTGGTAAATGTGAGCACTATATCCCCTTCCATGGCTTCGAAAATATTACAGATGTCCCCACAGTGCGAAAAGAAATTGTTAGATGCCACATGTTAATCAACAGTATATATCAACATCTGCACATCTTGAGTGAACAAAAGCTTGGGGACTCTAAGAACCATCTGTGAGTCTTGATGAATGCTGAAGTGTCACTAGAGCAAATGGGAATCGAGGCATACGAAGAGTACATTTATAATTCTTTGGCTTATTTTTTTTCTCTAGCCTGGTGACACAGGTTTCAGCAATTTTGAGGCTTTCCACCCAAAGACAGTTTCATGTCCAGACCCGAAGGGTCTACAAATCTAAAATGAAGTTAATTAATGTTTTACCATACAAGATTTTTCATTATCTCCTTATCTCAAAAATTTGAAAACTACATATTTTAAAAATATTAGGTAATAAAAATTATATTCAGATTCTAAATTATTAATTTCAGATATTTTAAAATATTTATTTAAGATTTAATAAATACTTTTATTTTATCTAAATACAATATGCTCAGATTCCACACTTAAGATTTAACTTGGGGTTAAACATAAAATTCAGTAATACCGTTTAGCTTGGCCCATGACTGAAGTGCTTACACACAGTAAAAGATAAAATTATTTGTCTAACTTAGGTTCTTAGAAGGTAGAAATGCTGCTGTAGTGTTGTTTATATACCAGTCAACATAATTGAGGACTTAATAAATCCTATTAATGATGTTTGCAAGTTTCTTCAGGATGGGGTTCCATAGCATGACACACAAGGCATTTCTTCATCTAGGCATTGCCCGTCTCACTAGCTTCATATATTTGCACTCTTATAACTCTTATAACTCTGGTCATACCGAAGTGCTTGCAATTCCACAAACATATAGCATTCTCACATGATCTCCTTGCTTTGCAAACACAAGGTCTGTTTCTAAAAAGCCCTTAACTTCATTTCTTCAAGTTAAAATTTATATAATAATAATGCTAACAATAATAATGGAAACCATTTGTTGAATGCTTCCAGTGCCAATTATTCTTTTAGTCTTTTTGTGTATATCATCTCTGTTCTCTAAACATCACGGCAAGGCAAATATTCAACCTTCAATTTCTCCATTAGTAATTATCATTCTTAGACATCACCTCCTCTGAAAAATCTTCCTGGATGCCCTTGATTCAGCTGCGTTTCCTCCTTCTTGACTCTTCCCACACCATTACACCATTGCCGTGGCTCTGCTCACAATGTATTAAGGCTGTCTGTTTCCTTGTCTGATCCCCAGCAAGATGATGTGTTTCTTGAGTGAACCAACTTCTTCTTTTACTTCTCCAACTCCAGGAAATTCCAACAATTTTTAAGACATTTTAAGTACTCAGTAGTAATTGGAAAGACATCAATTTGAAGGACAAACAAAAGAAAATGAACCCTTCTTCTCTAACCCTCAAACTCTTAGTAACTTCTATAATACTGAGCATACAAAGTATTCAGCCATGTTTTTCACTGGAATTTATTTATATTTGTTAACCTTTGGCAATTTTTAGTTAATATTTTAGCAAATATTCAGATGTGGATATAAGAACTGTGGTGGCATTCCACTGCAGTCTTGAACACATATGTTTTATCTTTTGTGACACATGTTACAAGTCATTTGTCATCTATAACAGCAGTGTGCTGGGCTGTAAGAGCTGGCCTGAAAGTTTTGTTCCTGATTTTAATGGACTTATTTTTAATGTTTCATAATTAAGTATCATGTTTGCTGTAAAATACTGGTAGACACTATAACACATGTTATTAAGGTATGGATGGTTTCATTATATATCTAGACAGTTAAGAGGTTTTTTTAAATAAATCAGTGGCTTTCAGATTTTACCAAATATTTTAGACTAACTGTCTTTCACTTGTGTAAATGCAGTGAATTATATTAGTACACTTGTTTATGCTCAATCATCTTCACATTCTTCAAAGGAATCTTATTTTGTAAAGTATATTATTTTTAGCACATTGTAAAATTCAATTCACTGATATATTTAAGATTTTGTCATCTATGTTCATAAGTGAGATCACCTACAGATTTCTTACTCATGCTAATATTTTTCAGTTATGGTTTCAGGGTTATATTTTTATAGAATAAATTTAGAAGCTTTCTATGCTTTCTTATGCTCTCTACCTGGTTTTTGTGGGGAGGCCTATAAAGCATCTGTGCTTGTTCCTGCCTTTACTGGTAGAGTTTAGACCAGTTTTATTGTTATTGATCCATTTTTGTTATGTTTTTCTCTTTACCCAGTTTTCATCATTTGTATTTCAAAAATAAATTATATACTTCATCAAGATTTTAAAAGAAATTACTATGGAATTTCATATATAATTATGTCTCTTTTAATTTTTCTCATGGCACATTCTTTTTGCCTTTCATAGATATGCCAAGTATTTTTAGTTCTTCTTACCAAAATAATTTATTGGTAATACCAAATTACAATGTTGGCCTATTCCATAAATTTTGCTTTATAGTTTATCATCAATCACTTGTAATAAATGGTAATTTGTATTTCTAAATATTCCTTAACACAGAAGTAAATAAAGAAAATGTGATTTAAAAAACTTTTCCAGTGGTCTACATATTTTTTCTTTCTGCTATATTTTTTGTTATTGAGTTCTGATTTTACTTCACTGGGGTCAATAAAAATAACCTGTATGATTTGACCAGTATAATGTAATGGTCAGAAGCAGAGCTTCTAGTGCCAGATACATTGAATTAACAAGCTGGGTGAAACTGAACAAGTTAATTAAAAAACAATGCATCAGATTCTTCAACTGTAGAATGGAGATAATAATAGTATACTCTTCATAGGGTTATCATGAAGATGAAATTAGTTAATAGGTCTGAGAACTTAGAACAATGCCTGACATATAGAAAACATGCAAAATATTAATATCTGTTATTATTATTATACATATTATTTTCCTTGGTAATTAAAAAAAATATTTCTTTTGTGTCCCTGTACAGGGTTAACTTTATTTAAAGGATATGATTACACCTCCATCTCATGGCCCACAAGCTGTCCACTAACAAGTTGTATTGGTGCTACCTTTAAAATATATACAGAGGATAGCAAGTTAAAGAAAATGGGCTATCTCTACTTTCCCATATCCAATGAGTCTCTAAAGTTAGAATGTTAGATGTGAGGATTTTAAGGGAGTAAATATTTCTAAGTTGGAAAAAGCCCTGAAGTCCTTTGATATATAGCCATTTGTTCATGCTGCCTACATACCAGCTTGAGGGTAACATTTAGACATCAGATATTAACAAATATTTCAATCTGTACATTGGTCTCATCTTCAGAAACATGGTACTATCTCAGACACTACAAATCCTTATCTCTACTTTGTAGGAAAGGTAAAAGGAGGATACACTAGACCAGTGGGAAAGACACTGTAAGAGAGAAAATGAAGACACAGAGACTGTGTGTGTGTATGTGTGTGTGTGTGTGTGCATGCCCATGTGCATGCATGCACGCAGAATCAATTTAGTGCAACCAATTAGAAATGAGAGACATCCACCTAAAATTAAATTTTCTGGCATAGTTTTCATTGAGATGAAAAGGTTGTAAATTCAAAATTATTTTTTGACATTAAATTTCTTACCTCAGTTTTTATTAATGCATCCTGGGTTTTCTTCCCCTTTCTTCGTAATTTTTTCTTTGTTTTCTCTACATTTCTTTTAACACATTCTTTCCTCTCAATTATTTTACCTAGTAACTATAGGACATTTAGAAATTAATATGTGCAACATTTACAATCCAATTATCTTGGTTTAGACCAGATAGTTCCCAAGCAACTATTTTAATAACAACATATATTTTGGTATAAAAGGAAAGGAATTCACCACACATGAATTACAAAAACATACTAGGATATCCGTAATCCCAATATTCAATTTGAATTACCCAAGAAAATAAAAGTCTAATCAATTTTAGCTAAGTAACAAAAACTAATAAACTCACATAGAAATAATAAATTTTCCTCACAATATTTTAACCAAAATTAAAACTCCAAATTTTCAGCAATCATTATAGAAAGTGTATGAAAACTTACTCTTTCAAGTTTATGCTAAATTAATAGTTCTTATGATTTATACACTATTAAAGAATAATAAAACAAAAATGATTACTGCACTACAAGAACGTATAAAACAATGGCTATTATAAAATAAGAAAAGATAAAAGTCATTAATCTTTTCTGGAATTCATTATCATACTCAGATGATTACACCAGGGTTTTGATGCAATTAATAAACTCCTATCATTAATGTAAGGAGGAACCATTATTAAAATCATTTATCTCACTAGGTGTTAGTACTGGTTATATATTCATTACATGAGCTCTAGGATAAGCATTTAGAAGCCTCAAGATGTACACTCAGAATTTGCTGTTTCCGTGATTTATGGCATTGTACAAGTGGCGTCATGCAGGTAGGCCCAAGTTTTCTCATGTCTATGTTACTGATAAACTCTCTCTTGCCTACTTCAGAGAGATGCTTTGAAGATCAAAATAAACATTCGTAATAGGAAAACTATGAAAATCACAAAGTTTTTAAAATAATGAAATTTTGAAAATTATTAAAGACTAAGAATATAAAGTTACACCATCATTTGCAAAGAAAAAAAAACCCCATTGCCAAAATGGCCCAAATGAATGTAAGTATGTCCTCCCTGCAGCTGAGGACAAGAATGTATAATTCCTACCACACCTTCTACTTCTCCAAAAGACTAATGATATGATGTATGCATATTTTTCTAGTAAATTTTTCTTTGGGAAGGGCTAGTAATATCAGTTACTGCCATAAACTTGTTGTTTTGAAAATATTTTATCAACATTTGCTTTATTTTTCATCCTAGCTGTCTTAACTTCATTTACATACCTCAAAAATTTACCACGAAAATGTCAAGATGCATTATATTCTATATTTGAGCAAATGTAGCTTTGGAATTTTATTAACAAGCAGTGAAGACTTTGAATTAAATTTACTACAGTGGGTAATCATACCAGATAAATCACTACTCACCCATTTGAAAACTGCTTTTCCTAAGTACTCTCTAAGATAAAGTGTGGGGTTCCAGGTAATAGCGTTAATAGTCTTGCTATATAATTCCACTGTAGATCAGTTGTGTGGTCATAAAATAGTTACTTATTTTGTCCATGCTTTTATGTCTTCCTATGTGAAATCATAATTTTCCAAATGATAATGTAAAATCTCATAGATGATTTATTGACCTGAATATTCCTGCAAATTAGTTTCTGGATTAATTATAAATGCTTACATCCGAATGTTCTTTGTGGCGAGTTCTGAGTTTTACAGCTTCTTCTTCTAGTTTAAGCAGTGGTATCTCCATTTCCTCCAGCGCTAAGGCATATATTGCTTTCTTTCTCATAAGATCCTGCTTCTCATGTGCCTGTTCTTCTTGAAGGGAAAACTGTCTTTTCTGCCAGCAAAGAGTTTTTAAATGATTCATTGTTATTAATTACCTAAACATTTATTGAGACTCTATCCTGTGCTGGTCAGTAATGTCTAAAAATCAAAACAATAAATGCCACCATAAAAAAGCAATAGGTACGAATATAGCGTATTTAAAAAGAACAGAGGTAATATTACAAAAAATGAGAGGAAAAACTTTAATAGACAATAAAAATCAGATATCCTTGAGTATGTACTGGACGATAATAAGGTTAGATGGCACGTTAATGACAAATATTGAAATATATGTAATTCCTGCATTCTAAGGCCAAATAAAACTAATAAACAAGAAGTTAATAACAAACTATTAAGCAAAAAGGACTGGAAGATTATGGAATTATTGGGCTTATCTACAGAAAGAAATAAATTAGGGAATTTGGCATTTTCAAGCATATAGAATTAGAGATGCTGCTTTTATATGTTTGAAAATATCAAATTTCCCCAAAGAAAAAAATCACAAAATTTGTATTTGCTTCAAAGAGGAACAGAGGTGCAGATAATCTCAACTAATTTTTAAAATTAACACTGACTTAGACTGTTTTGACTCTTGATTTTATTCTTTTTATAGTAATGGTTTCAAATATTTATGTATTTCTGAAGGGGAGGCAGTCTACAAGCATGCCAGTGTTCAGAACACCCAATCTAGGTCCGAAAGGATATGCAGGTGGTAGATAAAGATTTTTTTAAAAGTAAAATTGATTTTGCTAGTTATAATGCTTTAGTTTCAAAATCTTTATATAGAAATGTCATAGTATGTTTTCTTTTCAGTCTTCAATAAAAGAGTCCAATTGAAAGACATTAAAAGTAAAGAAAACATCATCACAAAGCAAACTAAAGAGACACTTAGGAATAAGATCCCACTGCCCTTTTACTAGGCTGGCAGAAATTCCCATTAAACCACAAAATGAGATACATATATGAGAGGTCAGTTTCTTTATGCATGATCAGACACTGCTAGTCATACACAGAGGGCAACTGTCATCAGCTAAGAAGAGAAAACTGCTGGCTTGCAAACCAAGTAGTGAAAAGATGCCTCAGTACAGGCAAATTTAAAATGCTATGTAAAATGCAAATTAAAGGAAGAATAAAATATTGAAACCAAATTGGGATTACCTGAATCATCATTCCATTAGCCACTTCACCTCGAGTGAGATTTTTCAAGAATTCTTCTCTGTCCTATATATTATCAAATTTTTAAAAAAGGTTTTATTTATAGAATATCAGAAAACATTTTAAGACAACTGCTAACATAAAATGCATTTTACTTAGGTTTAAACCAAGAGTAAACTCATTACAAATTGAGTGTTATAATTTTTTATAAATAAATCTGATGTTATCTGAGGCAAAATTAGTAAGTGCTACAAGACCAGGAAATAGGATACAGAATTTCCATTCAATTTAGTTTGTATTTTATAATCCTGAACTAATATACCGAAGTAGGAAAATCAAAAAGGAAAAACTAGATAGTCTTCAATCCCTCTTTTTAAAAACTATCTGCTTGTTTTTAATACCATTTTCCAGAATGAACACATTCAATTTTGAAAGCAAGGTAAATTCAAGTTTAAAGTTTGCAAAATATGATCAGATTCTCCATTTGGCTAGAAAAATTTCTTTTTTTTTTTCCTTTCTTATTTTTAAAAAATCATTTCTTGAAAGTTAGTGGGCAAAAATATGTGGAAAAATCTTCTCTTTTGCTACTTGGATAGAGAGTCTTAAATTCTTCATAGTTGTACTTTATATTATCACAGAACCAGATATGGAAATAACTCAAAAATTTCATTCTGCTTTTAGAATTACATATTGGAACCTCTTATCAAGGGAGGAGCTGTCTTGGATTTAAACTGTCCTCCATATTCATAAGAGATGTATAGCATTGTAAAGAAGAACAGTGGAGGTTGAGAAATGTCTCTAAAATTCCTACTTCATTACTGAACCCCTCATCACATCAGAGAGTCTACACAGACATTATAAAGAAACAAGTCAGTGAGTCTCTCCTACAACCCTTCCTTTTCTTAGGATAGCAACCCATCAAAATTACGTTCTCCTAAAGTAAAAAAAGTAACTCCAAAGAATGAAAGAGGAGATAAAGAAAGTATTATCTTTAAATATTACTTCACCTAAGGACATACCTATACCTAAAACCAATTTATACAATAATGTATTTTGATAATTTAAAAGAAATTAGTTGCCTTTTTTAAAAAAAATAGATCTTTAAAGGAGTATAATTGCTTCACAATACTGTGTTAGTTTCCATTGTACAAAAAAGTGAATCAGCCATATGCATACATATATCCCCATGTCCCCTCCCTCTCAAGCCTCCCTCCCACCTTCCCTATCCCACCCCTCTAGGTGGTCACAAAGCACCGAGCTGATCTCCCTGTGCTATGCTGCTGCTTCCCACTAGCTAACTATTTTACATTCGGTAGTGTATATATGTCGATGCTACTCTCACTTCACCCCAGCTTCCCCCTCCCATCCCGTGTCCTCAAGTCCATTCTCTAGGTCTATGTCTTTATTCCTGCCTTGGCACTAGGTTCATCAGTACCAATTTTTTCTTTTTTTAGATTCCATATATATGTGTTAGAATACGGTATTTGTTTTTCTCCTTCTGACTTACTTCATTCTGTATGACAGACTCTAGGTCCATCCACCTCACTATAAATAAATCAATTTTGCTTTTTATGGCTGAGTAATATTCCACTGCATATATGTGCCACATCTTCTTTATCCATTCATCTGTCAGTGGTCATTTAGGTTGCTTCCATGTCCTGGCTATTGTAAATAGTGCTGAGATGAACATTGGGGTATATGTCTCTTTTTGAATTGTAGTTTCCTCAGGGTATATGCCCAGTAGTAGCATTGCTGGGTCATATGGTAGTTCTATTTTTAGTTTTTAAAGGAACCTGCAGTTTGTTCTCCATAGTGGTTGTATCAATTTACATTCCCACCAAAAGTGCAAGAGGGTTCCCTGTTCTCCACACCCTCTCCAGCATTTACTGTTTCTAGATTTTTTGATAATGCCCATTCTGACTGGTGTGAGGTGATATCTCATTGCAGCTTTGATTTGCATTTCTCTAATATTTAGTGATGTTGAGCAGCTTTTCATGTGCCTCTTGGCCATCTGTATGTCTTCTTTGGTGAAATGTCTATTTAGGTCTTCTGCCCATTTTTTAATTGGGTTGTTTGTTTTTTTGATATTGAGCTGCACAAGCTGTTTGTATATTTTGGAGATTAATCTTTTGTCTGTTGCTTCATTTGCAAATATTTTCTCCCATTCTGAGGGTTCTCTTTTCATCTTGTTTATAGTTTCCTTTGCTGTGCAAAAGCTTTGAACTTTCATTAGGTCCCATTTGTTTATTTTTGTTTTAATTTCCATTACTCTAGGAGGCGGGTCAAAAAAGATCTTGCTGTGGTTTATGTCAAGTGTTTTTCCTGTGTTTCCCTCTAAGAGTGTTATAGTGTCTGGACTTACATTTAGGTCTCTAATCCATTTTGAGTTTATTTCTGTGTATGGTGTTAGGTAGTGTTCTAATTTCATTCTTTTACATGTAGCTGTCCAGTTTTCCAAGCACCACTTATTGGAGAGGCTGTCTTTTCTCCATTGTATGTTCTTGACTCCTTTGTCATAAATTAGGTGACCATATGTGCATGGGTTTATCTCTGGGCTTTCTATTCTGTTCCATTGATCTATATTTCTGTTTTTGTGCCAGTACCACACTGTGTTGATTACTGTAGCTTTGTAGTATAGTTTGAAGTCAGGGAGCCTGATTCCTCCAGCTCCATTTTTCTTTCTCAAGATTGCTTTGGCTATTCGGAGTCTTTTGTGTTTCCATATGAATTGTAAAATTTTTTGTTCTAATTCTGTGATGAATGCCATTGGTAGATGAATAGGGACTGCACTGAATCTGTAGATTGCTTTGGTAGTTGCCTCTTCTAACATGACAACAGATGCAGTGGTTTTATCAAACAAACATGTAATAATGGAGCAAAATTAAAAATGCCTCTACAGACTAGAAAAAAATATATACTGTATTCCAAAATAGAGTGTTACATTTGAACTTTGTCTGAAAGTAACTGAAAAATGTGTGTGTGTGTGTGTGTGTGTGTGTGTGTGTGTGTGTGTGTATCAAGGAGATGAGTTGGGAAATAGTAAGGCATGAACTGAAATGATAAACTATCAGCTTATACATAATATTTAAAGGCATAGTAAGAAAATTAGAGAAGAATGTTAAGCAAGGTGTCTGTTGCAGAAGGGTCACTCGGGTTGCAATGGGGACTAGTTTGTGTTTCCTTAAAATTCATTCATTCATCCTTTGAAGTTTTTTTTTGTTTTTTTACTAACTGTCAGTAAGAGAGAAATCTATTGTTTAAGTGAATTCAAGTCCTTGAACTTATATAAATTAACATCGTTCAAAAAGAACTTGTGAATATAAGGCCAATAAAAAATATAGGCAGTATATGAGACATTATAATAAAATAGACCAGACGTCTGAAGGTGCAAGAATAAAACAATTGCATTTCTTTGAAAAGAAGGGAAAGAGTCCCTTAAAATTTTGAAACCTGTATTTCTATACAAAACCAACGCAACCTATTACCAGTGGACAAATCTGCACTCTCCATCAGAAAAACATCTGGAGTTTCACTCTTTCCTCTCAGGGAACTCTTTCAAGCCCTGTTTTCTACCATGCCCCAAATCTCTGTGACTCAGAGAGCAAGGTCAAATGACTGGTCACCAAAATGGAAAATAGCTTTTACAGCTTGGGCTGCCAATTTCAACTTCCACCAGCCACAGGGAGCGTTTCCAGCCAGATGCTCAAGGCCTTCCCTCAGTAGTATTGCCTTCCTCGAAGTTTGATGGGTGCACCAGGGCACTGGCAAAATGTTGGGAAGTTTACTAGTTCCTAGGAGAACTACTGACTTACCATGACCTTCAAAACATCCTAGAACATGCCAAAGAGTGATATAAGGTGATCTCTGATGGTCACAGGTCTCAGGCCACACAGTGAAATATCTGAACGAGGTGACTTATTTGTCTTCCCGTCCTGTTGTCACAGGCAGCGTTCTCTGTAAAGCAGACTCTGAGGTGGGATTTGCTATGCAGGATTCTTATTAAGGAGTGCACCTGGAATCAACTCCTGTTAGACTGGAGCAGGGACCAGTGGGAAGACAGGGAGAGGATCAAGGACTGGGCAGAAACATAGGCTGAGCTGCAAAGCAGCCCAACAACAACCTCAGTCAGCTCCATAGGGAGTCCTGGCACAAGAAGGGGCCTTCGGCTTTGCCCCAAGTCAGACCAAGGTGGCAAGGCTACTCCTCTATTTATCAGTCGTGGGATATGAGCTGTCCCAGGAAAGGGAATGACCTTAAGCAAAGTGACTTAACTGATTACTGAAGTAGAATCTAGGCAGTTATGTCCACTAAACAATACATATATACGTCATGAATCCCCTTGATAAAACTACTATTAGTGCTACTAAGACTTATGACTAAAGTATTATTACCTGCCTACTATGTAGTTACCTTGTTTCAACTTCATAGTGAAATCCATGAAATCGCTATTATTGTTCCCTTTTAAAAATGGGAAAACTGAGACTGATTATATAAATTGCCAAAAAGCAAAAAGCTCGCACACATTGGAAGCAGGATGCTAATCCACACTGAGAGCCCAGGGACTTTATCTCACTGACTTAGGATCTCAGTGACACCTGGATACCTAGGACCCTTCAACGTGAGTGGAATATTTAGTGTAGAGCCTTCTGACTCTCATGTCCTTGCAAAGCCTGCCTTTCCATGAGACTTTCCAGGCAATAGGATTGTTAGATTCTATAACTCAGCTGTCTATTCCACCGATAGAGGAATGGAAATGAGACTTTGTGTTCAAGAGATGTCAATCTGCCAGTGATGCCATAGCTGGTTCTCAAACAGAAACTGCTAAGAAGGTTATGAACACTGGGGATATGCTGCTTTTTAAAATTCTGCAACTCTATGACATAAATCACAGCAAGATCCTTTATGAACCACCTCCTAGAGAAATGGAAATAAAAACAAAAATAAACAAATGGGACCTAATGAAACTTCAAAGGTTTTGCACAGCAAAGGAAACCATGAACAAGATGAAAAGACAACCCTCAGAATGGGAGAAAATATTTGCAAATGAAACAACAGACAAAGGGTTAATCTCCAAAATTTACAAGCAGCTCATGCAGCTCAATATCAAAAAAACAAACAACCCAATCCAAAAATGGGCAGAAGACCTAAATAGACATTTCTCTAAAGAAGACATACAGATTGCCAACAAACACATGAAAGGATGCTCAACATCACTAATCATTAGAGAAATGCAAATCAAAACTACAATGAGATATCATCTCACACCAGTCAGAATGGCCATCATGAAAAAATCTACAAAGAATAAATGCTGGAGTGGGTGTGGAGAAAAGGGAACCATCTTGCACTGTTGGTGGGAATGTAAATTGATACAGCCACTATGGAGAACAGTATGGAGGTTCCTTAAAAAACTACAAATAGAACTACCATATGACCCAGCAATCCCACTACTGGGTATATACCCTGAGAAAACCATAATTCAAAAAGAGTCATGTACCAAAATGTTCATTGCAGCTCTATTTACAATAGCCAGGACATGGAAGCAACCTAAGTGTCCATCAACAGATGAATGGATAAAGATGTGGCACATATATACAATGGAATATTACTCAGCCATAAAAGGAAACGAAACTGAGTTATTTGTAGTGAGGTGGATGGACCTAGAATCTGTCATACAGAGTGAAGTAAGTCAGAAAGAGAAAAACAAATACTGTGTGCTAACACATATATATGGAATCTAAGAAAAAAAATGGTTATGAAGAACCTAGGGGCAGGACAGGAATAAAGATGCAGACGTAGAGAATGGACTTGATGACACGGGGAGGGGGAAGGGTAAGCTGGGACAAAGTGAGAGAGTGGCATGGAAATATGTACACTACCAAATGTAAAATAGGTAGCTAGTGGGAAGCAGCCACATAGCACAGGGAGATCAGCTCGGTGCTTTGTGACCACTTAGAGGGGTGGGATATGGAGGGTGGGAGGAAGACACAAGAGGGAAGAGATATGGGGATATACGTATATGTATAGCTGATTCACTTTGTTATAAAGCAGAAACTAACACACCATTGTAAAACAATTATACTCCAATAAAGATGCTAAAAAAAAAGTGTGGTCTTCTTAGTAAAACACTGATTGCGCCATCATTGAAAACGTTCAAAAAGAGAGGCTGGACAATGACAAAGAGCTACAGTAGTTGTAAAAAGATATCTGAATTTAATCATACAAGTAACACTTTTGAGAATTTGTTGTATCCCGGGCAATTTCCTAGAATGTTTTATATATACAGGCAGCCCTTGTCTTGTAGGATGCCATGCTTATTGAAACTTGTGCATGTGGGGACCGTGCAAAATAGGAACATGGCTCAGATATGTACAAGTTTCAGCTAACTTGATGCTGTGCAAAGTGAGGGCTGCCTGTGTGTATGTGTGAGTGTGTGCTTGCGCATGCATGCATCTGTATGTACGTGAATCATCATATCCATTTAGTGACCTAGCTACAGTTGTCCACATTCAAAGATGAGAAAACTAAGATCATAGATGTCATGGCACTTGCCCCATGACTAACATTCAACAAGTATCAATACTCAAGACTGCTGATACTACAGCTTGGGGGCACTCTATAGCACTTTGAAGTAAGCCCCTTCCTCTACCTTCAGTTTCCAGCACTCTGTCTGGTACACAATATTTGTTGAATTAACAGTTTATTGAACAATGCATTAACAAATAGCAAAAAGTTGCTAAAATTTCAGGGTTTTTCAAATTCAAAAATGTTTTTTAAAAATCTTTTTATAGGGCTTCCCTGGTGGCGCAGTGGTTGAGAATCCGCCTGCTGATGCAGGGGACACGGGTTCGTGCCCCGGTCCGGGAAGATCCCACATGCCGTGGAGCGGCTGGGCCCCGTGAGCCATGGCTGCTGAACCTGCGCGTCCGGAGCCTGTGCTCCGCAAAGGGAGAGACCACAAGAGTGAGAGGCCCGCCTACCACAAAAAAAAAAAAAAAAAAAAAAATCTTTTTATATGAGAAACTTGGGATTCATTAAAATATCATAATCATATTCTCATTCATAAATAGCAGCTTGAGGAGAGTAAAACAAGGCCTACAGGATGTTTTCCCTGAGACCTAGGGAAATAGTTGAGGTGGTAGGAAAGGCAGGGAGATAAGTAACTGAATAAGAACTGCAAGAAGAGTGCCTTTTTCAGGAACACGGCCTGCAGCTCATTCTGTGCCAGGCTTTTCGGTTTTTCAAATTGCCAATGCGTGGTAAAGAGAATGAAAACCCAGAAACATCACCATTTCACACCTGTTACAATAGTGGATTCAACCAAGAATTACCAATGAGTGCTAAGTCCACTGGATGAAGATTTTTTGGAAACAAAGATAGTTGCATATTCTTGCAATATCACTCAATTGAGTACTTATTAATCATAATAGGGAGATGGATAAATCTGTTGACCACAACTTTAACCAAATGATCAAACTTACTATCACTAGTTATGAGAAAAACTTATACCGTGTGTCTTGTGATATCTCATTGATACAATATTATAACTTACACAACATTCCTGCCCAAAGTGTTTTACCTGAATGTAATCATGAGTAAACAGAAAGATAAGTCCACACTGAGAGAAATTCTGCAAAGTAACTGGCCTAGACTCTTTAAAAAAATGTCTATGTAATGAAAGATAAATTTAACCAAAATGTAGGGGACACTGTAAGATTAAAGGAGACTCAAAGTTTTAACAGATAAATTCAATACATGGTGCTCGACTACATATAGCACCCAACTGAATCAGAGAAGTCTGCATGTGGACTGCAAGCTTTCCCTGTAAAGGGCTAGATAGTAAATAATTTAGACTTTGGGGCTGTAACGTCTCTGTTTCAACTTCTCAGTTCTGGTTTTGGAGAAAAGGAATAAAAATGTATAAAATGATCACTTTGAGGAGTTTGAAAGAAGCCGAGGGAAAGGGGGTGAAAGCATCTCAAGAAGTTGGGAAGAGCCCACACTGAAAATCACCTTTGACCTGCTGCCTGGCTTTAGCAGTCAGAAACCAGAAGGTGGCAGCAGAGAGCTATTCTAGTGGAAGAGACTCTCGTGCTACAATAAAGGACAGCTGAAGAGCAAAGAATGGAACAGTCAATGCTATGTGTCCAGAGACCCACGTTTAAAGAGAAAATGGGAGGAGACACTAAACAAATAGATCTAAGCTCAGAATCACGGATGTAGCATCAGTTTGATTTCCAGTGACAGAAGGGGCACTAAGAAAAAAGTTGTAGAAGTCATTACATAAGGCATGAGACCACGAACAGAGAGAAACAGACTTTAAAATTAAGAATTAAAATCATAAAGGAAAATTTGGGATTTGTGCAAATAATTGTGTGCTGGGCTGAATTAGTGGGCACTTCCAGGGCAGTTTTTGGTGGTCAGGACCCTAATAGACAATCCAGGTGGAGCCCAACCTGGTTCTATCCAAAAATAAACACAACGATGTTATTTTATCTTTCTTTCTTTTTTAATGAAGGTATATGTGTCTTTTTTGGTAGAAATATTTTTAAATTAAAAAAAATTAAAATAAAGTGAACCCCTAAACCCAGAGATACACATTTTTTTTTTTTTTTTTTGCGGTATGCGGGCCTCTCACTGTTGTGGCCTCTCCCGTTGCGGAGCACAGGCTCCGGACGCACAGGCTCAGCGGCCATGGCTCACGGGCTTAGTTGCTCCGCGGCATGTGGGATCTTCCCGGACCAGGGCACGAACCCGTGTCTCCTGCATCGGCAGGCGGATTCTCAACCACTGCGCCACCAGGGAAGCCCAGAGAGATACACATTTTGACTTTTTGGTGTATTCCTTTTTAGGTCCATGGATTAAATATTTTCTTTGGTAGAGTCAGCCTAGTAAGCTCTTTTTCAGTCACTAAAAAAACAGAACTTCCATTAATTTTTAAAATTCTAAATTAAATGAATTTGCAATTTATCCTTGTACTCATATATTTAACTACTGCTCTATTACCTAGAAATCTGTGTATTTAAATTTTCCCACTATATGTTAACTATGTATTCACACTTTCCATAAACATTTATTGAGTACCTACTTTGTTCTAAGCACTGCTAGGCCTAGCGATGCAACAGTGTACAAAACAGACAATAATTCTTGTCCTCCTGTAGCATACTTTCTGGCAGTTATGTAATTAATTATAAACATTTAAATATGCATCTTTACAGTTTTTGTCTGTCTTTGTTATCTGGTGACTTTAACTCATAATTTTAGAAATAATGTTAATGAATTATAGATTATGAATGTATTTAAAATTCTTTACTTACACTGATAAATTACTTTCCAGAAAGGTTCTATCAATACTAATTTACAGTGAGTTGGAAACTCCAGCAGCTTATGAGAGTCGCTATATCAATATGTCTTTGCCTTTATCAAATATTAGTTTTCATAGATGTAAAATTGGGATAACATACTCTTTTCTACAAAATTACTGTGAAAGTTGAAGATAACACATACAAAGGAGTTGACCCAAGGCAGTATTTGCATTAAGCATTCGACAAACAACTATTACTTTCAGTGTGTTTTTCAGAATCTACACATATATCAGGAGACAGACATGAGTTAAATGTGTCAGTTATTAAAGACTGTCCAAAAAAAGTTAAGGTAGCCTCCTTCTATGAAGTGTTCTTTATTTTGTTTATCCCTAATACTTTTGAAAATATATTATCTGTCAGGCTCCAAGTTAAATGTTTTATATATAATATTATTTATTTATCACACAAAGGTACAACAGAAGTATTTTTACAGTCATTTAAGAGATGAGAAACCTAGGCTCAATATGGTTAAGTAATAATCTCAAAATAAATAATTAGCAGAACCAGGATTTAAATTAACTAAACATTTGACTCCAAAACCTATACTCTTTTCAACAAAATCACATTTCTCTTTGAAAAGGGAGAAAAAAAATAGAAACAAAATTCAAAGATTGAAATGGAAGTGTTAAAGAGCTAATTCATCACCTCTTTTCTGGCAAACAAATCTATAATCCAGTAGAATGGAAATGGAAGTTATGTTTTCATGTAGTTTTTGCACCAAGTCAAATAAAGTTTTATTCTGTCCTCATCCTCAAATGTTTGCACCATCAACATGCTTTATTTCTATCATATTTTTCAGGTTTATTTACTCCCTCATACATGTGTCAGGAAAATAAACTTTTCTGATACTTAACTAAGGGGATACCCAGCTGCCATTTGAAAGACTTACATCTTAATATACCTACACACTACTTCTGTTTTATCTGTGCCTTAACGCTTTTTCCTAGCAAACATGTACCACTTATTGGATGCTCCCAATATTACAGTTAATGGCTTCCTTTCACTCAACTTTGACAAAGTATTCTGCCTCTGAATGTAGTAGGGAAGAATCTTAGTAAACTAAAATCAAATGGAACAAACGTAAAAGAGTACAAGATCGAAGTTGTAAATATGGTTCATAGAAAGGGCTAAAGAAGAGTGATTATGCTAGCAATTAAAAGCATAAATGACTCTGAGCTTCTAGGCTGCTTAAACCAGAGGGAAACATGAAACTTTAGAGAGTGCCTAATTACTAATAAGAGAAGGAATACAATTTTGTCAAGAAAAGTTTTCTCTTAGTTCTGAAATCTAAAGTAAACTAGGTGCATAGATTTTTGCCCATCTTGAACAGTATGACCATATCTCTCATTAGTATGAAAAAACAAGCAGCAATGGTCAATTTTGACCATTACTTTTATCAACCTTTGTTAAAAGCCAAGGATGTAATATCAGCTCATAACTCAATAAAGGCTATTGCACATGGGTCAAAAGTAATATCCTCTAGATTTGACTAGGAAGCATAAATTCTCAAGAATCAAAATGAATAAATTATCAGAATGTCCATTTTATAACCATTTAAAAAATACCACCAGTTTCACCTGGAATTGTGATAGAAGTTGCAAAGTGCACAAATCATATTTTGGCTTATTAAAGTTGTTTTGTTCTGTCCATTGAACAAAATGGACTTGCTCTAAGGAGGCCTGGAGTGGCAGAAATTATGCTCTTCAAGAAAGCTTTTTAGAAGGTTTTGATTTTTACTTTGTTCAAATAAAGGCCCTATAAACTTTGATTCAGAGGCGAACAAATAGTATTTGAAGACAGGGCCAAAATTTTTCTCTAAAAACGAGTTAAGAGTTGGTTGAAATACTTGAAAAAGAACTCAAGCAAAGTCACAACCTTCTAAACTGTAAAGTTATAGACCATATTACCGTGGCCAAGAACATTCTAAGGACATAACACATTGTCTTTTCCTTGAATTAAAAATATTACTCAGTGATAAAAAAAATGAAATAATTCCATTTGCAGCAACACAGATGGACCTAGAGATTATCA
This sequence comes from Kogia breviceps, assembly GCF_026419965.1. NCBI lineage: Eukaryota > Metazoa > Chordata > Mammalia > Artiodactyla > Physeteridae > Kogia > Kogia breviceps. Next base: position 42,756,564 of record NC_081324.1, on the reverse strand, counting down.
TACTAAGTGAAGTAAGTCAGACAGAGAAAGGCAAACATCATATGATATGACTTATATGTGGAATCTAAACCATGACACAAGTGAAATTATTTATGAAACAGAAACAGACTCACAGACATAGAAAACAAACTTATGGTTACCAAAGGGAAGGGAGGTTGGGAGGGTTAAATTAGGAGTTTGGGATTAGCAGATACAAACTACTCTATATAAAATAGATAAACCTCAAGGTCCTACTATATAGCACAGGGAACTATTGATACAGTCAATATCCTGTAATAAACCATAATGGAAAAGAATATGAAAAAATACAGATATATTTATGTATAAATGAACTACGTTTCTGTACAAGAAACTAGCACAACATTGTAAACCAATTATACTTCAATTTTAAAAAAGAAAAAACATGACCCTTAAACATCTAAACAAACTTTTAAAAAAGGAATCATGCACATATGTATAACTGAATCACTTTGCTGTACACCTAAAACTAACACAGCATTGTTAATCAATTATACTCCAATATAAAGTAAAATGTTTAAAAAAAGGAATCATACAATGTCTGTGATCAGACAACAAGGGAATTAAACTAGAAATCCATAACAGAGAGGTAAATGGAAAATCCCTAAATATGTAAAGACTAAAAAGCAAACTTTCAAATAACACATGGTCAAGGAATCAATCTCAAGAGAATTTAAAAATATTTTTGACTAAATAAAAATGGGGACGTAATTTATCAAAATTGTGATATGCAGCAAAAGCAGAGCTTAGAAGGAAATTCATAGCATTTAATGCATATATTAGAAAAGAAGAAAGATTTAACATCAGAAATCTAAGTTTCCACCTTAGGAAATTATAAAAAGAAGAGCAAATTAAATCCAAAGTCAGCAGAAGAAAAGAAAGAGGAGACATAATTACAGGTCCCATGGATATCGTAAGGATAATAAAGGAACACTGTGAAAAACTCTTTGCTGAAAAATTAGATAACCGAGATGAAATGGACCAATTCCTTGAAAGACACAATCTGCCAAAACTCATACAAGAAGAAACAGATGATCTAAATAGGCCTGTTAAAGAAATGGGATCAATACTTAATAACCTTCCAAAACAAAGGCATCAAGCCCAGTGGGGTTTATTAGTGAATTCTACCAAATATTTAGGAAAAAATTATACTTATTCTCTACAATTTCCTTTGGAGGATAGAAGCAGAGGGACTACTTCTTAACTCACTCTATGAAGGCATCATTACTGTAATACCAAAACCTGACAAAGACATTACAAGAGAAAACTACAGACCAGTATCTCTCATGAAAATAGATGTAAAAATCCTCAACAAAATATTAGCAAATCAAATTCAACAATGTGTAAAAAGAATTAAACACCATGACGATGCAGGATTTATCCCAGGTATGCAAGGCTAGTACAACATTTGAAAATCAATTAATGTAATCAATTATATCAACAAGCTAATGAGGAAAAAAATCACATGTTCATAACAGTAGATACAGAAAAAGCATTTGATAATATCCAACATTCATTCATGGTAAAAACTCTCAGTAAGTTAAAATAAAGAGGAACTTCCTCTAGTTGATAAAGAATATCTACAAAAAATCTACAGCTACCATTATAGTCAATGGTGAAAAACTCAAAATTTAGCACTAAGGTCAGGTACAAACAAGGAAAGATGTCCCACCTCAACAATCCTTTTCAGTATTGTACTGGAAATCCTTGAAAATGCATCAACAAGAAAAGCAAATTAAAGATATACAGATTGGGAAGGAAGAAATAAAACTGTCTTTGTGAATGACACGACTATCTATGTAAAAATTTGGAAGAATTATCAAAAATACTTCTGGAACTAAATAAGCAATTATAGCAGTTAACACAAGTTTAATATGCAAATCAATTGTTTTCCTATATAATAAAAATAAACAAGTGCAATTGTAAATTAAAAACACAACATCATTTAAATTAGTACTCCCCATAATGAAATACTTAGATATAAATCTAACAAAATATGTACAAGAGCCATACAAAAATACTAAAAAACTCTGATTAATGAAATTTAAAAACTAAATAAATGTAGAGATATTCCATATTAATGCATAGGCAGACTCAACAACATTAAGAAGTCAGTTCACCCTAACTTGATCTATAAGTTCAATTTATCCCCTATCAATATCCCAGCAAGTTATTTGGGGGATACTGACAAAGTAATTCCAAAGGAGAGGCAAAAGATCCAGAAGAGGCAACACCATACTGAAGAAAAACAAAGATGGAGAGCTGACAACACTCAACATCAAGACATACTACTAAGCTACAGTATTTAAAACAGTGTGGTATTGACAAAAGAACAGACAAATAGATCAATGGGACAAAACAGAGTTCAGAAATAGACCCACAGAAATACAGTCAACTGACCTTTGACAAAGGAACAATGAGTACATAATGGAGCAAAGACAGTCTTTTCAATAAATGAGGCTGGAACAACTAGACATCTACATGCAAAAAAACTGAAGCTAGACACAGACTTTACACCTTTCCCCAAAATTAATTCAAAAAGAATCACAGACCTAATTGTAAAACCCAAAACTACAACATTCCCAGAAGATAATAACATAGGAGAAGACCTAGATGACCTTGGGTACAGCAATGACTTTTTAGATATAACACCAAAGGCATGATCCATGAAAGAATGAATTGATAAGCTGGACTTGATTAAAATTAAAACTTCTCCTCTGTGAAAGACAATGTCAAAAGTGCAAAGACAAGACCCAGACCAGGAGAAAGTTTTGCAAAAGACACACCTGATAAAGGGCTGTTATCCAAAATACTATTGAAAAAACCTGAAAACTCAATAGTAAGAAAATAAACCTGATTTAAAATATATCACAGACCTTAATGGACATCTCACCAAAGAAGATATACAATGGCAAATAAGCATATGAAAGATGCTCCTCATCACCTGTCATCAGAGAAATGTAAATTAAAACAACAGTGAGCTAGTTCTACAAACCTATTACAATGGCCAAAATCGTGACCACTGACAACACCAACTATTGGCGAGGATGTGAAGTAACAGGAACTCTCATGCATTGTTGGTGGGAATGCAAAACAGTACAGCCACTCTGGAATCCAGTTTGGTAGTTTCTTACAAAACTAAATATATTCTTATTAAAAGATCCAGGAATCACATTCCTTGGTATTTACCCAAAGGAGTTGAAAACATATCCACACAAAAACCTGCACATGGATGTTTATAGTGGCTTTATTTTATTTTATTTATTTATTTTTAACCTCTTTATTGGAGTATAATTGCTTTACAATTATGTGTGTTAGTTTCTGCTTTATAACAAAGTGAATCAGCTGTACATATACATATATACTCATATCTCCTCCCTCTTGCATCTCCCTCTCATCCTCCCTATCCCACCCCTCTAGGAGGTCACAGAGCTCTGAGATGATCTCCCTGTGCTATGTGGCTGCTTCCCACTAGCTATCTATTTTACTTTTGGTAGTATATATAAGTCCATGCCACTCTTTCACTTTGTCCCAGCTTACCCTTCCCCCTCCCTGTATCCTCAAGTCCATTCTCTAGTAGGTCTGTGTCTTTATTCCTGTCTTGCCCCTAGGTTCTTCATGACCCTGTTTTTGTTTTTAGATTCCATATATATGTGTTAGCATATGGTATTTGTTTTTCTCTTTCTGACTTACTTCACTCTGTATGACAGACTCTAGGTCCATCCATCTCACTACAAATACTCAGTTTCATTTCTTTTTATGGATGAGTAATATTCCATTGTATATATGTGCCACATCTTCTTTATCCATTCATCTGTTGATGGACACTTAGGTTGCTTCCATGTCCTGGTTACTGTAAATAGAGCTGCGATGAACACTGTGGTACATGACTCTTTTTGAATGATGGTCTTCTCAGGGTATATGCCCAGTAGTGGGATTGCTGGGTCGTCTGGCAGTTCTATTTTTTAGTTTTTTAAGGAAACTCCATACTGTTCTCCATAGTGGCTGCATCAATTTATATTCTCACCAACAGTGCTAGAGGGTTCCCTTTTCTCGACACCCTCTCCAGCATTTATTGTTTGTAGATTTTTTCATGATGGCCATTCTGACTGGTGTGAGGTAATACCTCACTGTAGTTTTGATCTTCATCTCTGTAATGATTAGTAATGTTAAGCATTCTTTCATGTGTTTGTTATCTGTATATATTCTTTGGAGAAATGTTTATTTAGGTCTTCTGCCCATTTTTGGATTGGGTTATTTGTTTTTTTGATAGTGATCTGCATGAGCTGCTTGTAAATTTTGGAGATTAATCCTTTGTCTGTTGTTTCATTTGCAAATATTTTCTCCCATTCTGAGGGCTGTCTTTTTGTCTTGTTTATGGTTTCCTTTGCTGTGCAAAAACTTGTAAGTTTTATTAGGCCTCATTTGTTTATTTTTTATTTCCATTTCTTAAGAGGTGGGTCAAAAAGATCTTGCTGTGATTTATGTCATAGAGTGTTCTGCCTATGTTTTCCTCTAAGAGTTTTGTAGTGCCTGGCCTTACATTTAGGTCTCTAATCCATTTTGAGTTTATTTTTGTGTATAGTGTTAGAGTGTTCTAATTTCATTCTTTTACATGTAGCTGTCCAGTTTTCCCAGGATGACTTACTGAAGAGGCTGTCTTTTCTCCATTGTATATTCTTGCCTCCTTTATCAAAAATAAGGTGACCATATGTGCGTAGGTTTATCTCTGGGCTTTCTACCCTGTTCCATTGGTCTACATTTCTGGTTTTGTGCCAGGACCATACTGTCTTGATTACTGTAGCTTTGTAGTATAGTCTGAAGTCAAGGAGCCTGATTCTTCCAGCACCATTTTTCTTTCTCTAGATTGTTTTGGCTATTCAGGGTCTTTTGTGTTTCCATACAAATTGTGGATTTTTTTTGTTCTAGTTCTGTGAAAAATGCCAGTGGTAGTTTGATAGGGATTGCATTGAATCTGTAGAGTGTTTTGGGTAGTATAGTCATGTTCACAATGTTGATTATAGTTTTTGGCATCAGGAAAATTTAGAATAAACAGTTCAGTGCAATACCCTTGTTAATAAATTAGTGCCTCAGGTTAGTGAAGCAATATGCCTGAAGAATTAAAGTAGGTTGTGATAGCTATGGGACAAATACATGAATGATACCAAGGGTTTCCTGTCAACTGAATAAATAAAAACATTAAGTGGCCACATCAGTTCATGATGTCTTCACTGATAGTCTCAATGAAAAAAAATTAATTGATGGCCATAGAGAAACACATGTTAACGAAAAATTAAAGCAAATTATAAATGACATCTATAATATTATATATGCTAAACCACATATATAATCACATTCCTTATATTTCTAAAATAATTTTGAGGTTAATTTTTACTATACATAACTTTTATTATACTGATTTTGAAACATATAAGATATGAACATCCCATTGAATAATCCACGGGGAGGGACGCAGGCACAATATACCAATTCTGTTGGAGAGCTGGACTCAGTATGGGAAGAAAATCCTGGTCTCTCATTACAGAAACATTTACTGGCAGACAATCTACATGTCCTAAATTTAAATAGCACAAGACGAAGTCTTCATTGAAGATAGTGTTACTACAGGGCTTGGAAAGAGAATAAAGACTCTGTATTTTACAGATACTTGTAGGACCAAAAGTCTTCAATAAAAAAAACTGCCAAAAATGGAAGAGGTGTGGATGTGATGTGTGATGGACAGAAGTAGCCTGTTAAAGTGGTCCCCCGGGGTGTGGTAAAATGGAATTGACTTTGATAGTCTCTATGCCAAGTGGCAGGGAGTGGCTATTTGTCATCTCTCTCATGTAGGAATGGATTAAACAAATATGAGCAGTTGTTTTTGCAGCACTGTGGTCTACTAATTGCTTGGTACCCTGGAATCTAATAACTTGCAGGCCTAATGTAGGTACTCCCTTTTCTTACATTGGTAAGTGTGCAAGGGCACTTCCCAACATCCCTTCTTCCTTCCAGCAACAGAACTATTATACGTTAGATGTGTAGGATGAGACTGAACCAAGCACTGCTCTCTTCTGGTGATCCAGGTAGTTTAAGGTTGGTGATAGAAAAAAGTAGACATGAGTGTTAATTAGCTACATTGAGTCCCATTTCTCTTCTATACAGGCTGGACCTCTGAAGAAAAGTTATTTTCTTCTGATTTATCAGAAGGAGTGACTTTTTTGAAAAGACTAATATAGCTTAAATTAAACTCTATCAATATTAAATCAATAAAATTCAGGCTCATTACCTTTTCATAACTAAGAAGAACACAGAGATACAAACCTTGAATTTTCTTCTCACTTCTTCTATTTTCTGTTCTAATTCCTCTGTTTTAAATCTGGTTAGGTGGAAAATGGCACCAATGTTATAAGCTTCCTTGTATAGGTGTTTAAGAAACTCTTCATTTTTTGACCTCAGTTGCAACAAAGATTGGATTTCAGACTCGAGCTCTGATTTTTTCCTTATACTGTTAAAAAAATAAAGCAAAAACACTGATATGATTATTCCAAAACAGTATACATTTAATAATAGTAAAAAAGGAACAAGGTCATATTTTATGTTGCCAAAAATACAAAATAACCAGAAACTTAATCAAAACTTGAATAGAGAAAATATATCCCCAAATTCCATTTATTTTTCTTCTTCTCCTGATGTCTACCTCTATTCGTCAGGCTGTGCTCAATCTTAGGAGAATAAGCGTAGTAATAAGAAAGGCCTGGGGAGCCAAGAGGCTCAAGTTTCGGAGCACTCATTTCCTTCTACAGCAACCCATCCTTTCTAATCTTATATAACATTGCTACTAAGAATAATAAAATATAAGAAAACATAAATATTTTTATATATTTTATATATATTTATATATATAAAATAAAATATAAGAAACACTCAGCCCATGAAAAAGAGAAACAAAAATCAACGAAGGAAAACTAATAACTAAAATAAAACTCTCAAAAAGAGAACCAATAGCTAAGGGAAAAGAGTTAATAGAGGAAAAAAATTAAGGCATTATTATCATAAAATTTTCAAAAACACAGAGAAATATTTACTAGGCTCTATGGCAAATTAGTTGTTTCTTGTCCAGATTGGGTTACACCTTTGTTCCAAATACATATTGAGGCATACGATATAAGAATAAAATACTAAAAAGACATAGCTACAGTCACAAATGAGGTAACTATGCCTGTAGAATAGAAATGGAACTGGAAAGCAAAGCAGGAGTTGAGGAGAATCAGGAAGAAACTAGCTGAAAGTATTTCACCAGATGGGTTACCAGGTCAAGGTTCACTACATCACAGCAGAGGTTTGTGTGAGTTGCACTCGTTTGTGAAAGAACCAATCCACTGATGGAGGCTATAGGTTCATAGAGAGCTAGGGTATTGGGACGAGAAGACCCAAAGATCAAGAACTCAACCAATGGGTAAAGAAGGAATCAGAAGGGAAATAAAAAAATATATTGAGACTAAAAATGAAAACACAAAATACTAAAACTTACGGGATACAGCAAAAAGAGTTTTAAGATAGAAATTTATAATGATAAACGCTTACATTAAGAAATAAAGTTCTCAAATAAACCACCTAACTTTATACCTCAAGAACTAGAACAATAAGAAGAAACTAAGCCTAATGTTAGGAGAAGAAAAGAAAAAACAACAATCAGAGCAAAACAAGTGAAATAAGCCAAAAACAACAGAAGAGATCACCAACAGAAAGAGGTGTGTTTTTTAAAATATATAAAAATTGGTAAATCTTTAGCTACACTAGGAAAAAAAGAGAGAACTCAAACAAAATCAGAAATGGAAGGGGTCACATTACAACCTACACCATAAATATAGAAAGAATCAGAGACTTATGAACAATTGTATGCCAAAATTTGGGTAACCTAGAAGAAATGTACACATTCCTAGAAATGTATAACCTGCTGAATCATGAAGAAATAGAAAATATGAACAGACCAATAATAAGAAAATTGAATCAGTAATTAAAAACTTCCAATGAAAAAAAGCTATGACCTGATGGCTTTACTGGTGAATTCTACCAAACATCTGAAGAAGAATTAACACAAACCTTTTTCAAACTCTTTCCACAAATTGTAGAGGAGAGAACACTTACAGACTTATTTAATGAGGCCAGGATTACCTTGACACTGAAGCCAGAAAAACAAACTACAAGAAAAGAAAATTACAGGCCAATATCTCTGATGAACACAGATGCAAAAATCTTCAATCAGAATTCAACAGCACATTAAAAAGATCGTATACCATGATCAAGTGAGATTCATTCCTGGGATGCTAAGACGGTTCACATATGTAAATAAATAAATGCAATATACCACTTTAACAGAAATAAGGATAAAAACCATATGATCATCTCAATAGGTGCAGAAAAAGCATCTGACAAATTCAACATCCATTTATGATCAAAACTCTCCACAAGGTGAATATAGAGGGAATCTACCTCAACATAATCAAGGCCATATATGATGAGTCCACAGCTAACATCATACTCCATGGTGAAAAGCTGAAGGCTTTTCCTCTAAGATCAGCAACAAGACAAGTGTGCCAACTCTTACCACTTCCATTCAACATAGTACTGGAAGTTTTAGCCAGAGCATTTAGGTAAGAAAAAGAAGTATGCAAATAAGAAGGGAATAATTAAAATTTTCTTTTGGCAGATGACATGGTCTTATACAGAAAATCCTTAAAACTCCACCAAAAAATGTATAATTAAATGAATTCAGTAAACTTGCAAGATACAAAATCAATATATAAAAATCTGTTGCATTTCTATAAACTAACAATGAACTACCTGAAAAAGACATAAAGAAAACAATCCAATTTATAATAGCATCAAAAATAATAAAGTACTCAAGAATAAATTTAACCAAGGAGGTGAAAATTCTGTACATTGACAACTATAAGACATTGTTGAAAGAAATTAAGGAAGAAAAATAAATGGTAAGATATCCTGTGTTCATGGATTAGAATAATTGATAATGTTAGAAAGGTCATACTACACAAAGTGATCTAGAGATTCAATGCAATCTCTATCAAAATTCTAATCACAGTTTTCATAGATACAGGAAAAACAATCCTAATTCATATGAAACCAAAAAGGGTCCAAAGTAGCTAAAGTAATCTTGAGAAAGAAGGACAAAACTGGAGGTATAACACTTCTTATTTCAAACTATATTACAAAGCTTAGTCATCAAAACAGTATGGTACTGGCATAAAAACAGACACATAGGCCAATGCAGCAGAATCAATGGCCCAGAAATAAACCCAAGTATACAGAGTCAACTAATCTTTGACAAGGGTGCCAACAACACACAGTAGGGAAAAGATCATCTCGTCAATACATAAATATCCAGGGAAAACTGGATAGTCACATGCAAAAACAAAAACTGTATTCCTATCTTGCACCACTCACAAAAATTAACATGAAATGGATTAAAGACTTAAATGCAAGAATTAAAACTGTAAAACTCCTAGAAGGAAACACAGAGAAAAATCGTCTTGACATTGGTTTTGTCAGTTATATTTGCATATGACACCAAAAGCACAGAAAACAAATGCAAAAATCAACAAGTAGAACTACATCAAACTAAAAATCTTCTGTACAGCAAAAGAAATAATTAATAAATTGAAAAGGTAACCTACAGAATGAGAGAAAATATTTGCAAACCATTTATGTAATAAGGGGTTAATGTATAAAATGTGTAAGGAATTTATATAACTCAATAGGTAAAAACAAAATAACCCAATTATAAAAATGGGGAAATGACCTGAGTAGACGTTTTTCCAAAGAAGACATAAAAATGCCTAACAAATACATAAAAAGGTGCTCAACATTAGTAATCACCAAGGAAATGCAAATCAATGACACAGTGAGGTATCACTTCTTACCAGTTAAGATGGCTTTTATCAAAAAGACAAGAGACAGAAAATGCTCACAGGGGAAGTGGAGAAAAGGGAATCCTTGTATACTGTTCGTGGGAATGTAAATTGGAACAGCCATTACGAAGCACAGTATAAAGGTTCTGCAAACAAAACAAAACAAAACAAAACAAAACACAACTACCATATGATCCAGCAATCCCACTTCTGGTTATACATACGAGGAAACAAAATCAGTTTCTCAAAGAGATGTCTGCAGCGTCTGTCCCATGTTCACTGCAGCATCATTCACAATAGTAAGATATGGAAACTACCTAAATGTCTGTCAATAGATGAATGAACAAAGAAGTTGTGAGATCAATATACATATTGATATATAGTGAAATATTATTCAAGCATGAGAAAGAAGGGAATCCTGCCATTTGCAATAGATGGATGAATCTAGAGGGCATTATGCCAAGTGAAATAAGCCAGACAAAAAAGACAAATGCTGTATGACTTCATTTATATGAGGAATCTAAAGAAGAAAAAAAAAAAAAAAAAAAAAACCAGAAGTCATAGAAATACAGAGCAGAATGGTGGTTACCAAGGGCTGACAGGTGGTGAAAATGGGGGAGATAGGGTCAAAGGTACAAGCCTTCAGTTATAAGATGAATAAGCTCTAAAGATCTAATGTACAGTATGATGACTGTAGTTAATAATACTGTATTGCTTACTTGGAATTTGCCCAGAGTGTAGACCTTAAGACCTCACCACAAATTTTTTTTAAAAAGTAACTATGTGAGGTTACTGATGTGTGGCAATTATTTCACAAAGTTTGTCAAATCATTACATTTCACATTTTTAATATATACAATTTTGACAATTATACCTCAATAAAACTGAAAATTTTTTGAAGAAAATAACAGATGGGGGTGTATGTAACAAAATTATACCTGAAAAATTTCCAGTACTGAAAACCAACATGGGTCATTAAATTGAAAAGTCCCACTTAGTGGTAAACTGGATATATCACACACACAGAAACACACACACCCCTAGACATGGAATTGTGAAATTTCAGAACTCTGAAATAGGAAGAGAAAATTCTAAAGTTCCCAGAGAGAAAAAATAGATTACCAACAAAGAAATGATATCCAAATGCCATCAGATATCTTATCAAGCAAAACTAAATGAAATATGGATGTTAAGAGATTTAATGTACAACATGATGACTATAATTAATAGTAGTAATAATATTGTAGTAAATACTGGAAATTTGCTAAGATAGTATATTTCAGGTGCTCTCATCACACACCCACATAAAAGGTAACTGCGTGAGATATGTTAATTAGCTTGATTGAGGTAATCATTTCACTATGAATATTCAAATCATGATATACACCTTATGTACAATAGTTTAAAAACTAAATGAAAGAAAAACTGAAAAATATCTTCGAATTAATGAGAAAAAATGACTTTGGATCTAGAATATGATACTGCGAGAAAATCCTTGTTTGAATGGGTTGAATAGAAAATGAAGTGTGAGTTCAGGGAAACAGGGGTGTTTATTTGCATAAGATTTGTTATAAAGAAGAGAAGGACAGAGTTGGGATGCAGGGCTCTGTTTTATCTTGTGTTTGCTTCTTTCCAAGCTGAGCAATATTAGGCAATGTTCATATGCTATTGAAACAGAGAAATAATAATGATTCACGGGAAAGAGGAGAAAATTGTAGGTGCAAAGCCCCTGTGTAAGAGACAACAGCATCTACTTGGCAAGTGTATGGGTCATGAGCAGCAGGGCCTTCCATTATTATATCAGAATGTGTGAAGACAGATGCAAATAGACTGGTAAGAGAAAAAGGTAATTCTCATTTAATTGCACCTGTGTTCTCTATGAATTATATGGGAAGATTATTAGTTTAAAGTGAGAGTGATGTGGGCATTAGGATTGAAGAGAGTAAGAAGATATGAAACAGTTGTCAGAAAAACTGAACTGTCTAGACATTTCTTGGTAGTGCTGAATGTCACTTGAGACTTATAGCCATAAAATTTAAGTTCTACTCAGGGGCAAATGTATTCCAATGCTAATGAAGCTTAAATATGAGGGCCTCTAACTGATCCCCAGCCCTTATACAGTCCTTTGAGTGTTCCTAACAGTGTTTTCACATGGCCATATGTTTTTGTAACGTTGGCGAAAATGAGATATTTTAACCACAATTAAGACTATTTTCTTTTTCTAATAGAATGTATCTTCCGTATCTTCTGTCAAGTGACATTAAAATGGCTGTGGGCATTCTGTATTCATGATCTTATGTTCTTTTTTTTCATAAAGAGACCTCACATTCTATAACCTTTAAGGCCCATCAAACCAGGATCCCCCCATGATGACAGAAATTAGTGCACTCATGTTTTCCTTTAGCCACAATCAGAGGTTAGGATACTGGCTTAATTCAATGATAGGGCTTTTCAAGTCATAGAAACAAGGTTTTGAAAGTTATTTAAATGAATGCTTATTTTGATCAAATGTAAGTGGGTTCTGTAAGAAAGGAAGGAAGGACAGGAAGGGGAATATACAAATATAGTAGGTATGATAGATTGGTCATCTTAAAGGGTCAAATAATTGTTAGAGTGACAGTACTAGGAGAGTAAGTAAGCTGGAGAGAGAGGTGTTGGTTGTCAGAGAGTGGACTCTTAAAACTGAGATCAGCAGGTAACTCCAATATTGGAAATGACAAGATATAGGTAAAACTGTCATAGAGGGTGGTTGGTGTGAGGTGGAAGACAAGATTGTTAGGAATGTGTAGGTCTAAGAACTAAGAATCCAAGTTCTTGCATGTACTGAATACACACCAAATTCAGGTTTTGATCGCTTCTGAAGAGGGAGAGAATAGAAATAGGAAGGGTGATTTATTTGCAAGATTTTAATTCCTTTTTAAGAAAAATCTAAACTAGGCTAACACATTGCTGAGTAGCTATTTTGAATGGTGCATATACCTTTTCTCTTTTAATATTTGTGAAATTAAAAAATAAAAGCAAAATAGTTACATAATTTTCATTCAAAGGTTTGCTGTCAAAGGTTTACTGTTGTTTTTTTTTTTAAAATCATAGTCTATATCTATACTCCTATGAAGTAACTCAAATTAACAGGCTGGTAAGATATAGCTAAATAAATATTAAAACACAGTACCCTGTGGATTCAATCTAAGTATTCCAGGCTATTTAACAACTTCAGTAATATTCTAACTGCCATCTCTACAAATAAATCACCATCCTGTTAACTCTTGATAAACACATTTCATAAAATATACCAGTATGTCTTTGTGGTGTTCAATACGTTTTTTGCCCATTTCCCTCGATTATCAACCCCATCTTTGGATCACTGCAGTTACAATGGCATGGTCTTGCTTGAGGTACAGCACAGCATTAGAAGTAAATATTCAGAATATTTTACAGAGTTTAAATGTAAGAAAACGGCTATATCGAAATTCATACCACACAGTTAACTTTAGCAAACTAAATTCAAACTAATCAATTTCAAATTATCTTAAACAAGTTCATTTTCCTTGACTTAGGTTGCTTAAGCCTGCTATCATGTGAATAAGCACTCAAGTGAAATTATTTGCTCAAGTCAAATGTCCCAAATGTAAAAGGTCCATTGCAAATGGATGCTGGCTTATTTAAAGACAAAATTATTAAATTATACACTGCTACTGCAAGGTAAGTAATCATATATCATCACCATCACCCAAAGGTCCTGCAAATATTTTTTATGCACATAGTACTGAACAAATTTTGTTAAGTAGGGCATCTTTGTTTTAATGTTGCCATTTTTAAAATGAACTATATATGAATAGGTCATATACTGAATTATGTAATTTATTCAAATCGTGTAACAGTTGGGAATGGCATCAAATGGTGAGATGTTGGATATAACAGTACAAACTGGGGGAAGTTTCATGGGGGTATTCACTACATGTATGAGTGCCAATTATTTGCTTTAAGAACTTTCTTACTATTACTTTTGGACTTAAGGAAATAAAAAGAAGCTGGGACTAAGGGCAAGGTGATTCACATAAATGGTCGAATAAAAAAGAAAAATCAAAGAAGAGTGTAAAAACAACAGAGGTCTTTTGAGAAAAGCAATGGTTATAGCCAAATAAAGAGATGGAGAATTGAATAAAGCAATAAGCTTGACTTTTTTTTTTGAAGTAGTTAGTAAATGTGTCCAGAGCCTGCTGTAACACGTCAGATATAGGAACCAAGACTTGCCAGTGGAAGAGGAGAGGCAATGTTACTAAGAAGAACATAAATTTTGGAGTCAGATAGACCTACATTCAAATCCTGATTGTTCCTATGTAATTGGGGGGATGGTTCCACACACAATTTCCTCATGTACAATTTGCGTAATAATACCTACCATCAAGGTGTTATAAAGATTAAATTAAAATAAATTGAGGATAATATACACTGTGCTTGCACACATTGAATAAGGTAGTAATAATCAATACCACCCTTGTTTGTAGAGAGGGGAAAATAAGTTACCATGACGAGAAGCACCTGGGAAGAGTTAATGTCTGAGTTATTGTATGAATGATCAATTAACCGTATTTTAAAAACAAGTGATTTAATAGTGGTTTCTTTAAATTAAAAAGTGTTTAACAGTATGCATCGTCATTACAGTGCTATCTGGTTTAATGAGATGAAAGACAATGAGAGAAAAAAAGACAAATATAAAAAAGGTAAATAACCATTAAATTGCTGTGGTGCAGAAAAAGCATAGATAAATGTGGTATCAGAACATATAGCAGAGAGAATAGAAGCACAGACACTGAAGCAAAAAAAAAAGAAACAAGGATAACAAATGTTTATATTCAGCTCTCATTTGTTCATTAAGATACTTACTTAACACCTATTGAGAAAGACACAGACACCCATGCACATGCAGACACACACAATGCCTGCCAGCAAAGAGCTCAGCTGAGAGGAGACAATAAATAAGCAAGCCAACAGTAACTGTACATAGTGTGATAAGTGCTAGGAGAGAGTTAACCAGGGAGAGTTACTTAATGGATACTTGTTGAGCACTGAATACATATCAAGTGCTACCCTAAGTGATCGGGGTACAAAGATGAATTAAAACAAAGGTTGCCAGTTTATATTCTCATGAAGGAAAAAAGAGAGACGTGAAAAAGATATTCCTCTGCAATCCTAAGTACAATAGTGGAAGAAGCAGAAAAAGCAGTTAATACCACCTTGGTTTGTAGAGAGGGGAAAATATGTTACCATGAGGAGAAGCATCTGGGAAGAGTTAATGTCTGAGCTATTGTATGAATGATCAATTAACCATATTTTAAAAACCAAGCCAAAAAAAAAAAAAAAAAGAGGAGGAGAAGGAGGGGGTGGGGGAAGGAAAAGAAGGGAAGCAGAGGAATACTAGAGACAAAGACTGCAAAGACTGAAGCTTAAAACAACATGAATTTGAATATTTAACCATTTTAATAGGCTAGAACATTAAAAAATCATGGGAGTAGTAAGAGATGTCTGGAGCTGTGAAGGTGACAGATTACTGTTTCTAATTTATCAGTCTGGAAGCTTTATCCTATAGCTGGTAGGGAGCCTCTGAAAATTTTTAAAGCTTTTGAAAGTAAATAATAATTCATCCTTTGTAGATAAATTGTACCAGTGATGCTCTATATGCTGAATCTGAGGGCTCACACTTGGAACGAGGTAGACCAGTTGGAAGCCTATTTAATATTCCAATTAAGAGACAATTAGGACTTGGTTCATTTCATTGGTAACTGAAACAGACAGAAAGGAAAGCACCTATTGGAGACCAACATCTAAAAGACAGACTTCCCCCTCAGCTGTGACAAAGTGAGAGAGTGGCAAGGACATATACACACTACCAAATGTAAATTAGATAGCTAGTGGGAAGCTGTAGCATAGCATAGGGAGATCAACTCTGTGCTTTGTGACCACCTAGAGGGGTGGGATAGGGAGGGTGGGAGGGAGGGTGACGCAAGAGGGAAGAGATATGGGAACATATGTATATGTATAACTGATTCACTTTGCTGTAAAGGAGAAACTAACACACTATTGTAAAACAGTTATACTCAAATAAAGATGTTAAAAAAATAAATGAAAGACAGACTTAACAGAAGTTGGCAAGAGGTTGGCTGTAAGATGGTAGAGAGGGATAATAGGATGATGCCTGAAACAACCTACTTGATAGATAATGGTGTCAAGATGTGATGTTGGGGGAGAGGGTAGATATTCAAAATGATTCTATCAGGAGAAATAAAGGATGTGGCTAGAGATTAAAAAATAAAGTAAAGATATGATACATGTTAAAATAATGAGAGTAGGTAAGATTCCTGTGATAGGGAGTAGATCAAGAATGCAGATGGGCTGTGTTTAGAATTCTGAGCTAATCTATCAGGGGACCAGCAGAGATAAACGAGGATTCCTAGAAAGAACAGCTTCAGAAAGTTAAAGGAAGAATCAAGAGCGTGGGATTCTGAACCTCTTGAAACATTTTGAAAGAGATAGCCACAAATGCTTGGGTCACATTAAAAAAAAAAAAAAAAAAAAAAAAAGGCATGCAAAAAGACTAAAAAATACCCTCCCTTAGGGAGGGAGGTCCCAAACCTTACCTCATCCAACTACCACTAAAATGATGTCCTTTAAAAGAGAAATGTGACCATATGAGTTTTTTAGTGGATTTCCATAGTCTTCAGCAGATTCCAAACCCCTTAAAATGATTCATTACCTGATATTTAGTTCCCTACCTTCAATACTTGTCCCTGCCTGCCTGCCACACAAAAACACATGCGTACGAATTTATGCACATGGGTGCGTGCACACACACACACACATATCCACAAACACAAGTTAGGTAAAGCACTTGCTCTGAGCTCCAGCTACACAGTCAAAAGTACAGCTCTGTGAACTCACCACACTCTTACTTGTGCCCTAAGAGAATTTCAATTTTAATGTTAGAGCTACTATTTGGGATTATTATTATTGGACTAACATGTTAATAATATTTGAGTATTCACTAAAGGCCATTTAAATTGAAGTCAAATTAAATTGCAAAAGATGACATAAGAAAAATCCTGAATCAAAGTATAGAAAATCAGGTTTCAAATGCCAGCTGTGCTAGCTGTAGGAATCAGGTTAGCTATTATGCTTCTCTGAATCCTAAATTCTTTATTTCTTCCTTGGAAGCACATAATAATTGTTTAGAAAACATAGAATTCAAGAGAGGATGTATAAATATTCCACCTCCTTAGTGATCAGAGAAATGGAGTTTGAAACAATATTGAGAATATATTTTTTCATTTACTGTATTGCAATAGATTTTTTTTAAACAGTAGGAGTACTTAATGTTAGCATAAGTGCATAGAAGAACAAGCTCATGAACTGCTCAGCTTCAATAAGTGGTATATTTCTGGAAAGCAGTTTTAGAGAGGGGTTAGAAATTTTAAAATATTATAGCCAATCTACTTCTATAAATCTACTTAAAAATTTTAAACAGCAATGATGCTAAGATTTCTGAACATAATATATGTACTTACAGTAAGTCATAAAAATAAAAACCTAAATATAAAAATTAGATGAATCCTGACAAAAATCAAGGTTCACTAATATAACAGACTTTTGTACAGATATTTAAATGATGTATTTGAAATTTGTGTAACAATGTGACAAAAAATTCAATTATAGGAATAAAATCAGAACACAGGTTCATCAAGAATGAAAAAATCAGTAATATATTAATAGTGTTACCTCTATCTATTGACATGATTTTAGGTTTTCAATCTGTTTTTGAACATTTTATACTTTCTTTTCTACACTAAATATGCATTATAATCAAAGGGATAAAAAGATCATACAAGATACTTTTGCTCTGAATGCCCTGGAAATTTGATAAAATGGAGCTTTGACTATCATGGTTTGGGAAACGAAAAGAAAGTCTGGGTATACCCAAGGACACAAATTGCAAAATAGAACCTCTTTCAAAAATATAAGGATGCAAATGATTAACTCAACTTTATCTTAGGACTCAAAGATTTTCCACAAATGGTTTCCAGAAGAAAATGGACAACACACAGTAAAGATAGCCAAGAGCACAGGAAAAAGAGACAGCAAAAGCATCAGCTAGAAGAATTAGATACAGAAGTAGATTACAAAGACTACATCCAATTTACATTATTGGATGCAGATTATAAAATAACTATTCATACTATGTTTAAGAAGTAAAAGATAAGCTTTAAGTATTTGCATCAAACAGGGAATCATAAAATGACTTAGAAGATTTGGAAGAAAAGCAAATGAAATTTGGAAATGAGTAATTATTTTTGCATCTATCTATCTATCTATCTATCTATCTATCTATCCATCCATCCTAGTAAGAGACTTGAAAAAGCAAGATGAAAGGCTGATTATGTGTTCACATATTGCCTCTGTCCTTTGTTTGCTCTTCCTTTGGAACATCACGTAGGTATGTGGCAGATGTGACTCTTGCCTGCACATCTCTTAATCTCTCCTTCATGTTACAAACTTTTCACTGATTCTCTGTACAGCACTGTGTAATCTGCTGCTAAAATCATCCATTTAATTTTGTTTCAAGTACAAATCTGAGGAAAAAAATAACATCTTAAATAAATAACATCTTAAGATGTTATCTGAACAAGCATAATGCATACTATGGAAATCCTCTATAACCAGGGCTGCTACATTCCCGTTGCGTGTGACAGACTGTACCAGTGTTCCCAATTGTTCATTATCTCTCTTTTTAACAGAATTAGACTTCCCAACCAGCTGACATGGGGCCTGGCCATATGACTTGCTTTGCTCAACGGAGTGTG
Organism: Kogia breviceps; assembly: GCF_026419965.1. Lineage (NCBI taxonomy): Eukaryota > Metazoa > Chordata > Mammalia > Artiodactyla > Physeteridae > Kogia > Kogia breviceps. The sequence goes on along the minus strand of NC_081324.1, from coordinate 42,737,762 downwards.
AACAGGAGTAACATTTATCATCCTGTGGAAGCTACAGAGCCACTGAGTTATCTCACTAATGCACTTGTGCTACCAGAGCAACATGCCCTAGCAGGATCCCATCCTTCACCCTGCATCTGAGAAGTAGAAATTACATGAATCACACACATAGCAGACACAGCTAAGCTGCAGTACAAGTGAGAAATAAACCTTTATACTTGAGTACCACTAAGACTTGGCGGGTGCTCGCTGGTGCTGGATAATGTAATAAAATGTAACTCTCACACTCTTCCTTTTCTCCAGAGCTGTCTCGTCATTAGCTTACCCACTCTTCAGGTTTTTCTTCTCCTCTGGTTCTCTTTCTTAATAAAATACAATAAAGTTTACAACTACAATTTTAGGTTATCCTTTAGAAAATAATGTTCCTTTTGCTTTCTTTAAAAAAATATATTTAACATACAGACAAATTTTACAAATGGTTTCATTCTATCAACCAAAGATAAAATAAACACTAAGAAATCTTATCAAACTTCCTACACAATTGTCCAGTATCATCATCACCTCTCTCCATTCTTTCCTCTTTCCCTCCTTTCAATAATTAATGATGGATAGCATAGTACATGTCAGGAACTATGCTTGATGATGAGAATTCAATGATGAAGAAAATATGGTCATGGCTTATGTCTGCCCTCATGGATCTTCCCATTTGTTGAGGAAGATGGACATCAGTCAAATATTTACACACACAAAGCTACAAATATGACAAGTGATATGAAGGAAAAAATGTATGCCATATACACACATAATAGAGGAATTGGATATAACTAGACAGTCAATGAAAGCTACCCAGAACTGACTTCTCAGCTGAAATCTTAAAGATAAGTAGTAATTAACTAGGTAGAAGGTGGAGGAATAACATTTATTGAAAAGGAATTAGCATTAAAACACCTTAAGGGCTGGAAAAAAACGTGACGAATAAGAGAAATTGAAGTAAGGCCATTGTATTTGAGCCAAATAATAAGGCTGAACCAGGTGTGACAGGAGACTGCAGAGCCAGGCATTCCTGCCTACTCAGGAACCTTGTGGGGTATGTTAAAGAGGGGCTTTCGTTCCCTCACCCCTGCTAAAATTAATGCAAGTATGGAGGGAAACGGATCATACTTGTGTTAAAAAAATTAAAAGAAAAAAGAACGCACCTACCACAATGTAGATAATGGATTAGAAAGGGAGCACAGCTATTGCAGGTAAACCAGCTTTGGAAGGCAGCTATGCTCACCACTATACCACCAATGCTGCACAAAACCAGATTTGGAAATCACCAGTTCACAAGTTCATGCAAGACATGATGATAGCTTGTACCAGAGTGCTGGTGCAGTAGTGAAACAGATAGATTAAAAAATTATTTAGTATATGGAACATTTCTTGTTAACATGTTAAATATGAGGGTTGAAACAGAAAGGGGAATCAAAACTCATAAGTTTATGAGCTAAGAAATCTAGTTTAGTAGTTTCAGGGAAGAATTGAGTACTGACTGAAGGAGATCATGAGCTTGATTAGACACATTTTAAAGTATCTTTGAGTATAAAAGAATAGGTTCAAAGGAAGTGGTATGAATCACTTTTTATTATTTTGACTTTTCTAAATGGATTCAGAATCATAAAAGAGCAACATTTGGGATAGAAATAAAACTTAAGCTAATGATAAAGACAAACACAAACACCATCATACCATGCCAGGAACACAAAATGATTTATTATATTTAACATATTAGATATGCTATATAAGAATGAAAATCATATTTGCAATATTACCTGTCACTGATATAACCTAGTATAGTTTCAATATCGATCTCCAGTCTTCTATTTTCTTCCATCAATTGAGAATATGCTATTGAGACATCTGAAGAATCTTTTGTGATATTAGAAAGCTCAATATCCCATATTCTTTTCTTTAAAAAAAAGAATAAAAGAATCATTTAAACATGTTTACATAAAAATGATTTAAAATAAAAATTACTAAGAGTAATTTCATTATTACACATTGTTTTTCTTTTTGAGTGAAAAAGAAAATAATGTGTAATAATGAAATTACTTTTAGTTGTATGAGTTTTAATACTTGGGAATAGAGAATGGCGCTCTAGTGGGAAATAGGGAAACATCAACTTACTGTGGCATAAAAATTATTAAGTGCTTCCAAATATTCATTTTCATAAATATTTTTCTTCCAGACTAGTTGATCATAAACTCCTTTCAAATCTTCTAGCTAAGGAAAAAATACATACACACACACATAATAAACTGTGGAGCTTTCCATTCTTCTGTAAAGTAAGAAATTATCTTTCAAATTATGCAACTATAACATAATACTGATTAAAATTTCACCATAGGCTGTTTTCACTTATGAAAATTGATGCAAGAGTCTGAATAAAATATAGCAAAAATCAAGTCTCACAGTATACAAATGCATAATCATGATAAAATAGAATGTATTTTAGTATGTTATGAGAATTGATAAAAATTAGAAAATTTAAATCTTTGCTCTCACCAACAAATTAAAAAAGAAAATAACATAAATATGGCCAACACTCCTCAAAAAAGCCATTTAATAAATTCACTATCTAGTTTCCATAATTTTTAAACAAGCACAAGGAAAACATACCCAAATATAATATAAAGAATGAACATAAAATATCAAAATAAATCATAAAATACGAAACCCATGCCCACTGAACTCAAAAAATGAAACCAGATTATCTTTCATCACCATTGTTATTAATCCTGTTTTGTGAAATTTAGCTAAATGCAAGTACATAATGAAACTAAATTTTACTAGTATAATATTGAATATGAAAATATGTCTTCAATTTTAGATAATATGATTGAATACCCAGGAAGACAGAAGATGCTATTTAAAACTACACTAAATGATTTTTGGAAAAGAGTCATAAGGAAATGAACAGCTTATATCTATAAGAGTAATAATCTGTTAAATATATTGTGACAATATTTAAAAACTTTTGTCAAAAATATAAAGTATTTGGAAATAAATTCAACACAAAAGGGAGGACCTATAATACAGCAAACAAAAATACTTATTTAAAAGCTTAAATCAAGAAAAAATGATATTTCATAAAAGGTTTAACAGGATATACTGTCAGTTACCACAAAATTAATATAAGACATGATAAAAAGGAGTATTCTCTTTGAAACTTCATGAAATGAAATTCATATGGAAGAAAAGGTATGTGAGACTAGCCAAGAGGTATGTGAAAAATAAGAATAATGTGGGAAACTTGCTACCAGGTATTAAAACATCTTATAATACCACTATATTAAGGAGTATCTATTTTTGGCATTGTAATAAAGAACAGAAGGAAAAACTAGAGCCCAGAAATAGACCTAATGGTGTTTGAATTCAGTGAGAGAGAAATCATTTACTTTAATTAATGGATTGGAAGAATGTAGAACCTCTGTTTAAAAAAGAAAAACAAAGTTATCTTTCTACTTCACATCTAACTCACATTATAAGAAAAATAAATTTCAGATTAATAAAAACCTAAATGCAAATACAAAATAGTACAAATTATTAGAGTAATCAATATGGGTTTATTTGTATAATCTTGGGCTGAAGGATAATGTCACCTCGTCAAGTAAACCAATATTTGTTGACATGTCTGATGGCATATTTTACAAAAGTTGTGTGGAAAAACACACCATAAACAAGACTGAAGGAAAAATAAGACTGAGAAAAATGTAAAATAAAAGCCCAAATTTCTGAGATATAGCCCTTATGAAGGGTATCAGTGGACATGGTGCATTAAGAATATCTGAAAACTCTTCTCCATAAAGGTAATGAGAAAACTGGCCAAAAAAAAAAAAAGAGTCAAAATTAGCTTTTTTCAGAACTCTGGAATTTAAGTGAAGGTTTCCAGCAAATAGGGAGCACCTATTCAAGATAATCAGTCTAATCTGAGTAAGAGGTATGAGCTTTGTGGTGTTTTAACTTGTCCTAATCCTTCCCTCCAGGTCCATGATAGCCTTGAACAGCACACATTTTTGGAGAAACCCATCAGTTGGGCAGCCACCAGAGGGAGCAGAACTGATCTGGAATGCTTTCAAAGCCTCATTCTCACAGAACTGTCATTATTTGACCTGTCTGGTGGTTTTTTGCATGACTCCATCTGCAAGGACATCTGTATTTTCTTGATACAGAGCTCTCCCAATACAAAACATCTCACCAGGAAATTTTCTCCCAAGCCATGACTGTCAAAATTTTAAGTAGCACAGGCAATTGATTAACTTTGTGGCCACCTGAGACAGTAGACAACGATTGGGACAAATGGTAAACTAACTGTTAGGCTATAAAACAAGTCACATTAGATTTTAAAAGATTAAAATGATGTAAAGTATCTTCTCTAACCACACAGGAATGAAATTAACAGTAACAGAATCAAATTTGGAAATACAAAAATATGTGGAAATTAAACAATATACTCCTATATAACCAACAGGTCAAAGAAGAAATCTCAAGAATTAGAAAATACTTTGAGATGAATGAGAATTAAAGAACAACATAGTAAAACTTTTCAGATGAAGTTAGAGCAACACATGTATACCTGTAAATAAATGCCTATAATAAAGAAGATCTCAAGCCAATAATCTAATTTTACATCTAAAGGAAACAGAAAAAGTAGAGCAAACAAAACCCAAAGAAAGTAGAAGAAAGAAAATAATAAAGTTTAGAGTGGTAACAAATGAGTTCTAGTATACAAAAAGATAAACAACAACAAAAACCTAATAAAACCAAAAGACAGTAATTTGAAAAAGTCAAGAAATTTAAGAAAACTAGATACACTAAGAAAAAAAGGTCAAATTACTAAAATCAGAAATTAAAGAGGGGACATTACTATTAACCTTACAAAAATAAGAATGATTATAATGGAATACTATAAATCATTTGATGCCAACAAATTAGATAAACAAGATGAAATGGACAAATTACTAAAATGACATGAATTACCAAAACTGCTAAGAAAAAATAGAAAACCTGAATACATATATAACAGGTAAAGAGATTCATAATCAAAAAACTTCCCACATGAAAAAGGCCAGGAGTAGATTGCTTCACTGGTGAATTCTACTAAATGTTAAAAGATGAATTAACAAGATTTCTTCAAAAACTCTTAAAAATTACCAAAGAAGTATTCTTGGATGCTATATTACCCAATACCAAATTGTGCCCAAGACATCACAAGAAATAAAACTATAGACCAATACCATTTGTGAATATAAAAACAAACATCCTCCACAAAATAGTAGCAAACAATCCAGTAATATATGAGGGATTATACACCACAACCAAGTAGGATTCATGTTGGGAATGCAAGATTGTTTCAACATGCAAAAATCACTTAATGTAATATACTGTATTAATATAATACATAATCAAATTCACCAAATCCTCTCAATGGATATAGAAAAGTTATTTTACATAATTCCACACCCTTTCATGATGAAACCACTTAACAACAACAAAAAACAACCTATAAAATTTCCTCAGCCTGATATAAAAGTGTATGAAAAACAAACATTATACTTAATGATGAAAAATGAATGCTACCATCTGAGATCAGGAAGAACAGGATGTTTGCTCTCACCACTCATTTTTAACATTGTACTTGAGGTTCTAGCCAGAGTATTTACGCAACAAAAATAAATAATCTGGTTTCCATATTGGGAGGAAAGAAATAAAAGCATTTGTATTTGCAGATTTTCAGATCTTATACATAGAAAATCCTAATGAATCTACCAAAAAAAAAAAAAAAACCCTACTAGAGTCTAGTATAAGTTTAGCAACTTGCAGGGTATAACACAGAAAAATTGGTTTTATTTCCATACAATAGCAATTAACAATCAAAAAATGAAATTAAGGAAAAAAGTTCATTTACAGTAGCATCAAAATTAATAAATTAGGAATAAACTTTACTAAAAAGTGCAAAATTTATATACTGAAAACTATAACACATAGTTGAAAAGAGTTGAAGAGGCTTAAATAAATGGAAAGACACCTTTGTTCATGGATTAGAAGATAATACTCCTTTAATTGATCTACTGATTCCATGCAATCCCCTTTCAAAATGCTAGTTTACTTCTTTTCAGAAATTGACAAGCAAATCCTAAAATACATTTGAAAACCCAAAGGTCCCAGGATAGCAAAAACAATCTTTGAAAGAAAAAAACTGGAGGGCTCACATTTCTGGATTTTAAAACATCCTACAAAGCTAAAGTGATGAAAACATGGTAGTACTGGCACAAGGAAAGACATACAAATCAATGGAATACAATTCAGAGTCCCTAAATAAATCAATGGTTGACTGAATTCAACAAAGGTGTCTAGATAATGCAATGGGGAAAAAATAGTGTTTTAAAAAAGTGCTGTTGGGAATACTGGATACCCTCATGCAAAGAACGAGTTTGGACCCCCTACTTCATACAAAAATTACTAAAATTGGATCAAAGACCTAAATGTAAGAATTAAAATGATAAAAATATCAGAAGAAAAGATAGATATAAATACTGTACTTTGGTTCAGGCAAGAGTTTCTCAGATATGACACTTAAAGCATGGGTAACCAAAGATAAAATAGAAAAATAAGACTTCATCAAAGTTAAAAACTTTTGGGCTTCAAGAATTAACAAAAGTGAAAAGACACTTTACAGAGTAGGAGAAAATATTTTCAAACTACCTATCTGATGAGAGTCTAATATCCAGGCTACATAAAGAATACTTACAACTCAATAATGAAATGTCAACTGAATTTAAAATGGTCAAAAGATTTGAAAAGACATTTCTCCAAAGGAGATAAACAAATGGAAAACAAGCACATGAAAATTTTTTCTATATCATTAGTGATTAGGGAAATGCAAATCGAAACCACAAGATACCACTTCACACCCAATAGGATGGTTTTAATAATAAAGATAGACAATACCAATTATTGCTGAGGATATGAAGAAAATAGAACCCTCATAGATTGCTGGTGGGAATATAAAATGTTGCAGTCACTTTGAAAATACTTGGCAGTTCCTTAAAATGTTAAACATACAATTATATGTCCCAGAAATTCCACTTCTAGGTATATAACCAAGAGAAATGACAACATGTATGCAAAAACTTGTACATCAATGTTAATTGCAGCATTATTCATAATAACCAAGAGGTAAAAACAGCCAAAACACCCTTCAACTGATGAATGGATAAACAAAATGTGATATATACATACAATGGAATACTATTCAGACAGAAAAAAGGAATGAAGTACTGACAGATTCTACAACATGGCTATGAAATGCCCAGAAGCAGCAAATCCATAGAGACAGAAAGTAAATTTGTTGGTTGCTAAGGGCTGAGGGGAGGAAGGAATTGAGAATGACTGCTAATGGGTATAGAGTCCCTTTTGGGCATAATTAAAATGTTCTAAAATTACACAGTGGTTACAGTTCCATAAACTTGTGAATATACTAAAAACCACTGAATTATACAATTAAAATACAAGGTCAACACTTCTAAGAGGCAACAAAATCCTGAAATTAATGACAAAGCAAATAATTCAAACGAACATTGTTTTCCAAACCATTTCTGAATCCTCTTTATTATTTTATTCACATTTACATACCATACCTCATGTACTATTATACATTTACCAATTTTCTTAAGTCAACTAATTTATTTAAAAAGAAACTATTGTTATTGTAAGTTAAAATCCAATATTATATGCCACAAAGAGTAACTTTAAAAATAAAATTAGTGGCTTTCCTGGTGGTGCAGTGGCTGAGAATCTGCCTGCTAATGCAGGGGACATGGGTTCAAGCCCTGGTCTGGGAGGATGTCGTGGAGCAACTAGGCCCGTGAGCCACAACTACTGAGCCTGCACGTCTGGAGCCTGTGCTCCACATCAAGAGAGGCTACAATAGTGAGAGGCCCGCGCACTGCGATAAAGAGTTGGACTCCACTTGTCACAACTAGAGAAAGCCCTTGCACAGAAATGAAGACCCAACACAGCAAAAATAAATTAATTAATAAACTCCTACCCCCAACATCATCTTAAAATAAATAAATTAATTAAGTTAAAAACAATTTTATGAAATAAACAGCTAATATAAAAATTTTAAAAAGTAGTACTAAATGTATTCAATTTACCAAAAGAAATACAAAATATAATTTTTAGAAGAATTACTATTCATAATTAAAGGAATATTGTGGCTGACTCTATAACTTTAAGATGAGAAGTTCAATAAATTATAAGATGAGTTACCTGTATATTAACAATGTAATTGAACATTAGACTTGATTTCTAAACCAAATGAAAATAGACTTTCTATAAATTTTTGTTTCAAGAAGCCTTTGAAATATTTTCCAAAAATTTTTTTCAGAAACTACCAAATTACTTAGCTAAGTGATATTCAAGCTTTCATACCCACTCATTATTACTATTGCTTGGTAAATAATCATGAAAAAACTATTAATCAAGCTTTTTAGATACTGCAACATATTTGAATGCATTTCTCAGATAAAGTTGTAACCAAGTCATTGAGAAAATGAGACACATCTAACTTGACATGATTAAAGGGTGTATTCCATGGCTTCAGTTTTGTTGGATTTATTTTTTTCCCCTAATGTGCAATACTCATTTTAAATTTGTATCAGGAAATTTTAGGTTTTTGAATGAGAGAACATCTTTGTGGTATATCCTAATTTTTGATGCAGTTCTCAATGATAAAAGTCATGTAGAAACATGAATTTTTTACCCAAGAGGACTTGAAGTTCTAATTGAATTAATAGGGAGTGAGAAGTTTTCAGAAAACCCCATATTAAAGATTAATGGTTGATCACCCATTTACAAATCTGAGAGCATATAAGTGTATTTGGTGGTTTGAACTAATTCAGTGAATAATTTTAACAACTTCATGAAGTACTTCCCCTTTAATCAACACCTTAAACCCTAATCTCTCTTGTAGATTATTAACATATTAAATTAACACACATCTAGTTGTTCAGATGAGATAACTGAGTATCTAAAAGGTGTACAGTGAAGGTCACAACCAGAATGTGAAAGAGAAATCTGAGTCCAACACTCTATGACGCATTAAAACAACATTAAATGTTGCTTTAAATGAATTGCTTTAAAAATTCTCAACCTCATGAGTCATCATAGAACTGCAAATTCAAAACCACAGTAGGATAAATTCAACAAAAGCACAATAGTTAAAAATAGGGCTTCCCTGGTGGTGCAGTGGTTGAGAGTCTGCCTGCCGGTGCAGGGGATGTGGGTTCGTGCCCCAGTCTGGGAGGACCCCACGTGCCGTGGAGCGGCTGGGCCCGTGAGCCATGGCCACTAAGCCTGCGTGTCCGGAGCCTGTGCTCTGCAGCGGGTGAGGCCACAACAGTGAGAGGCCCGCATACCGCCAAATAAATAAATAAATAAATAAAAGTTAATATTAGATGATGGTATTAATCTGAGGCTGGAATTCTCATACATGGTGGTCTGAGTAGAAAAATGTAAAACAATTTTGGGAAAAAATTTGGCATGATCTGTGAAAACTGAACATATGCATATTTGGACAAGTAATTCCCAATATAAATGAACACATAATTTTAATGAGTATTTTGAAGGTCTTGGTCTGAAAAACTGGAAGGACTGAATTGTCATAAACTCAAATAGGGAAGGTTGCAGGTATAATGCAATTGGATATCAAGTTTAATTTTTGAAAAGTTAAGCTTGAGAAACCCACTAGACATCTAAATGGAGACTGGGTTGGCAGTTACATATACAAAGCTTATAATAAGAGGATAAGCCCTTGGATTCTCAAATGTCTGGAGTGTGGAGAGATAAAGAGAAACCAGTAAAGGAAACTGAGAACAAGAATCCAAAAAAGTAAGAAGAAACAAGAATAGTATGTGTTCTTAGAGCCAAAAGAAAATGTTTCCAGAGATAAGGGTATAACCAACTTAGTTAAATGCTACATGTAAGTTAAAGAACATAAGAACAAAGAAACAATGATTAGATTTAGCAATGTGGAAATCACTGTTGACCTAAATCAGAGATATTTTGGTTGAATGGTGAGACAAAAAAGAAAACTGGAATGTGTTTAAGAAAGGATGGGATATTATGACCAAATGAGATTTATTCTAATAATTCAAGGTTCAACATTAGGAAATCCATTAATATAATTCACTATATTTATAAAGATATTACATGAACATGTCCCCAAATGCAGAAAAGGCTTGACAAAAACTGACATCCATTCCCAATTTAAAAGATACTCAATAAATTGAAACTGATAGATACTTTTTAACATAATAAAATGTATATTGAATCTTAAAGCTGGCCTCTTACTTAAGGGAAAAAAACTAGCAGCAATCCCATTAAGAGAAGGACATAAAAAGGATGCCCATGATCTTTACTATCATTTAACACTGTACTTCATGTATTGACCAATGTAAACAGAAGACAAAAAATTAAAAGGCATAAAAAATAATGAAGGAATAACCTTATCTCTATTTGAAGATAAAATAATATTCTCCCTAGAAGATTCCAAGACAAACAATGATAAAACTACCAAAAATAAATTTTAAATCAGTAAGTTAGTATAATATGATATATGTATATATATTTTTCCATTAGATGGTAGAGCAGGTCTATCTAAAATCTTTTTAGATAATTACTTCCCTATTTTGACTACACTGAGGTGGCTGGGAGGACAACATCCTTAAGTTTCCTTCTAATTTAAGGGATATGTGAATCACACCCTTCTAAAAGAAACTTCAATTAAAAGTAATTGAATATGTGTCTTTTGGTTGGAGCATTTAATCCATTTACATTTAAGGCAATTTTAGATATGTATGTTCCTCTTACCATTTTCTTAATTGTTTTGGGTTTGGTCTTGTAGATCTTTTTTTTCTTGTGTTTCCAACATAGAGAAGTTCCTTTAGCATTTGTTGTAAAACTGGTTTGGTGGTGTTGAATTCTCTTAACTTTGGCTTTCCTGTACATCTTTTGATTTCTCTGTTGAATCTGAATAAGATCATTGTTGGGTAGAGTAATCTTGGTTGTAGATTTTTCCCTTTTATCACTTTAAATATATCCTGCCACTCCCTCCTGGCCTGCAGCGTTTCTGCTGAAAAATCAGCTGATAACGTTATGGGGATTCCTTTGTATGTTATTTTTTTGTTTTTCCCTTGCTGCTTTTAATATTTTTTGTTTGAATTTAATTTTTGTTAGTTTGATTAATATGTATCTTGGTGTGTTTCTCCTAGGGTTTATCCTGTATCAGATTTTCTGCGCTTCCTGGACTTGGGTGGCTATTTCCTTTCCCATGTTAGGGAAGTTTTCAACTACACTCTCTTCAACATTTTCTCAGACCCTTTCTCTTTCTCTGCTTCTACTGTGACCCCTAAAATTTGAATGTTGTTGTGTTTAGTGTTGTCCCAGAGGTCTGTGAGACTGTCTTCAATTTTTTTCATTCTTTTTTCTTTATTCTGCTCCTTGGCAGTTATTTCCACCATTCTATATTCCAGCTCACTTATTCATTGTTCTGCCTCAGTTATTCTGCTATTGGTTCCTTCTAGTGTATTTTTCATTTCAGTTATTGTGTTGTTCATCTCTGTTTCTTCATTCTTTAGTTCTTCTAGGGCTTTGTTAAACATTTCTTGTATTTTCTTGATCCGTGCCTTCATTCTATTTCCGAGATTTTGGATCATCTTTACCATCATTACTCTGAATTCTTTTTCAGGTCGGTTGCCTATTCCTCTTCATTTATTTAGTCTTGTAGGTTTTTACCTTGCTCCGTCGTCAGTAACATTTTTTTGTCATCTCGTTTTTTTTGATGGGTGGGACTCTGTTCCTATCTTACCGGTTGTTAGGCCTGAAGCACAGACTAGCTGAATGGATACAAAAACAAAACCCATATATATGCTGCCTAAAAGAGACTCACTTCAGACCTAGGGACACATAAAGACTGAAAGTGAGGGGATGGAAAAAGATATTCCATGCAAATGGAAATCAAAAGAAACCTGGGGTAGCAATACTCATATCAGAAAAATAGACATTGAGATAAAGACTGTTACAAGAGATAAGGAAGGACACTACATAATGATCAAGGGATTAATCCAAGAAGAAGATATAACAATTATAAATATTTATGAACCCAACATAGGAGTACTTCAACATAAAAGGCAAATGCTAACAGCCATAAAAGAGGAAATCAACAGTAACACAATAATAGTGGGGGACTTTAACACACCACTTACACCAATGGACAGATCATCCAGACAGAAAATAAATAAGGAAACAAGATTTAAATGACACAATAGACCAGATAGATTTAATTGATATTTATAGGACATTCCACCAGAAAGTGGCAGAATACACTTTCTTCTTAAGTGCACATGGAACATTCTCCAGGATAGATCACATCTTGGGTCACAAATCAAGCCTTGGAAAATTTAAGAAAATTGAAATCATATCAATCATCTTTTCCAACAACAATGCTATGAGACTGAATATCAATTACAGGAAAAAAACTGTAAAATACATAAACACTTGGAGGCTAAACAGTGCACTGCTAAACAATCAAGAGATCACTGAAGAAATCAGAGCAAATACAAAAAGAACATAAAAACAAAATACAATGAAAATACGACGACACAAAACCTATGGGATGCAGCAAAAGCAGTTCTAAGAGGGAAGTCTATAGCAATACAATATCACCTCAAGAAATGAGAAAAATCTCAAATAAACAATCTAAGCTTATGCGTAAAGCAACTAGGGAAAGAACAAGGAGAACCCAAAGTCAGTAGAAGGAAAGAAATCATAAAGATTAGAGCAGAAATAAATGAAATAGAAATGAAAAAAACAAAGCAAAGATCAATAAAACTAAAAGTTGGTTCTTTCAGAAGATAAACAAAATTGATGACCCTTTAGAGAAACCCATCAAGAAAAAAAGGGAGAGGATTCAAATCAATAAAATTAGAATTGAAAAAGAAGAACTTACAACTGACACGGCACAAATACAAAGGATCACAAAAGACTACTACAGCAATTCTATGCCAATAAAATGGACAACCTGGAAGAAATGGAAAAATTGTTGGAAATGTACAACTTTCCAATACTGAACCAGGAAGAATTAGAAAATATGAATAGACCAATTACAAGTAATGAAATTGAAACTGTAAATAAAAATCTTCCAAAAAATAAAAGTCCAGGACCAGATGGCTTCACAGGTGAATTCTGTCAAACATTTAGAGAAGAGCTAACACCCAACATTTTCAAACTCTTCCAAAAAATTGCAAAGGAAGGAACACTCCGAAACTCATTCTATGAGGCCACCAACACCCTAAAACCAAAACCAGACAACAAAACTACAAAAAATGAAAATTACAGACCAACGTCACTGATGAATATAGATGCAAAAATCCTCAACAAAATACTGGCAAACAGAATCCAATAACACATAAAAAGAATCATACACCATGACCAAGTGGGATTTATCCCAGGAAAGCAAGGATTCTTCAGTATACACAAATCAATCAATGGTATCCACTACATTAACAAATTAAGGAATAAAAACCATATGATCATCTCAGTAGATGCAGAAAGAGCTTTTGATAAAATTCAACACCCATTTATGATAAAAAAAAACTCTCCACAAAGTGGACACAGAGGGAACCTACCTCAACATAATAAAGGTCAGATAGGACAAACCCACAGCAAACATCATTCTCAGTGGTGAAAAACTGAAAGCATTTCCTCTATGGTCAGGAACAAGACAAGGATGTCCACTCTTGCCACTCTTATTCAATATAGTTTTGGAAGTCTTACCCAGGTCCATCAGAGAAGAAAAAGAAATAAAAGGAATACAAATTGGAAAAGAAGAAATAAAGCTGTCACTGCTTGCAGAAGACATGATACTATACATAGAAAATCCTAAAGATGTCACCCCAAAACTACTAGACCTAATCAATGAATTTGGTAAATTTGCAGGATACAAAATTAATGCACAGAAATCTCTTGCATTCCTATACACTAACAGTGAAAGATCAGAAAGTGAAATTAAGGAAACAATCCTATCTACCTACCATCAAAACAAAAAGTATAAAATACCTAGGAATAAACCTTCCTAAGTAGGTAAAAGACCTGTACTCAGGAAACTATAAAACACTGATTAAGGAAATCAAAGATGACACAAACAGATGGAGAGATATACAATGTTCTTGGATTGGAAGAATAAATCTTGTGAAAATGACTAGACTACCCAAAGCAATCTACAGATCCAAAGCAATCCCTATCAAATTACCAATGGTATTCTCACAGAATTAGAACAAAAAATATTACAATTTGTATGAAAACACAGAAGACTGCGAATGGCCAAAGCAATCTTGAGAAAGAAAAATGGAGCTGGAGGAATCATGCTCCCCAACTTCAGACTATACTACAAAGCTATGGTAATCAAGACACTATGGTACTGGCACAAAAACAAAAATATTGATCAATGGAACAGGATAGAAAGCCCAGAGATAAACCCACGCACCTATGGTCACTTAATCTATGACAAAGGAGGCAAGACTATCCAATGAAAAGACAGCCTCTTCAATAAGTGGTGCTGGGAAAATTGGACAGCTACATGTAAAAGTATGAAATTAGAACACTCCCTAACACCATACACAGAAGTACACTCAAAATGGATTAAAGACCTAAATGTAAGGCAAGACACCATCAAACTCTTAGTGGAAAACATAGGAAGAACACTCTTTGACATAAATGACAGCAAGATCTTTTTTGATCCACTCCTAGAGTAATGTAAATAAAAACAAAAATAAACAAATGGGACCTAATGAAACTTAAAAGTTTTTGCACAGCAAAGGAAACTACAAACAAGATGAAAAGACAACCCTCAGAATGGGAGAAAATATTTGCAAATGAAGCAACGGACAAAATATTAACCTCCAAAATACACAAACAGCTCATGGAGCTCAATATCAAAAAAACAAACAAACCAATTAAAAAATGGGTGGAAAACCTAAACAGACATTTCTCCAAAGAAGACATACAGATGGCCAAGTGGCACATGAAAAGCTGCTCAACATCACTAATTATTAGAGAAATGTAAATCAAAACCACAATGAGGTATCACCTCACACCAGTCAGAATGGCCATGATCACAATCTACAAACAATAAATGCTGGAGAGGGTGTGAAGAAAAGGGAACCGTCTTGCACTGTTGGTGGGAATGTAAATTCATACAGCCACTGTGGAAAACAGTATAGAGGATCCTTAAAAAACTAAAAATAGAACTACTATGTGACCCAGAAATGCCACTGCAGGCATATACCCTGAGAAAACCATAATTCAAAAGGACACATGTACCCCAATGTTCATTGCAGCACTATTTACAATAGCCAGGACATAAAAACAACCTAAATGTCTAGTGACAGATGAATGGATAAAGAGGATGTGGTACATACATACAATGGAATATTACTCAGCCATAAAAAGGAATGAAACTGGGTCATTTGTAGAGATGTGGATAGACCTAGAGACTGTCATACAGAGTGAAGTAAGTCAAAAAGAGAAAAACAAATATCATACATTAACGCATACATGTGGAATCCAGAAAAATGGTACAGATGAACCTATTTCCAGGGCAGGAATAGAGACGCAGATGCAGAGAATGGACATGTAGACACAGTGAGGGAAGGGGAGGGTGTGACAAATTGGGAGATTAGGACTGACATATATATACAACCAGGTGTAAAAAAGATAGCTAGTTGGAACCTGTTATAAAGCACAGGAAGCTCAGCTCAGTGCTCTGTGATGACAGATGGGTGGGCTGCAGGGGGCTGGAGGGTGGTCCAAGAGGGAGGCGATATATGTATACATATAGCTGATTTTCTTCCCCATGCAGCAGAAACTAACACAACATTGTAGAGCAATTATATTCTAATAAAAAAGTAATTGAATAATATTTTAAAGTTATACCCAAAAATATTAACTAAAATTTTAGCAATGACATAGACTATAGGCTTTTTTCCTAACATATACAAAACCAACACAACAATGAGAAAATAACTGAATTTATAAGATTGTAGCATTGTTATCCTTTAAAGAATACTATTGGAAGCAACCAATATTTACAATAGTTAATACACAGGAATTGTCTCTAAGAGCAGACAGTGGAGTACAAGAAATCCATTGGATGATGGAGATAATATTTACAAAATCACAATGGACTGTTTCATCTAAAAGTTAATCATAAGGCACCAAATGCATACAAAACAATAGTGATTTTAAGTCTGTGCTATTTATTGCAATGCCAGTAAATTTTCTTAGCTATTTCACTCATCAATTATAAAATTTCCAAAATCTATCTCTTTTATAATATAGATAATGTTCGATAAAGACAAAATCAAGGAATTTTCATTCCAAAGAATAAGTAACTTAAATCACAAATGATATCAAGGGGAAAACCCCCTAGATTTAAAACAATGTAAACACCAAGAGTCATTATGTAGTTTTTGTTAATGTTTTAAGTGATGAATCAATGGCAATATCAACAACATTTGAAGTGAAGTAAAGAGTAAAATAGTATAAGCCACATCTTAAATTACAAACTAGTTGCCACACAAGCTCCAGTAGATAATACCTCTATAGGATTAATGATATGAAAGCCAAGAAATTTACTTAATGGAATTACTGTCTTTAAAAAAGTGAGCTGAGAAAAGGACAAAGTTAAAAGTTTTCAGAATTTTGGAAAATGTGAAAACGCAGGCAAATCATTTAAGACTTATCAGAAATATAAGGCAGATGATTTTTACTTGAACTTGTAATACTATACCACGA